>NC_133335.1:76630174-76957987 GCF_042186555.1 Aquarana catesbeiana | reverse complement strand
TTACATACGTAGTTCATACAAACAACTGCAGCAGTGCAAAACTGTTTTTTTTTTTACTATTTAGTTCAGCCTAGTTTTCCACTCCCTCACTATCCTGCTAGCTCAGTTTTATTACCGCCCCCTCCCTCCCCCCCCCAATATAGTCTTAGGACAGGATTGTCATTTGTCTGGTCTGGATTTTAAGGGGAACCCCCACACTAAAATTTAAAAAAAAAAGCTGTGGTGTCCCCTAAATCCATACCAGGCCCTTAACAGAGCATGCAGGAAAGGGGGGTGGGGTGGGAGAGTGCCCCCCCTCCTTAAACATACCAGGCCACATGCCCTCAACATGGGGGGGTGCTCTGGGGTAGGAGGGGAAACCCCTAAAGCACCTTGTACCCATGTTGATAAGGACAAGGGCCTCTTCCCCACAACCATGGGCAGTGGTTGTCAGGGCCTGCAGGCAGGGGGTTTATCGGAATCTGGAAGCCCTCTTTAACTAGGGTTCTTTCAGATCCTGCCCCCCCTCCCCCCGATGTAAATGAGTATGAGGTACATACAGTAGTACCCCCTAATCATTCACCAAAAAAAAGTGTAGTGTAAAAAAAGACAGTGGGCAGTATTTGACAAGTCCTTTATTTAAAAAACAAAAAGAAAAAATGTCCCCTGGTATAGATCCATCATCAATCACAATGCCCACCACCACCGCCGATCCAGAAAAAAAAGGTCCACACCCGATGAAGGTTGCCACCGTCTGACAGATCTGAAATAACTAAGGGGCAGGAGCCATCCGATGACTTCACTGGTTGGCCCCACGCCTTGTGACATTACCGACCCAGCATGCCCCCTGTTGATGATGTCATAATGGGAAAGGGTCACCAGGAATTTTTTTTTAAATAGATTTGAAAGATCGTGTAATTTCAGAAAGGTCATGTAAAAGAAATAAGGTCTTAATTCTCACTGTATAAATTGTATTTGTATAAATACACAATGGCTTCCAATAGACTTAGTGCTATGCAAAGTAAGAGATTTTTTTTCTGTAAATATTTTTTTGCCTTCCTTTGGATCAACTGTGGGTATAGTGGGTATAGGATGTTGTTCATGGATCTTTTCTATTTATTATTTTTTTTCTGTTGGTTGAACTAGATGAACTTGTGTCTTTTTTCAACATCACTAACTTTGTAACAAGGCAGCTTTACTTAGCAGGAAACAGAACCTACACTTACTGTATATATGTGTGTGCACGGCAAGCCCATGTAAAGGGAAAGAGATAAAGGCATATACACATCCAGGTTTCAATTTTTTACACTCTTTTTCTTTAAGAGGGGGGATCTGGATCAGGTCAGGAAAAAAAAATGTAAAAAATAATGCTAATTAAAATTATAATAATAATATACATAAATCGTTTCATAAACAACAAAAAAAAGGATTTCTCTCATTCATAACACCCACGTAGGAGAGTGCTATGTCATTCAGGATTTTAGTAGCTGAGGGTGGGCTGATTAGGTTAGGAAACATTAAGTTTCACATCTTGTTGGTTAAAAGAGCTTTCACAAAAATAGAAACAAGGAATCTGTGTTGCTCGGTTCACCTCACTATCACAACTGACAGCTCCAGCTCACAGCTGTCATCTCAGGTGTTCCAGTACCTATCTACAGGTACCAGCACAAGATCCTTCAGAATGACCAGATGACCTGCTCTCTTACATACAGTAGTTGATACAAACAAATGTAGGCATAGTTCCCAACTGTCCCTGATTTCGAGGGACTGTCCCTGATTTGGAACAATGTCCCTCTGCCCCTCTTTCCTCCTCATTTGTCCCTCATTTTGTTCTGATCCATATAACTGTATATAAAATGCACTTTTTATCTTTCAAAAAGTGATTCCCAGTGCTAAACCTTTCATCCAATTTCTAAATTCTTGCATTTGTACATTTTAAAAGCCAATATAAAGGAATAGTAGTGGTAAAAAAAAGTCCTTGTGGGTTTAATGAATCTTTTTTTGGGGTTATTCTCCTTTAAGGGGGTGTGGCAGGGGGCATGTTCTATGCCTACATACGTTTGTTAGTAGGTGTCCCTCATCCCCAACTCAAAATGTTGGCAGGTATGCTGTAGGTAGCCTATGTGTACATGAACACATAGGATAACATGCAAGGGAGTTTAGAGGCAATAACAAAAAAAAAACATGGAGTGTGCATGAGGCCTTAGTGCTAGTTAGTTTTTCCATGTTTGCTCATTCAGTGTTAGTACTTTGCAGAGACAGAACTTAGGATAGTCATTGTCTTCTTAGACTTCAAAAGTCTAAGACTGGAAAAACACAATCTGTGCTGCAATTAGAAGTAAAATTGTGTTGGATTTAACTTCTGTGTTTTATTGAAGAGTTAAAGCGTTTGTTAACCCAAAAAAATGGATCTTGCCCCTTTAAAGCATGTTATGACACAGTGCTTGTCCTGTGTCATTTGGCCCCCTGTAACACCTAAAAAACCTGGCTGATTCTGCCAGTTTCTCCCCACCCCTCTGCAAGCTGACCACTGTGTATCATGGCTGCTGAGACCAGACATCGTGGTCAGTTTACGTGCCTCTGCCATCAGCAGTCTGCTATCTGCTCTCCTCTCTGCTCCTGTGTCCTCCTCCCCCTCCCCTTTCTGTCTGTGTGTGAGTCCCCCCTCCCCCCTCCTGCTGCTCTCATAACATTAACCTGTAAACACCATCAGCACTGCTTCCTATTGCAGTGTCCCCCCTCTGTGAATGATTTATAAATATAAATGCTGTAAATACCTCATTTAAGAGCCGAGATTGCGATCACATGACCAGCCAGCTCTCTCCTCCAGACTGACATCAGCAGAGGAATCTCAGCCCCGCCCACTGCATCTCTCAGAGGAGGAAAGGAGAAAGCTGGGCAGTCATGTGATCTCAATCTCGGCAGTGAAATAAGGTATTTGCAGCATTTATTTTCATAAATCACACACAGAAGGGGATACTACAATAGGAGGCCATGCTTATGGTCTATACAAGTTAGAGCGGCTTAACAACCACTTTAAGCTGCCTATGGATGGTGCCAAGTCAGAAGGTGACCATACTGTCTGGACAGGGTTTAAGGAGGTAGTTGAAACAGAATATTGACTGTTAATGTAAAGAGGATTCTACACTGATCACCATTAAAGTGGTGGAATTTACAATGACTTTGTAAGGAAGGAATTCTGCACATACCACCAATGCCACTGATTTTATGGTGGTCAGTGAAAATATCCTTGTTACATTGGTGATTAGTTTAGAATTCCCTTTCATTGGCTGTCAGTGTAAATGCTCCCTTACACCAATGTCAGTAGAAGAAGGGCCACATTCCCTGGTTTTAATAGCTATATACCACATGACTCAGATGAGCAGTGCTGTGATGATGGTGCCTCTTCCTAGTGACGTTGACCATGGCAGTGGAACTATGTAGGCACCTTAGGGACAGTGTAAAGTCCAGAAACTGACCAGGCTTTTTTTTTCACCTAAAGTACCCTGGTGTGGTCCAAATTCCAGAGCACAGATATATAGAATTTGGACTTCTGCTGAGATAAGTGTTCTTCTTATGGCTTTCAAAGACAAGCTGAACTGACCTCTATTTTTGGGCTTTTCGTGGTGAACTAGATGCTCAACAATTCACTCATCAGACTGGCTCAGATAACTGGCACTTGCATTTCCTGCAAAAGGTAAAAGGCATTCCCAGATACAGTAAAACCTTGGTTTAAGAGTAACTTGGTTTGAGAGTGTTTTGCAAGACAAGCAACATTTTTTAATAAATTTTGACTTGATATACAAGCGATGTCTTGATATACAAGTAGCATCACGTCACAACTGAGTATAAAAGAGAAGAGAGGCGCCTCTAAGTGTAGCAATATTGTTACATTTAATGAAGGTACAACATTTAGCAACTCACATGGTTGATGATTAAAACAGGCAGTATGCAGGCATCCGGGGTAAAGCTGTCCACATAGACCATCCTCCGCACCGCTATCAACGTCATCTCTTCCACGCTTCACTCCACGAGCGTTTCAAGCCTCGCTTTCAGATCGCTCTACTGCAGGGTAGACTTCCCGGTTACAATTGCAGACTGACAGCGGTGAGAGCCGGCGATGTGGAGGATGGTCTATGTTGATAGCTTTACCCCAGATGCCTGCATACTAAGATGTGCCTGTTTAAATCATCAACCATGTGAGTTGCTTAATGTTGTATCTTCATTAAATGTAACCATATTGCTACACTTAGAGGCTCCTCTCTTCTCTTTTATATTCTGTAGCTCCTACTGGATTTTGCTTCTAGGAGGCTTCCATTTGTGGATTGACATTTTATGGTTACACAAAAAAATATAGTCCATATAATCTTTTTATATGGACTATAAACTGGAATGGCCTATAAACTGAAGGACTTATGAATATATGCTATGAACGAATCATTTGAGTTCCCATTATTTTTTATGGGAAAATTTGCTTTGATATAAGAGTGCTTTGGATTACAAGCATGTTTCTGGAACAAATTATGCTCGCAATCCAAGGTTTTACTGTATCAGTTCACTCCATGAAGTGTATGCTTCCATGCCATTTCAAGAAAGGTAGTTGAAATGCATTCTATTACTATAAGCCATAATGGTGTCTGATACCATGTTACGTATTTATAAAGCTACATGGCTATTTATCATATCTGGCATTTATAACATAGGCGTATGTTCTCTCTTACAGACGCATGTTCCCATTCCTTAGTTACCGTGTGTTAGGTCTGGATCCTCTTGCCCAGTACACGTTACATGTGGAAGTAGTTCTGGCAGATCAAAATCACTGGAGATTCCAAGGAGGAAAATGGATCCAATGTGGCAAAGCTGAGGGTAACATGCCAGGTGAGAAATAAAATACCACTTTGATGCCACATGTTACAGAAAAGTAGAGAGGCTGATTCACCATTGAAAATGCTATTTGCCTGGCCATACTGAATCGGTGGTTTTGATGCGTTTTTACATTACTGACCTAGAACAGGAATACAGATTAGTAATTCTGACCTCGCTTTGATTTTCCTAAACTGTTTTAGATTAGTTTAAGTATTGAAATCAAAGACAGCCATGCAACTAGCATATGAAAATGATGTCATCAGTTGCAGCTTCCATATTTCTCTATTTCTATTAACCCCTATGCTGGCTATAGAATTACAAATCTGGTAGTTCAAAACACAACAATTCTACCTCAAACGTATCCTCTGTACTTGCAATCTCTACATCCTGCTGCAGTCGCTGATCGACAAAAGTTTTCCAACATTACCGTTCATCAAATCGTGTCTGCCAAACCGGCCAAATTTCGATCTACCTATGACTAATTTTAATATATGTAGTATGATCTTTATATTGTTGCCTACAGAGCATTCATGGGGAGCATTCAATTATCTATATTGATCTATACATACTGTAGATTACAACAAGATTGGAGAAAATGTCCGATTGTCTTGTACATGGCAAAATCTGCATTGCACTCAAAGCAAATTATGGTCTTTAGTATCTAAGTATCTGTAAATTCCATTCTGCTAATGTTACTGTCTAAATTGTATATCAAACCCACAAACCCAGCACTAGAATTATTGCTCTTGCTCAGATGTTTGCAGCGTTACCCCACATGTGTGGTGCAAGAACCGTTTACATATGTGGGCGTGACCTAAGTATGCGCTCAGTACTGTGCGCAAAATTTCTTTACACGGTCTCCTTAAAAAAAAAAAAAAAAAGTGATCACTTTTATTGCTATCACAAGGAATGTACACAACCCTTTACGCAGAGATCTGGGGTCTAAAAGACCCCAAATCTCTCCTCTACCCTTTAGAAGCAAAAGATCAAAAAAAAAAAAGTTATCTTTTGCTTTAAGAAAAAACAAAACATGTTTACATGGCCCAAGAAGCGGAAGTGATGTCAGACATTGCTCCGGCCCTCCAAGGGCATAGAGATGAGCAGTGACCATCTTGCCATCGCTTATCTCTATAGAAAGACACTGCCATCACCGGATGGTTTCCGGGCTCAGTGATCGGTAAAGTAAGCCGCGGAAGTTGCGGGGGACCATTTTTATCTGAAAGCAAGCTGCCTAAGGGAAAGAAAATGGTGTTATGGCATCTAGCTGCAGCCATCATCCCAGTATTTAACGTCAAAATAATGACGTGAATTTCCAGTTATGAGGTCATGAAGTTACCTTGGTCCAGCTTGGACTGGTTTAAAGCTTGGTTGTATGAAAAAAAACAAAAAACTGACAGATCACCTCATCCACACAAAAATGTGTATTGCAGGGATCTCTCCTGCTGTGCTATTGTATTTTGACAGCGAGGACTCCCCTACCACCAGAAAACACTGATCAGCGCTTGCAGCCATTTGCTGTGAGCACTGATCGAATGCTGGTTTTCCAACAAGACCGTTCGACAAAAGCTGGTCGTTAAATCAGCTTCTGACGAACAGAAATCTGTACACAGGTACCGAAAGTTGTCCGGTTCTGTGCTTTCTGTAACTGGAGGAAGTGAAGCTGGTGATGACACTTCCCTGCCTATCCACATCATACAATCAGAGAAAGCCTTCAATTCATTGAAAAAATAAAAGGCATTCTGTAAATGTTGAATAGATAAGGACCGGCACACGAACTTTGGATTGCTGAAACACATGATAAAAAAATCCATATAAACTATATTACCAAAAGTATTGGGACACCTGCCTTTACACGCACATAAACTGTAATGTCATCCTGTCTTAGTCCGTAGGGTACAATATTGAGTTGGCCCACGTATTGCAGCTATACCAGCTTCAACTCTTCTGGGAAGTCTGTCTACAAGGTTTAGGAGTGTGTCTATGGGAATATTTGACCATTCTTCCAGAAGTGCATTTCTGAGGTCACGAACCGATGTTGGTCGAGAAGGCCTGGCTCGCAGTCTCCGCTCTAATTCATCCCAAAGGTATTCTATCGTGTTGAGGTCAAGACTCTGTGCAGGCCAGTCAGGTTCCTCCACACCAAACTCGCTAATCCATGTCTTTATGAGCCTATTTTTGCCTGAATGCATCTTTAAAAGAAACCTGTCATTAATGATTATGTAAGCTTCCCTTGTCGACCTCTCCTGACAATGCTAGTGTCCTGGTTCTAATGCTGATACCTTGGAGTGGGTATTGAGGAGGGCCCAGTACAAAAGTTAATACCTCCCAGAGGTCTAATTTAAATGTTTTGTAGCGGTACCCCCCGTAGGGGCTGCTAGATATTGTGGTCTACCTGTCACCCTGCCCGGCCCGGCATTCACTTCCCAGTCACTCTTGAGACAATAAACAGTCCATATGCTTGTTTTGTATTTTATTGAGGGATTTGAACTTGGATGGGGTAAGGGAAATTATGGGATGCCCAGAATCAATAGTAGTATCAATTGGATGATCAGTTGGAACCTCTATTTACTCTTCTAGAGTTCCAGTTTCCTCCAGCACAATGCTTATTTGTAGATAGTTTCTCACTCTCTTGTACCATACTTGGTTCCAGGCACAACTAGCACATAGTAGGCCCAACTCTGACTCTGTCAGCCCTTACCAACTGCCATTTGCAGGCAGGGACCGCGGGTAGGGTTGCCACCTTTTCTTCAATCCAAACCCAAACACTTTAGTGGCGCACGAAAAAACATTTTTTAAGGGGGAACACTGTGGACTCTGATGTAAAGGAGAACTCTGGTGGAAGAAGATTTCTGCTCACCACTAAACCTCCCATACACATCAGAGTTTCATGCATTCCCCCTTAAATTAGGGTTCCCAAAGCCCCCCTTACATCAGACTCCACAGGGCACCCTTTACATCTGAGTCCCTCTTACCTCTTACCTACTCACTCGCTCGGAGGCAGGAGAGAGAAGGGAGGGAGGGGGGAGACTTCAGTCACAGACATTGGATGGTGGCAGCTCACTCACCTGAGGTGAAGGCTCAGGTATCGACACCTTTCATCCACGATGTATCTGCCGGTTCCTGAGCTTCAAATTTCCAACCCACACATACCTTTTCTAAGGCACAGAACGCCGAGGATTGAGTGTGGGTTGGCAGGTAGGAGTAGGGGTGGGAGGAGGAGGAGTAGATCAAAACCCTTTCTCCTTTCCTGTCCCTGTATGGAGATGGGGCCCGTGCGCACACCTATTTACTAGGCGGTTGTGGTTACTTGGGGAACCACAGTCCCTTATGAATATTGTGTCTGGGTTTCAGGCAGTCTGAAAAACGGATACACAATTTGAAACCCGGACTGTCCGGGTGAATCCCAGACAGGTGGCAACCCTAACCGCAGACCCCTTTAGTGTAGCAACAAATAGTGAGAGAAAGTTTTTCAATGCTAGCTGTCCTATGGTTGACTACTGCTCCCAGTCAGTCCTCTTCAGGCCCTGCCAGCCCACCCGACTGCAGCTGCCTGACTCCACTGCCCATGACATCACAGTCTATCCTGCTGGCTCTACATCTATCTCAGACTGCACACTCCCAGTCTGCTCCGGCATGCCTCCCCAACTTTCACAACTGTGCCTGTCACTGACCAGCCCTCCTGGCTGCAATCTGGTGGATCCCTCCTAGAGACTTGTTGTCTTTCTCTGTCCCTCTCTGTGCCTCCTGTGTAGATCCTTCTTTGTTTCTCAGAAAGGCTCCGACTTGCACCCAAACCCCACAGGCCCAATGTCACCCCCCCCCCCCAGACTAGGGAGTACCTCAAGGGCCGACAACCCCCCAGCTTCTTCCACTCGACAACTCCTCCCCAGCAGGACTGACTCTAGGTATTTAAAGGGGTTGTAAACCCTCGTGTTTTTTCACCTTAATGCATCCTATGCATTAATGTGAGAAAACTTCTGACACTGACCAGCCCCCCAGCCCCTCCCCGTTTTTACTCACCTGAGCCCTTCGTTCCTTCGGCGATGTGCTCTTCCTCTCTGCCCAGAGTTCTCGTGTCTTGATTGGATAGATTGATAGCAGCGCAGCCATTGCTCCCGCTGCTGTCAATTAAATCCAATGACGTGGGCGCCAGAGGGCGAGGCCGAGTCCAGCATTCTGTGTCTATGGACGCAAATGTTGGACTCGGGAGTGCACCCGAAAGGTAACCCCCAGGGAGAGTGCTTCTCCCAGGGGCTTTACCGATGTGAGGAGGAGCCGCGAGTGCTGCTAGAGGACCCCAGAAGATGATGTTTGGGGCCACTCTGTGCAAAACAAACTGCACAGTGGAGTTAAGTATGATATGTTTGTTATTAAAAAAAAATAAACAAAGTTTTACAATCACTTTAAGGAGGCCTGCCCCCTACCAATCCAAGTTGGGGATTGGTCAGAGCTCCTCAGAACACCCCAGGCAGCTCCACCCCTCTTCCCCTCCTCTCTTCTAGAATCCATGAGAAGTGATGCTGCATGTCACCTGCTGCTACTCTAGGCAGCTCCCAGCCCGCACAGATAAAAAAATAGGCCTAGATTATAGCTAGGCCTAATTAAATTTACCTGTACTCACAAAAATCCTACTTCCAGCACCTTCCTAAAGTAGCGGGTGCTACAGTTTATTAGTTAAGGACATCAAGGGAAGTCAACACATTTCGGGGATAAGGCTTTCCCCTCTTTCTCAGGGATGGAGCAATAGATGTGATTAGATTCATGATGAGATGCAATAGAAGACCCATATTAGAGCTTGCTAGAGACCGTCAAATGTTATCGTATTATGAACTACAAGCATGGTTACTGATTATGATGCTGATACCTTGGTAAGGATTTTCAACTTTTTTTGGGCATTTCATTACAACATACCTGTTTCCAGTCAGTGACACAAAATCACTGAAGCCACACTCGTATTTTTAGGAGATTAGCAATGAAAGGCCCCCTATTTCTATCAAGACAGGGGACCTTTAAAGTGTATATAATGCAAGAAGAAAAATGTAATATATTGCACCTTACCAATCCAGATATAGTTGCTACACCCAGGGTAAGTATATTTTCAGTAAGTACAAAAAAACATCTGTTGACTCTGCCAGAAATCCAGGATGCTGAAATCTCAGAGAATGTTATAAGCTATTATCAGGTTTATTCTGTAAAAATACAGAACCCCCCCATTCCCACCAAATCCCCACCCCACCCCACCTGCACCCCCCCAATATTATAAATATGAGAAGAGTGGGAGGGGTTTGTTGCACAGTGCTTCATTGACTATCACCCTAGGTCAGGAAATGTGTTACTGGCAAGATCAGCAGGTTAAAATTAAGGGAACAAATGCTGAAATAAAAAGATAAGTAATTCAGTCATGACATTGAAAGGACTAATACACTGCAATATACAGTATAGTTTTTGAGTTTAGACTAAAACGCTGCATAAGTGTGTTGATAAAATGAAATACTATTAATATTAGATCTGGTAAAATTTCCATTTTTCTTTCTAGGGAACAGAATTTACCAACATCCTGATTCTCCTAACACAGGTGCCCATTGGATGCGGCAAGAGGTGGCATTCAGTAAACTCAAACTGACCAACAACAAAGGAGCCTCCAATAATATGACACAGGTATGCATGTATCTGTTCATGTAACAGGCATAGGAGTAATACAATTACAGTGCATCTGGAAAGTTTTCACTTTTTCCACATTTTGTTATGTTACAGCCTTATTCCAAAATGGATTAAATGCATTATTTTCCTCAAAATTCTACAAACAATGCCCCATAATGACAGCATGAAAGATGTTTGTTTGAAATCTTTGCAAATTTGTTTAAAAAAAAAAAAGGAAAAAATCCCATGTACATAAGCGTTCACAGCCTTTGCCATGACACTCAAAATTTAGCTCAGGTGCATCCTGTTTCCACTAATCATCCTTGAGATGTTTCTACAACTTGATTGGAGTCCACCTGTGGTAAATTCAGTTGATTGGACATGACTTGGGAAGGCACACACTTGTCAATATAAGGTCACACAGTTAGCAGTGCATGTCAGAGCACAAACCAAGCCATGAAGTCCAAGGAATTATCTGTAGACCTGGATTGTATAGAGACACAGATTCGGGGAAGGGTACAGAAATATTTCTGCAGCATTGAAGATCCCAATGACACAGTGGCCTCCATCATTCGTAAGAGGAAGAAGTTTGGAAGCATCAGGACTCTTCCTAGAGCGGGCCACCCGGCCAAACTATGTGATCAGGGGAGAAGGGCCTTAGTTAGGAAGGTGACCAAGAACCCGATGGTCACTCTGACAGAGCTCCAGCATTTCTCTGTGTAGAGAGGAGAACCTCCCAGAAGAACAACCATCTCTGCAGCACTCCACCAATCAGGCCTGTATGGTAGAGTGGCCAGACAGAAGACACTCCTCCGTAAAAGGCACATGACCGCCCATCTGGAGTTTACCAAAAGGCACCTGAAGGACTCTTAGACCATGGGAAACAAAATTCTCTGGTCTGATTAAACTCTTTGGCCTGAATGGCAAGCTTCATGTCTGGAGGAAACCAGGCACCGCTCATCACCTGGCCAATACCATCCCTACAGTGAAGCATGGTGGTGGCAGCATCATGACTGAGGGAATGTTTTTCCGTGGCAGAAACTGGGAGACTAGTCAGGATCGAGGGAAATGTGAATGCAGCAATGTACAGAGACATCCTTGATGACAATCTGCTCCAGAGCGCTCTGGACCTCATACTGGGGGGAAGGTTCATCTTCCAACAGGACAACGACCCTAAGCACACAGCCAAGATAGCAAATGAGTGGCTATGGGACAACTCTGTGAATGTCCTTGAGTGGCCCAGCCAAAGCCCAGACTTGAACCCGATTAAACATCTCTGGAGAGATCTGAAAATGGCTGTGCACCGACGCTCCCCATCCAAACTGATGGAGCTTGAGAGGTCCTGCAAATAAGAATGGGAGAAACTGCCCAAAAACAGGTATGCCAAGCTTGTAGCATCGTACTCAAAAAAACTTGAGGTTGTAATTGGTGCCAAAGATGCTTCAACAAAGTATTGAGCAAAGGCTACGAATAATTATGTACATGGGATTTTTTAGTTTTTTATTTTTAATACATTTGCAAAGATTTCAAACAAACTGCTTTCACGTTGTCATTATGGGGTATTGCTTGTGAGATTGAACAAAATAATGAATTTTATTTATTTTGTAACATAGCAAAATGTGGAAAAAGTGAAGTGCTGTGAATATATTCCAGGTGCACTGTACATGTCATGGAGCAGACTCATCCTGTGTATCTCAGGGAAGTTATAGTACAACCTAAAGAGCTAGACCAGTGATGGCAAACCTTGGCACCCCCAGATGATTTGGAACTACATTTCCCACGATGCTCAACTACACTGCAGAGTGCATGAGCATCATGGGAAACGTGGTTCCAAAACAACTGGGGTGCCAAGATTTGCCATCACTGAGCTCAACCATGTAAAAATGACATGTAAAATATAGGTGGGATGTCTTCGTCCCTCATTGGTTTTCTTTATCTATTGAAAAACAATGGAAAAATAGAAAATTACACATAGAAACTTAAGCTGCCAACACTCTATTAGACATATAGTGCAAAAAAACATATAAAACAATGTGGCGCTCCAAATGTGAACAAATAAAAAATTGTATCTGGATGTGGACCTATGACGTCCAACGTATAAATGAGTGTATGATAAGGTTGGCACGCTGACCAGAGATGGTGGGCTCATATACTGTACAGCATTTGAGTCAAACAGGCAGTCGTGAGGGAGTACCTCCAATGGAACCAGCATGGAAAGGTCAATGTTTAGAGGATGAGCCCCATCCGGTATTGAGGGAAAGGTTCCAACATCAAAAGGCAGGCTCCAGACTGTGCGGTGGACCTCATCAGATGTTAAAGTGATCCATGGTAGTAGGTATAAAAAACAATACAACCGCACATAGTGTGACACTGTAAGGTAAGTTTAATATAAAAAAGGGGGTGTACACTTACAAAAATTCCAATAAAAATACGCTAGTATCCTTTAGTTGTATAAGCAGTTTGCAATAACTCCACAAGCGTCACCCAACGTGTTTCGTCCTATTGGACATCATCTGGGGTGTGAGGGTCGTGTGTGATCATTGCAGTATATATAAACAAGTCAGCCAGTAAGAAATTGCATCCGAAATGGCAACAGGGGACACAGCTGAAGCGTGCCAACCTTATCATTTGTTATCATTTTTATGCACTTACTTAATTTCTCATGATGGATTATCCCACAACGTTTATACATTTGTTTTGAACAGTGTTCTTTTTTATCCTTTTATTTCTGTCTACCCTCAAGTTGTAAAGCGCTATGTAAACTGTTGGCGCTATATAAATACTGTATAATAATAATAATTTCATTTTTTTCACTTATTACCATTTTCACATCATTGATTGTTTTTTTTATCATACACTCATTTATACTTTGAACTTCATAGGTCCACATCCGGATACGATTTTTTATTTGTTCACATTTGTAGCGCCACATTATTGTTTTATATGTTTCTTTATCTATTGGTGGGGATATCTTCCCTCCTCTATCTATACAGGAATTTGATTCACAGCTCTTAGCGCTTGGGACACAATGCTGGTGATATATTCCTGCCAATCCTATCTACATATTTTCCTGTCCACCATTGGATTTTTGGATGTTCCCACCCACTTTGGTGTGTGCCCGCTCTTCTTGTTACATTCCCAGTAATATAAAACAACAAAGAAAGTGTAATTGTCTATATACCTGTGTATATATACTGTAATATAATATTATATAATGATATAATATAATAAATAATAAAAGTTAACGTACTATATAAGATAATATAACATAAGATAAAACAGCAAAGAGAGTGTAATATTTGTGACAGGTGTACATACTTTAAGAAATTGACCATAAAAATCTCCACAACAGCAGCCATGATAATAAATTGTTAGGTGGTATAACCATCCAGAAACATTTTTCTTTGCCAGGTCTGAAAGTCCAAAAGGGTTTAACTGAATATCATTAGAAAGACATCCATCGCGTTTTGGGGGCTTGGATACGCCCCCTTCATCTTGGCATGTTTATTTTATAATCTCTAAATGTGGCTGGATCTTTTTTAATGAGGCAGGTCTCTGCACTGTACAGATTGCCAGTGGTAGAAATGTGTTACATAATATATAACTGTCACGATGGCCACGTACCTGATATGAGACCGAAGTAGTGGGGAGGCCTCCCTTGCACCTCAGGTCCTTGAAGCCTCTGGAGATGGAGACAGAAACTTGGTGAACACCGAGTGGCACAGGGGCAAGGGGTGCGGAGCACCGTGCAAGCCTCAGTCCGAGATCCGAGCCGAGGTCAACTCCAGTTTGGCAACAAAGTATAAAAGGGTTAATCAGAAGAAGAATGGTGGAGATCCAAGCCGGGGTCGGTTCCAATCTGGCAGCTGAGTACAAAAGGGGCAAAGAAGTAGAATGGTCAAGGTACAAATCCGAGGTCAATGGCAAGCAGCAATCAAGAGTAGTCAAATAGGTTTCCAGGTCACAACAAGTTCAGACAGATCACACAATAGCACAGGAACAAGGGGAGACTGAAGATAATCCCGCAAGTTGGCAGTGTCTGGGCTGGGCTTATATAGGGAAGTTTGAGGTCACTTCCTGTGCGCCTCCTGGGCATTTTCCCACCTTTTTCCATCAGCTTGAGGTCAGTTCCTGTGCGCCTCCTGGGCATTTTCCTACCTTTTTCCATCAAGTCTTCTGCACAGGTGTGAGTTTACGAGGCGTCTTTGGCGCATGCTCAGTTGGCATGGATTTCCTCTTGCGGCAACACGCCATTGGTGCATGCGTAGTAAGCCCTGGATTCTTACAATAACGTGTGTAACTTTTCAATCAAATCTAGCCACATAGAGATTATAAAATACAAAATAATTAAATATTATAGTGCAGACCATTGCTAATGTTTGTCTTTATGGGTTTCGGGCACTACATATTATTGTCTATCTCTGGTGGTTTTGTCCCAGTTAAAATGTATATCTTTTAAGGTATAAAATGTGATATGGGATTGGTTCTACAATCACAGTTTTAGTTGGCAAGATTGAATAGACACCAGTCCATCCAGTGTTAGTGTGTGTGTGTTTATGTCACTACCATTTCCTATATCCCTTTATATTCTGTTCGCAAAGAAGCCCATCTAAAAGTTTTTTTTTTTAAATATTGACACTCCTTGCGGACACCACCAACCGTGGAAGGGAGTTCCACATCCTTAGATTCCCTTTTTTTTTCTAGTTTATTTCTAATTCTATGTATTTTGAAGGGCTAGAGCCATTTCACGTGTTTGTTTATTCTTTATTACCCTTACCCAGTGGGTTCTCTATGATTCCTTTCTATCTTAGAAGAGGTGTGTGAACAAGACTGGCTGAACAAAACTACAAACTCTTTTGGTAGTTTAACCAGCTATGCTATGCATGCCTGAAAAAATCCCCCCTGCTGCCACTCCCTCTTGACGCCCCCCCCCCCCCCCAGGCCGCAATTCCCTGTTGTCAAAATGACAGCCAGGGGTTGCTGTGTAAATATAGCAGCTATTACAACTGCTGCTGTCAAAAATGAACTTTGACACTGCATTTACAAACTCTGTTCAGATACAGACTAGCTTTTCAGATTTTTTTACATGCGATTATTGCCAGCAGCTATAGTTGCTAGCAGTAATCACTGTGTTCTGCTGGTCAGGAAGGCTCCCCAGGGTGGAAGGAAAGAAAATCAAATCATCCATGCTTCGATGGGTCAGAGTTGTTAGGTGGCAACAGGGGGACCTACTCAATATTAGTGGGTAGTCATATTATGGAGGCTGGTTATAATGTTATGGCTGATCAGTGTATACTGTATGTATTTCAATTATGTATATAAAAGTGTGCCTGGAGTTCCAGTATATACACACACGTCTTCATGAAACTCTTTATCATTCGGGATCAGTACTCAAAGCCCCGGTTCACATTATTGCGGTGCAGGAACCAGTGCAATTCCAGTGCCGGTTCCCACATCACATGTCCCTCGCAGGCAGTTCACACCTCCCTCTGCGAACCTCTGCGGGTGTCAATACAAAGTTAATGACATCCCCAGATCTGTTCACAGATTGCAGTGCGAACTGTGGATTCAGACAGGAATTGGATCGCATACTTTTCTCAATCATCTATCTTTTTAGCTTTTTTTTTTTTCTTCAAAATCTCCTTTCTCTGAGCCATTATGTCTAATTTGTCCCACAGACAATATTTACAATTTGTTTGGAATGATGAACATCTGCTCACAAAATAAAATTACTAATTTCTTTTCGATGTTGCACAACCAACTTTCTGTCTATCAAATTCAGAAATTCAGGATTAGGTCTAGAAAGATAACGCTCTCTAAACTATAAATGTCAAGTTGATATCATTCTGGTTTCATTTGCACATAATTTATTTAATGTTTATTAAATAAAAGTCATTCCACAAGCTCATCACATCATAAATAAATATTGCCAAGTATTTATGTGATTTATAGAATGTATTACATTTTTTTTTTCTGACAACTGTTTTTTCTACCAGCCCAAGCACAGGTTGGCAAACCTTCGTTGTTCATTTAAGCATCTGCATTCTTTTTTTGTAAAACCCCCACATCCTAATATTAACAGACAGCTAGGTGAATTTTTTTTATCTTTGTACTATTTCGGCAAGGCATAAAAAGTTTGGGATCTTTGGTTTTGCAATTTATTCCTATTTCTGGCATTTGTCGCTTGCAATTTAAAATACGTATTTTTTGCTAGAAAAATACTTAGAACCTCCAAACATATTATATATATATATATATATATATATATATATATATATATATATATATATGTGTGTGTATGTATGTATGTATGTATGTATGTATGTATGTATATATATATATATATATATATATATGTGTGTGTGTATGTATGTGTATATATATATATATATATTTATATATTTATATAATTTATATATTATTTATATAATTTTTAGCAGAGAATCTAGAGAATAAAATTGCAAACTTTGCAACAGTTTATGTCACACTGTATTTGCGCAGCGGTCTTTCAAACGCAGTTTTTTTAGGAAAAAAACACTTTCATGAATTAAAAAAAACTAAACAGTAAAGTTAGCCCAATTTTTTGTATAATGTGAAAGATGATGTTACATCGAGTAAATAGATACCCAACATGTCATGCTTTGAAATTGCACACACTCGTGGAATGGCTACAAACTACGTTACCTAAAAATCTCCATAGGTGGCGCTTTAAAAAAAAAAAAAATAACGGTTACCAGGTTAGGGTTACAGAGGAGGTCTGGTGCTAGAATTATTGCTCTCGCTCTGATGATCGCGGCGATACCTCACATGTGTGATTTGAACACCGTTTACATATGCGGGCGCGACTTAGTTGTGCGGTACCATTGCTGCGCGAGCTCGCGGGGACGGGGCACTTTAAAAAAAAAATGTCTTATTTATTTTATTTATTTAATTTTTTTTACGTTGTCACTTTAAAAAAAATATATATATTTCCCCTGTGACAGTAATAGGTGGTGACAGGACCTCTTTATGGAGGGATCGGGGGTCTAAAAGACATCCCCTCTCGCTCCTTCAGGATAACAGCCGAGTGGCTTTTAGCCACAACAGTTGTTATCCCTGTAGAGCCGACCGCCCACTCTAAAAAACGGTACCGGGATGATGCCTGTAGCTGCACACATCATCCCGGTATAACCCCTTAAAGCCGAGGTATATGTGCGTACGGTCAGGCCCGGATTTACTCCCTTTGCCGCCCCAAGGCCGGGTCCTTCAATGCCGCCCCCCCCCCATCAGTGTCCTCTGCCCCTAAAGACACACATTAGACTGCCTTACCGAGAGCCATTTAGAGCCAGGAAATGTGGGAGCCGGAGTTTGGGGGCGGAGCGAAATACTCTACTGTATTGCTATTTTCCTTCTTTCCTTCCATTGTGCGGAGGGGCTTGGAGAGAAGGCAAAGTAGAGGCAGGTGCTGCATCGCTGTGCCCAGTGTGTTGGCAGTAAACACAGGAATCAAAACATATCCGAACTTGTGCACTCACTCACAGGGCCGCTGTTAGGAATCATGGGGCCCTCGCCCCCTGAGGGGGAGAAGAGGTGGGGGAGGGAGGTGAGAAAGGGTGAGAAGAGGAGGTATGGGGGTTGTGAGGGGGAGTGGGGTAAGAGAGAGAGGAGGGGTGGGAGAGAGAAGGGGGCTGAGAGGGAGGAGGGGTGAGAGAGAAAGTTGGTAAGAGAGGGGGGTAGCTGACAGAGAGAGGGAGGGTAGCTGACAGAGGGGGGGTGTAGCTGACAGAGGGGGGAATAGCTGACAGAAGCGGGGAGTAGCCGACAGAGGGGAGAGTAGCCGACAGAGGGGGGAGCAGCCGACAGAGGGGAGAGTAGCCGACAGAGGGGAGAGTAGCCGACAGAGGGAAGTGAAGCCGACAGAAGGGGGGACTAGCCGACAGAGGGGAGAGTAGCCGACAGAGGGGAGAGTAGCCGACAGAGGGGAGAGTAGCCGACAGAGGGGGGGAGTAGCCGACAGAGGGGGGGAGCTCCGACAGAGGGGGGGAGCAGCCGACAGAGGGGGGGAGCAGCCGACAGAGGGGGGGAGCAGCCGACAGAGGGGGGGAGCAGCCGACAGAGGGGAGAGTAGCCGACAGAGGGGAGAGTAGCCGACAGAGGGGAGTGAAGCCGACAGAAGGGGGGACTAGCCGACAGAGGGGAGAGTAGCCGACAGAGGGGAGAGTAGCCGACAGAGGGGAGAGTAGCTGACAGAGGGGGGGAGTAGCCGACAGAGGGGGGGAGTAGCCGACAGAGGGGGGGAGCAGCCGACAGAGGGGGGGGAGTAGCTGACAGAGGGGGAGAGTAGCTGACAGGGGGAGAGTAGCTGACAGGGGGAGAGTAGCTGACAGGGGGAGAGTAGCTGACAGGGGGGGAATAGCTGACAGAGGGGAGAGTAGCTGACAGAGAGGGAGAGCAGCTGACAGAGGGGGAGAGTAGCTGACAGAGTGGGAGAGTAGCTGACAGAGAGGGGGAGCAGCTGACAGAGGGGGAGAGTAGCTGACAGAGGGGGAGAGTAGCTGACAGAGAGGGGGAGCAGCTGACAGAGAGGGGGAGCAGCTGACAGAGGGGGAGAGTAGCTGACAGAGAGGGGGAGCAGCTGACAGAGGGGGAAGCAGCTGACAGAGGGGGAGAGTAGCTGACAGAGAGGGGGAGTAGCTGACAGAGGGGGGAGCAGCTGACAGAGGGGGGAGCAGCTGACAGAGGGGGAGAGCAGCTGACAGAGAGGGGGAGAGTAGCTGACAGAGGGGGGGGGATAGCTGACAGAGGGGGGGGGGTAGCTGACAGAGGGGGGAATAGCTGACAGAGAGGGGGGCAGCTGACAGAGGGGAGAGTAGCTGACAAAGAAGGTGTAGCTGACAGAGGGGGAAGTAGCTGACAGAGAAGGTGTAGCTGACAGCAGAGGGGGGTAACTGACAGAGGGGGGATAACTGACAGAGGGGGGGTAACTGACAGAGGGGGGGGTAACTGACAGAGGGGGGATAACTGACAGAGGGGGGATAACTGACAGAGGGGGGATAACTGACAGAGGGTGGGTAACTGACACAGGGGGGGTAACTGACAGAGGGGGGGTAACTGACAGAGGGGGGGTAACTGACAGAGGGGGGATAACTGACAGAGGGGGGATAACTGACAGAGGGTGGGTAACTGACACAGGGGGGGTAACTGACAGAGGGGGGGTAACTGACACAGGGGGGGTAACTGACACAGGGGGGGTAACTGACAGAGGGGGGGTAACTGACAGAGGGGGGGGTAACTGACAGAGGGGGGGGTAACTGACAGAGGGAGGTAACTGACAGAGGGGGGGGTCACTGACAGAGGGGGGGTCACTGACAGAGGGGGGGTAACTAACAGAGGGGGGTAACTGACAGAGGGAGGTAACTGACAGAGGGGGGTAACTGACAGAGGGGGGTAGCTGACAGGGGAGGGGAGCTGACAGATGGGGAGTGGCTTACAGAGGGGGGAGTGGCTGACAGAGGGCGAGAGTAGTTGACAGAGAGGGGGAGAAGCTGACAGAGAGGGGGAGTAGCTGACAGAGGGGGAGGGTAGCTGACAGAGAGGGGGAGCAGCTGACAGAGAGGGGGAGCAGCTGACAGAGAGGGGGAGCAGCTGACAGAGGGGGGAGTAGCTGACAGAGGGGGGGAGCAGCTGACAGAGAGGGGGAGCAGCTGACAGAGGGGGAGAGTAGCTGACAGAGAGGGGGAGCAGCTGACAGAGAGGTGGAGCAGCTGACAGAGGGGGGAGCAGCTGACAGAGAGGGGGAGCAGCTGACAGAGGGGGGCAGTAGCTGACAGAGAGGGGGAGCAGCTGACAGAGGGGGGGAGTAGCTGACAGAGAGGGGGAGAGTAGCTGACAGAGGGGGGGGGATAGCTGACAGAGGGGGGGTAGCTGACAGAGGGGGGAATAGCTGACAGAGAGGGGGGCAGCTGACAGAGGGGAGAGTAGCTGACAAAGAAGGTGTAGCTGACAGCAGAGGGGGGTAACTGACAGTGGGGGGATAACTGACAGAGGAGGGGTAACTGACAGAGGGGGGATAACTGACAGAGGGGGGATAACTGACAGAGGGGGGGGGTAACTGACAGAGGGGGGGGTAACTGACAGAGGGTGGGTAACTGACAGAGGGGGGATAACTGACAGAGGGGGGATAACTGACAGAGGGGGGGTAACTGACAGAGGGTGGGTAACTGACAGAGGGGGGATAACTGACACGGGGGGGTAACTGACACAGGGGGGGTAACTGACAGAGGGTGGGTAACTGACAGAGGGTGGGTAACTGACAGAGGGGGGGTAACTGACACAGGGGGGGGTAAATGACACAGGGGGGGTAACTGACACGGGGGGTAACTGACAGAGGGGGGGTAACTGACAGAGGGAGGTAACTGACAGAGGGGGGGTAACTGACAGAGGGGGGGTAACTGACAGAGGGGGGTAACTGACAGAGGGGGGTAACTGACAGAGGGGGGGTAACTGACAGAGGGGGGGTAACTGACAGAGGGAGGTAACTGACAGAGGGGGGTAGCTGACAGGGGAGGGGAGCTGACAGACGGGAGTGGCTTACAGAGGGGGGAGTGGCTTACAGAGAGCAGGATGCTGACAGAGGGGGGCGATAGGGCAGATAAGAGAGATACCTCAGTGAGGACTCCAGGAGACACAGCAGAGCACACACCAGCTAAGGAGGCGGGACTACGGGCGGCCGCGATCACCCACAGTCCAGCCCCGCCTCCACATGTGAGCAATCACAGACGCTCGTGTCCGCTGCCAATTACAGGCTGAATAGGTACGCCTGCTGCCCACCGCTGAGATCGGTTCGGATGCGGAGCGCACAGGCAGTAATAAATGTGTAAAAGTGATGGCACGGGAATCGGGATGCTGAACTGCTGCTATATGTGCCCGGATTTCAGGCGGCTTGAAAACCGGGCACAACACATGTGTCCAATACCAGACAGGTGGCAATCCTAGCGGTGCCGCCCCTTCACCACTGCCGCCCCGAGGCCTGGCCTCGGTGGCCTTGTGGGAAATCCGGCCCTGCGTACGGTTGGCACTAAGGGGTTATATATAGTCACTTTCTACTTAAGACCTTCCTAACCACTTTAGCCCCGAAAGGATTTACTAGACATGTGTAGTTTGTTTTGTTCCGGATTAATATTCGGACTAATTTTTCGTTATTCGGAAATTCAGATATATCCGAATACCCGAATTACAATATAAACAAATTTTACTGAATGCTCCAAATAACATAATGAAATTCGGACTGAAATTTGAATCGAAATTTACATTAAACTCCAGTCAAATTCTCACTACACATATTGCTAAAATCAAAGGCTGTGTGTGTTATTAGAGTACCATTTCAAAATAATGATGTTTTTGTTAAGCCACAAGTGATTTAAAGGATCATTGTAATCATTTGATGAAGAATTTTCTTTTGTTTGTTCACTTTGCTGCATGCGAATCAAAACAATATAACATTTTTATTTCAACCAATTAGAAAATTTATTGATTCAATCGTTTCGAATCGAAAAAAAAAACGGTGAACTCGAAGAAAATTTGAAAATTCCAAATACGAATTCTGAATACGAATTCCGAAAAGGAATTTAAAGAATCAACTGAATTTAACCAAGCAAAAAAACTAGATTAACGAATCAAAACAAAATAAATTTACCTGTAAACAAAATTGATGTCCTTTTTCCCCACAAATAGAGCTTTCTTTTGGTGGTATCTGATCACCTCTGCATTTTTTTAATTTTTTTTGCTATAAACAAAAAAAGACAATTTCGAAAAAAAAAAATATTTTTTTTACTTTCTGCTATAAAACATACCCAATAAAAAAAAGAAATTTCTTCAAAAATTTAGACCAATATGTGTTCTGCTACATATTTTTGTAAAAAAAAAAAAAAAAACAATCAGCGCATATTGATTGGTTTGTGCAAAAGTTATAGCGTCTGCAAAATAGGGGAAAGATTTATGGCATTTTTATTATTATTGTTTTTCTTTTTACTAGTAATGGCAGTGATCTGTGATTTTTAGCGGGACTGTGACATTGTGGCGGACTAATCGGACACCTAACTGACATTTTTGACATTTTATGGTAAAACCAGTGACATTACTACAGTAATCCGTGCTAAAAATATGCACTGACATTGTACTAATGACACTGGCAGGGAAGGGGTTAACATCAGCGGCGATCAAGGGACTAAATGTGTTCCCTCAGTGTGTTTCTAACTGTATGGGGGATGGGCTGCCTGGTTAGCAGAAAGACAGGATCTGTGTGATCTCCCCTGTCAGAACGGAGATCTGCCTTGTTTACTATGGTAGAACCCCGTTCTGTCACTGTGGGGAACGTTTGCGGGGGGGGCGGCGGACATCGAGTCCACCCCATCCGCTGATTGGCTCCCCCCGCTAGCCAATGGGCGAGCGTGCAGGCCCACAGATGGCTGTGTAAAAGCCCGACGTACACCTCAGCGATTTGCGCAGCAGAGCCAACCTGCCACAATATAACTGCAGCGGCTGGTTGGCAAGCGGTTAAACTTGTTTTATTTCAATTTTTATTCTTTAGTATTTTTATATACAAAAGCTCATATTTATTTTAATCCATGATTAAACTGAACTCTTATTTTCCATTATTTATCGTAGGCTAGATTAATACTTTTCAATCCTTTACACTGAATTGTGTAATAATGTGCATAATGTTAAGGCAGTAAAGGATTAAGAGTACTTTGGGCCCTCAGCTGTTTTTCTTCTAAGTTAAAATCCCAGCTTATTAGCACACATACATTTCTGAATCATGGAATTATCTATGACTTAAAAAAATGTAAAATAATAATGATAAAATGATAAATGATAAAAATAAAATAAGATGTTCAGTCTTCCTTTCCACCCTGTGTCATGTGAATACCATGCCATATGTGAAAGCTGAGATAAGGCTTGCAAGGATTTATCTCTGACCAGTTGCTGGCCATGAGATTTAAGAGGGATGGGGCTAGCATGCATTTATACACAAGAACAATTATCGCTGTGATTATAATGAGGTCTTACGAGCTGACAAACTTTGTGGCATATGGTGTCTACTACATAATATAGTGCCACCCTCATTTTCCCCAAAATGCACAGGTTGGTAATGGGGACAGTTAGATTTAAAGCTCATGTCTGTGATGAGCCGCCAGAGAATGTGACAGAACACAGCCAACATAAGAAACAATTAAACACGAAAAAGATAAAGTTAGATTGAACGCAGAGGCTCTAGAATAGGGTGACCAGACGTCCCCGGTTTCTGGGGACAGTCCCCAGATTGAGCCCGTCTGTCCCC
The DNA here is from genome assembly GCF_042186555.1 of Aquarana catesbeiana. NCBI lineage: Eukaryota > Metazoa > Chordata > Amphibia > Anura > Ranidae > Aquarana > Aquarana catesbeiana. The sequence goes on along the minus strand of NC_133335.1, from coordinate 76,934,184 downwards.
GGATCTGTCCCCGGATCTGTCATCTCAGCAGGGGGGCCCAGAGGTAGAGTGGGCAGGGACTCCCAAATCCTGTCCACCAATAAGCAAATCCCCCGCGGTGTAGCTGTTTACAAAACAAATGTCTCCGAGCCCCCCTGTGCTCAGTGGGGGAAAGTAAACTGACTATTTCTTCATTTTCGGGTTTAGATGGATTAATACGCCACAGCGCGCTACACAGTTGAAGCCCGGCCTCTTCAATAGGAATACACCGTGACCGCCTAAACCCGAAAATGAAGAAATAGTCCGCTTACTGTCACCCGGCTCCCACTGAACACAGGGGACTCAGAGACGTTTGCATACAATAACTCCATAAAGACATACCATATACACTGCATTTGAGGAAAATATGCTTATAAAATAGTTTACCATTTGCCAATAAAAAAAAAAAAAAATGTCCCCTGATTTAATTTTAAAAATCTGGTCACCTTACTCTAGAAGAGCATGCAAATGTCATGCTTACCCCTAACACAGGTGGTTGGACACTATAGCTAGCTTCTGTGTTGGACACCTATAGAAGCCCCCTTTCTCTTAAGGAAAGCAGGCCTACTGGTACTTGGTTGCCCCCAGGACTTATACACAATACTATAGTGCCTATTCTACCAGAGCAGATGTGAACTGAGCAAAGCAAACAGGTACTTGCTGTTGGCAGACAGGCAGAGTGGTTCTATGACAGTCCAGGTAAAAGGCAGGCTGAGTTCAGAGAATAGTCGAAAAGTAGCTACACTGATGTATGGAAGATGCCAATAAATAAGACTTGTAACACACATTAGCCCTCCTAAATGAGACATACATAATATCGTATTTGGTCTCTAATGAATTGAAATTTCCTTATGTGCAATAATACACTATATTACCAAAAGTATTGAAACGCCTACTTTTACACGCACGTGACCTTTTTGCCCATTCTTCTTTGCAAAATAGCTCAAGCTCTGTCAGATTGGATGGAGAGCGTCTGTGAACAGCAATTTTCAAGTCTTGTCACAGATTCTATATAGAAATCAATCAGCGCAAACACAACTCGATAATTATATAAAGCAGCTGAACGCTCAGGGTCAAATGATCAAATCCCAGCATGAAACCTAAAATGTAGTAGTGAAGCGCTAGAACTTCAGCTAATTACACACAAAGAAGTGAATGCCCAGGTCAAGGCTCTCTCAGAAAGCAAAGATATCATGAAACCTACTTTGCTTCTGTCTGTGGGAAACGCCTGGGGCAGCATCTCAAAGTATATCTCAACCTGGTTGAGAAACCCTCTGCATTGGACTGGATCACCCCCAAATCACAGGGGAAGCGGAGCGGAACCAGACATACCTCAGAAGTAATACTCGAGGCGGGTGCCTGCACACAGACTGGAGCAGCAGCAGGGATGGCCTGCAACACAGGTTTGTACTGGGGCAGCCACAGTGGGAGATTCCAGGTGAGCCATGCGACTCAGGAGTGTTTGTAACGCCATGGCAAACTGATCCATGCGGTGATCCAGTTCATCCAATCTGGCCTACGCCTACTGTCAGAAACCCAGAAACCATGAAATCATGCCGAGACAAAAGTACAGTTAAATCAAACTTGTTTAATAATAAAAGTAAAAAAAACAAACGTAGTCAAAACATAGCCAAAGTTCAGAAACTGGAACAGATAGTCAGCCAAGCCAGAAGTCAGGGATCAATGTAGTGGAACAGCAAGCAGGATCTGGAGCCAGAAGGGATGTCAGCAAAGCAAGTCTTGAACAGGATCGCAGGGGATAGTTTCTGTGATGTTGACCAAGGCGAAGGCAGAGATCCTCTGGACAGGACATCTTAAGTATGCAGGACTGATGAGCAGGATATCATCAACATCTGAGTAACTGTGGAGAGATAGGAGCTGGCAATTAGCCGACAGCTGAGCGGCCAGCTCAGAGAAGGAAGGGCTGAGCCCAGCCCTGACAAGAGATGAGTCAATAGGTGGCATTCAACAGCAGTATATTATACAGGTTGGGCTCAGCAGATATGTAAATTCCTTTATGGTGCAAATAGTAGGGCAAGCCCAGATGTAGGATGTTCTATGGCAATAGCAGTCAGATAGGGAGCAAGAACAAAGTCAGCAGTCTGGAAGCTTATGCTCCATGGATAGCTCTGTCAGCCATAGAGTAGCGATGAATGTAGCACCGGCTTCCTTTTTAGTCAGTCTTCTGGTAGCAATAGGTGTACTGTACAGTAGGGAGGGAAAGAGACAGCTGATGTGACGACTCTTACAGCGATTCTGGATGAAGGTGTCTCGAGTCACCAATGCTGCTGCAGTCCTTCTCCAGTTCAGCTTCCAGGTTCTAGAGTCCAGCAAATCCAGCACAGCTCCCCTCGATCCTCCCCATTGGGCACACTTCCCCAACTGCCTGGACTCTTTCCCAGGTTTTTGCTACTATCGGACCCTTCCTGCTCCCAGGTGTCTGTGGGCATTGTAGTTGTGGTCCAGTGATGGTTATAGTTGACATCCTTCTCCGAGACATCTCCCAGATTGCTCCTGTGATAAGGCTTAACTGGCATCGCCATCTTGTGGACAAAGAAAGTTTTGCAATCAGTAACATTGCCCAGTGTTACAGCTGCATTCATTTTTTTTCCCTTTATTTTCATCTGGTAATCCAGGCAGTAACGCACTTCCTGTCTTTGGGTGCCCCCACTCTGGATGGAGAAGCAAGAAAGACACCTTTGGACAACAGCATTGTCAATCTGGGGAGAAGATGCAATAGCAGATTTAGTTGGACTTGTGTAGCCATGCCCCCATAGGGGTTGCTGATTACTGTGGTTCACCTGACACCCTGCCCAGCCAGACATCCATCTCTCAATTACTCAGAGACATAGAACAGTCCATAAGCTTTATTTTTTTATTTAGGGGTACTAACTTGGATGGGTAAAGGGTAGTTATTGGATGCCCAGAATGATTCAGCACAACTGACTTCTATATACACTCTGGGATATACACTCCAGTCTTCTCTCCAGCACAAACACTTGCTTTGGACCGCTTTTCCTTCACTCCTCCAGCACTTCACTTGCTGCAGACTGTTACTCCTCCGGCACTTCCCTTGCTACCAGGGCTGGTGCAAGGATTTTTGACACCCTAGGCGAAACCTCATTTTGCTGCCCCCCCCCTGGCTCCACCGCTTTTTAATGAAGCGCCCATCAAATGCGGCCCACCAGCGTCCATCAATGCAGCCCACCAGTGCCCATTAATGCAGCCTCACCAGCGCCCATTAATGCAGCCTATCAGTGCCCATCAATACAGCCTCACCAGCGCCCATTAATGCAACCTACCAATGCCCATCAATACAACCTCACCAGTGCCCATTAATGCAGCCTCACCAGCACCCATTAATGCAACCTCACCAGCGTCCATTAATGCAGCCTACCAGCGCCCATTAATGCAGCCTCACCAGCGCCCATTAATGCAGCCTCACCAGCGCCCATTAATACAGCCTCCCCAGCACCCATCAATTCAGCCTCACCAGCGCCCATTAATGCAGCCTCACCAGCGCCCATCAAATGCAACCTGCCAGCGCCCATTAATGTAGCCTCACCAGCACCCATCAATGCAGCCTACCAGTGCCCTTCAATGAATGTTTGCTTGCTTCAATTCATTCGGGAATCGGGACACAGACACAGTCCTCCACCGCCGCTGCGCCTCTGACACAATCTGCGAACGGAGCGGCGGCTGCCTGCTGATGCTAAGACCTAGTTGCTTGCTGCAGAGAGAAGAGAGTAGGAACACCAGTGACCAGGCGCCCCCCGGCAGCAGTGCCCCCTAGGCGGCTGCCTAGTTTGCCTAGTGCTTGCTGCAGACTGTTACTCCTCCAGACTAGCTAGCACCGCATGATTAGGCCTGACACTAACTCAGCCAGGCCTTAGTGGATTGCCTTTTATGGGCAGAGGCCTCGGGCCCCTATGGTGTAGAAATGGTCTGGTGCTAACTGTCCTCTATCCAGCTACCACTCCCAGATAGCTCTCTTCAGGCCCTGCCAGCCAGCCTGGCTGCAATGACCTCTCTCTACTGCCCTTCCCACAGTCCTCTCTTCTGGTTCTGCACCCATCTCAAACTGCAATCTCCCAGTTCTCTCAGGCGCATCTCCCCAGTCCTCCCGACTGTGCTCCACTCACCAGCACTTCACTTGCTGCAACCAGTTGTCCTCCCTGGAGTCTCTTAGCGGTGTTCTCTCCCACTCTACTTGCTCTCTCATGTGTTTCTCTTTCCAGGATCTCTTCTCTCCTCCCAGATGCACCAGAGCCCCAGCCCAAGGTGAGTCACCAGCTGCTACCCTGAGCCACTCCCAGCCCAGAATGAAAACAAACAGGCCTAGCTGGTAGCTAGGCCTGCCTAAATTTTCCTACTCTTCCTCCAGAATATCCTCACTCCCTACCTAACTAGAGGGTGCTACACTTGATTAACAAATTAAATCTGAATTTCAGCTAACACTTTAGAAGCAGAAACAACAGTTTTTTTTCCCATTAAGGATAAAATAATAAAAGCTGAACATTATAAGCACCCCTGTCAGTGGTAAATGGTTTGTCTCAACCCTTGAACTGCCACTTTAAATATAACCGGAAAAACCACAAAGGATTTTATATGTGACCTGTCCTGTGTGCACAAAAACAGAATGTATTTTAAAAATAATAATGTAGGTTTCATAAGCATTTGCATAAATATTGCACAACATATAAAACTGAGACATTTTTATTGTTTAGGTCCTATGCTTTTCTAAAATTCATCTGTCAGGTTTTTCTTCTTTTAAGTAGAACATTTTTGGGCGGTTATGAAAGTGACACTAAACTCTGGTTGAAAAAAGTTCTATTCAATTATGTATTCTCATAAAAGTCTCTTCTATTGCTCTCCGCTTCTTCCGATTTTTTTTTCTTTTTTTACTGCTGTGATGTGACTTCCTGTTAGAGGGTGGCTACGTTCATTCTCCATGACCCCACTGTATGTAGTCACCGTCTCTTGTTCACTCCTGGCATGGACTAGAGACAATGGACAATGGGATTTGCAGTGTGCATAGAACAGTGCATATGACTGAAACTAACAAACACTGCTCATTCTGAACAAATGGAAGTGAGGGTGGGAAAAGGAGAGGTTTGAAAGCTCACAGAGGACATTACAAGGAGGAAGAAAAACACCAGAAAAAGTTTCATTAAAAATAAATTACAGGGCCATTAAGTAGTGAATGTGTATGAATTATTTTTGGACTATAAGTACTTAAAGCCACTTGATCATTTCTACATTGCAGGAAAGCAGTGCCCCCCTCCTATTCCATCTTCCTAATGGAGTACCTAGCATATGTGACACCCAGGGCGAGTTGTTTTAGGACACCCACCTCCTCTGTATGTCAAAACTATTTTCAGTAGTAATTATTAAACTAACCACTTCAGCTCCAGAAGGTTTCACCCCCTTCCTGACCAGAGCATTTTTTGCAATTTGGCACTGCGCTACTTTAACCCCTTCAGATCCGTGCTATAGCCAAATGACGGCTACAGCGCGGACCTACTTTGCCGGGAGGCCGTCAATAGACACCCTCCCCTTTGCACGCTCCCCGCGCGCCTCCTGCAGGGCACGCGCTGTGATCACCGAGTCAATGAGACTCGGGTGATCACAGATCGGAGTAAGGGGTTGATTCCGGCCCCTTACCATGTGATCAGCTACCAGCAAATGACAACTGATCATGTGATGTAAACAGAAGATCAGTAATCGTTTTTTTTTCCTCCTCACGCTGACAGCATGAGGAGAAAAAAAAGGCGATCACCGGCTTCTGTGCAAGGGACATCATTCCCAAAGAGGAAGAGGTGAAGCTGCTTAATCTGTGCCAACCAGTACCGCCTACCAGTACCTACAGTGCCATGAATCAGTGCCCAATAGTGCATAACAGTGCCAGCAATCAGTGCCACTTATCAATGCCCACCAGTGCCACCTATCAATGCCCACCAGTGGTGCCGATCAGTGCCCATCACTGCCACCCATCAGTGCCCATCACTGCCACCTATCAGTGCCCATCAGTGCCAGCTATCAGTGCCACCTAACAGTGCCACCTATTAGTGCCCTTCAGTGCCACCTATCAATGCCCTTCAGTGCTGCCCATCAGTGCCACCCATGAGTACCACCCATCAATGCCACCTCTCAGTGCCCACCAGTGCCACCTCATCAGTGCCCACCAGTGCTGCCTATTAGTGCCCATCAGTGCAACCTATCAGTGCCCATCAATGCAGCCTCATCAGCGTACATCAATGAAGGAGAAAAATTACCTGTTTGCAAAATGTATTAACAAAATATAAAACGGCTTTGTATTTTTTTTTTTTTTTATTTTAACAAAAAATAAAAAACCCAGAGCTGATCAAATACAACCAAAAGAAAGCTCTATTTGTGGGAAAAAAATTATGAAAATTTCATTTTGGTACAGTGTTGTATGCCACGCAATTGTCGTTCAAAGAGTGACAGCGCTAAAAGCTGAAAATTGGTCTGGGCAGGAGGGGGTTTAGGTGCCCAGTAAGCAAGTGGTTAAGACCCCTTTCACACTGGAGGAGTTTTTCAGGCTCTTTAGCGCTAAAAATAGCGCCTGTAAAGTGCCTGAAAAATGACTCATTCGCAGTCCCAGCGTGAAAGCCCGAGTGCTTTCACACTGGGTCGCTGTGCTGGCAGGACGGTAAAAAAAGTCCTGCAAGCAGCTTCTTTGGGGCGCTTTAGGAGCAGTGTATACACTACTCCTAAAGTACCCCTGCCTATTGAAATCAATGGGCAGTGACGGTGAAGCGCTAGTGGCCGAAAAGCGCCTCTTAAAATACGGTGAAGTGCTGCTAAAACTAGCAGCACTTTACCGCTAACGTGGCCGCGCTCTCAATGTGAAAGGGCTTTTACTGGTAATTGTGCAGTCGTGCGATGCTGTACCCAAACAAAATTTCTTATCGTACGTCAGGGGACACAGAGCCATAGTAGGTACTATGTGGGTTATAGGCCACCTTCAGGTGATGGACACTGGCACGCCCTAAGACAAAAAGTGCACTCCCTATATAACCCCTCCCACTACTTGGAGTACTTCAGGTTTTTCGCCAGTGTCTAAGGTGCTGGCCAAGAGTAGAGATGTGCTGTGCTGAGCTCCACTGGAGCAATCCTTGCTGGGGCTAGCCATGCAGCTGGATCCATTCAAAGTGTCTTTGTTGGCCAAATTGAATGGTACCCTGGTCTCATATCCGAAGAAACTAGGTCTTGCCTGTAACGCTTCTCTTTTTAGAGAGCTGGACCCCGGGATCCAGTACTTTTTGGTATTAAGGCCATAAAGTTTTTACTGGTGGGGTTCTATTACAGGTCCAGGATTGTGGGTTTCCTCGAGGATCCCCAGCTCCTAAAGGTTTGCAACGAAACCCACCGTGTAGGGTGAAGATTGGGTCTGTTGGCTTACCACAGAAAACCCTGCGGTGGGAAAGGTAAGTGGAGTCTTCTAAGAAATTTTTTAAATGTTTCCTATGAAATGTCTCCTTTAAATTTAGTAAGTGTTGTCATGCCTATGTGTCACCACTGGGAGCTGTATTGAGCACTTACCGTTTCATGCTTCTCAGAAAGCCCACATTGTGTCTAGGAAGCAGAAGTCTTCTTCCTCCAGCCAAGCAGCAGACCTCCAGTAAGTCTGGGGGGGTTCTCTCTCCCCCCACCAGATGCCCCACTATGCCGTTTTTTCTTCCCCTCTGCTTGGGAGAAAGAGCTCCACAAGTTTAAAAAAAAAAAATGGCGCAAACGGCACGCCACTTGGCGGCTCCCCCCCCCCGCCATTCCTCTTTCCTCCTTGTGGATGCCATAGGATCAGGAGCCCGCGCTCGCGCAGGAAAGAGCTCTTTTTAAAAAAGAGGGGAAGGGCCGTAGGTGACAGGGGGCGGGGCTTAGTGCGGCGTTGGCGTCCTCCAACGTCCAGCGCAGGAAGGTATGTTTTAAAAGGCACCATTTGTGCTGTTACATGCTGCAGGAGGGACACAAGAGCAAAGATGGCATAGAGGTTTGGTGACACAGGCATTCCTTTTGACACATTTACTACTGCATCAGGCTGAGCATTAATAGCGGCGACAGGGCTGGACTATTGCTCAAGCAGTAGATGCATTCCTTCTAGTAGTACCTCTGCTTTGTTCACTGGGCTATGGTCAGAAGGGGGGTGAAAAACACCTCAAAAAAAGGCTCTAAAAGGACTACTACAGTCACACGGAAGCCTAGAACCATCACAAAAAAGATGGCATCCTCCCCTGAGAGTAATATGGCTGGTCAGAGTGAGCCATCAGAAGGGGCAACTGTTGCAGCTGCTCTTAACACTGCAGCCCCTATGTATATTACTAAGGAGGTTTTTTCCTCAACCATTTTAAGCTTGGAGCAAAAAATTGATGCTTTAATTGCGTCCCAAAGTGGGACTAAGCGCAGCAGGTCCCCGTCCATTGCTCTGTACCCTCTTGCTGAGGAGCAAGAGATGATGAATTCCTTTTAAAGGACCAGGAAGAGGCTGAAGTCTCCTCTTCTGAAGAACCTGATACAAAGTGTCAGGTTTGCAGGAAAGATTGTTGGTATAGTCTCTCACTGAATTGGTCCGCTCCACATTTTTACTGCCAATAACGCAGTCTGTCGATGAGCTCACTTCTGGTTTGGGCTCAATAAAGCCTCCCTAATCTGTTCATTCTTTTCCTATCCATTCATGGCTAAACATGCTTCTTCTCCAGTGCCAGGGGCATCAGCCTCCAGGCAGTCTCGACGGCCTCCACAGTCAGGTTCAAGAGGTAAACCTCAGGGTCAGTCCCAGGGTCAAAAAAGGACCTGGGGGAAGAAACCCACAAAACTGAATACTAAAGCCTCCTTGTGAAGGTGCGCCCCTGCTCGCTCGAGTGGGGGTGAGGCTTCTACAGTTTTCAAAGATCTGGCAGGAACAATGTCAAGACACATGGGTGGCTTCCTCAATTTCTCTAGGATACAAACTAGATTTCAGAGAGTTCCCACCTCCTCGTTTTCTCAGATCAAACGTTCCCAGAGATCCAGTGAAAAAGAAGTCTCTCTTTCTAGCCTTGGATCATCTCTTGTCTCAAAGAGTAATATTGGTGGTCCCTCTGGAAGAGCAAGGTTTGGGGTTTTATTCAAACCTGCCCACGGTTCCAAAAGCAAGCGGGGATGTCAGTCCCATTTTAGATCTCAAAGATCTAAACCAGTTTTTGAATATCCATTCTTTTCCCGTGGAGTCAATCCGATCAGTAGTCTCCATCCTACAAGGGGGAGAACTTCTGGTGTCAATCGACATAAAGGATGCTTATCTCCATGTTCCCGATTATCCCCGCTCACCAGAAATTTCTACACTTCGAGGTAGAAGATCTTCATTTCCAATTTGTAGCTCTGCCTTTCGGTCTAGCTACTGCACCTCGAGTATTTACAAAGGTCCTGGCTCCTCCTTTAGCCAGGCTAAGGGCTCGAGGTATAACAATACTAGCCTACTTAGACGATCTACTCTTGATAGATCAATCATTAGCCCACCTAAACCAAACTTTGGTCACCGCAGTAGGCTACCTGGAATACATAGGTTGGATTCTCAACCTAGAGAAATCCTCCTTAAAACCATCAAGGAGATTGCTGTACTTGGGGCATAGATACATCTCAGAAGAGGGTGTTCTTGCCTCAGGAAAGGATCAGTTCCATAAAGGAACTGATTCAGTTGGTCAAGACAAAGAAGAAACCTTCTATTGGACTTTGCATGAAATTGTTGGGAAAGATGGTGGCTTCTTTCGAGTCCATTATGCGCAGTTTCATTCAAGACTGCTACAAAAAAGTATCCTGTCAACTTGGAACAAGAAGGTCCAAGCTCTGGACTTCCCAATGCGTTTATCCCCCAATGTGCGTCAGAGCCTCAATTGGTGGTTGATATCCAAGAATCTTAAAAAAGGAAAATCCTTTCTACTGGTTACCTGGAAGTAACAACCGATGCCAGCCTTTTGGGCTGGGGAGCAGTCCTGGAAGAAGTGTCTGTCCAAGGGAAATGATCCAAATCAGAGATGACCTTGCCCATTAATATTCTAGAGATTCGGGCAGTGCGCTTGGCCCTGGAGGCCTGGAATTGTCCTGTCAGAATCCAATCTGACAATGTCACAGCGGTGGCCTATATCAATCACCAAGGGGGCACGAGGAGTCGTGCGGCCCAGGAAGAGGTGAATCATATTCTTTCTTGGGCAGAAAACAACATTCCTTGCCTATCAGCAGTCTTCATTTCAGGGATAGAGAATTGGCAGGCGGATTACTTAAGTCGCCAGCAATTGTTCCCGGGAGAATGGTCCCTTCATCCCGACATATTTCTCGCAATATGTCAGAAATGGGGAGTTCTGGACGTGGATCTGTTTGCGTCCAGGTTCAACAACAAGATCAACAACTTTGTGTCAAGGACAAGGGATCCGATGACATACGGAAAAGATGCCTTGGTCCTTCCGTGGGATCAGTTTTCACTGATCTATGCGTTCCCTTCTGTTCTGCTGCTTCCACGTCTTCTTCGCAGGATCAAGCAAGAAGGGAAAGGGGTGATTCTGGTGGCCCCAGCGTGGCCCAGGAGATCTTGGTTTGCCGAGATCATAAAGATGGCAGTAGGGGACCCTACCACTGTGGCCAGACCTTCTCTCGCAAGGTGCGGTATTCCATCCTACCTTACAAACACTAAATTTAACGGTTTGGTGATTGAGACCCACATTCTAAAAGACCGTGGGCTGCCAGCTTCAGTAGTTTCTACTTTGGTGAATGCTAGGAAGCCGGCCTCCAGAGTCATTTACTAATGAGTCTGGAAGGCATATGTCAACTGGTGTGAATCCAAGGGTTGACACCCCAGAAAGTATGTCATGTAGGATCCTTGAATTCCTACAGATGGGATTAGAAATGAAGCTGGCCTTGAGTACTATTAAGGGCCAGGTGTCAGCCTTAATGGTATTGTTTCAATGACCACTTGCTTCACACTCTCTGGTTCTTAACTTTATTCAGGGGGTAACGCAGATTAATCCCCCATTTAAATCACCCCTGAACCCTTGGGACTTAAATTTAGTCCCGTTGGCTTTACAAAAACAGCCTTTTGAGCCAATTTGAGATATTCCCTTGGTCCTCTTGATGAGGAAAATAATTTTCTTGGTTGCCATATCTTCTGCAAGAAGAGTATCAGAGTTGGCTGCTCTTTCTTGTAAAGAGCCATATTTGATTATTCATAAGGATAAGGTTGTATTGCGGCCTCATCCTAATTTCCTACCGAAGGTAGTGTCAGGTTTTCATTTAAACCAGGATATTGTTCTGCCTTCATATTTTCCAGAACCTCATTCTGTGGAAGAAAATTCACTACATTCTCTTGATGTGGTGAGAGCGGTCAAGGTCTATTTGAAAATGACCGCTCAGATTCGTAAAACAGATGTTTTGTTTGTATTGCCAGATGGTCCTAAAAGAGGACAGGCAGCATTGAAATCTACTATTTCTAAATGGATTCATCAAGTGATTGTTCAAGCTTATGGTTTAAAAAGGAAAATTCCTCCTTTTCATATTAAAGCGCACTCCACCAGGGCTGTTAGTGCTTCTTGGGCAGTGCATCACCAAGCCTCCATGGCTCAGATCTGCAAGGCCGCAACTTGGTCTTCAGCCCATACATTTACCAGATTCTATCAAGTAAAAGGTCATGAGGATATCTCCTTTGGGCGCAGTGTACTGCAGGCTGCAGTATAAGTCCTCTAGTCTCTTGGTGCCCTACTTTTGTTGTGTCTCCCTCCCTTCAGTTGGCATTGCTATGGGACATCCCACATAGTAACTACTATGGCTCTGTGTCCCGTGATGTACGATAAGAAAATAGGATTTTTATAACAGCTTAACTGTAAAATCCTTTTCTTTGAAGTACATCACGGGACACAGAGGTCCCTCCCTTCTTTGGTATACACGTGTATTGCTTTGCTACAAAACTGAGGTACTCCCACCAGTGGGAGGGGTTATATAGGGAGTGAACTTTGTGTCTTAGGGTGTGCCAGTGTCCATCACCTGGAGATGGCCTATAACCCACATAGTAACTATTATGGCTCTGTGTCCCCTGATGTACTTCAAAGAAAAGGATTTTACAGATAAGCTGTTATAAAAATCCTATTTTATGTCCCTTTTTCCCCACAAATAGAGCTTTCTTTTGGTGGTATTTGATCACCTCTGAGGTTTTTACTTTTTGCGCTATAAACAAAAAAAACCCGACAATTTTGAAACAATATTTTTTAGTTTTTGCTAAAAAACATATCCAATAAAAAAATTTTAAAAATCTAATTTCTTCATCAGTTTAGGCCAATATGTATTTTGCTACATATTTTTGGTAAAAAAAATCCCAATAAGCATATACTGATTGGTTTGCACAAAAGTTATAGCGTCTACAAACTACGGAATATTTTCATGGCATTTTTTTTTTTTACTAGTAATGACGGGGATCAGTAATTTTTTTGCGGCGGACAAATCTGACACTAACTGACACTTTTTGGGGACCAGTGACATCAATGCAGTGATCAGTGCTAACAAAAATGCACTGTCACTGTACTAAAGACACTGGCAGGGAAAGGGTTAACATCGGGGTTAAACGTGCTTCTAGGGAGTGTTTGCTAAATGTGTGGGATGTTTTGACTGGGGGAAGAGAGATATCTGTGCTTAGCAGAAACACAAGATCTCCATCTTCCCCTCTGACAGAACAGTGCTCTGCTTTGTTTACATAGGCAGACAGCCGTTCTGCCTCTATCAAGAGAGATTGCTGGGTGGCGGCAAACATCGGGTCCACCGTACCTTCTGATTGGCTCCCGCTATGTCCAATTATAGTGGGAGTGGCTTTCTAGCGGCTCGCGCCCAGACCAGGAAGAAGCTGTGACGCACAGGTACGTGATTTTGCGCTAAGGGACCGCCCTGCCACAGTAAAAGTACATGGGGCGGTCCGGAAGCGGTTAAACAAACTCAATGAGCTGGCGACAACCAGTGACAGGATCACTAACAGATCACTTACCTTTTGCTATGGAGTCAAGATGAGTATCAGAGCCAGGGAAGCTTTAGATGTATGATCAAAGTCATGAAGCCTAAACACTTTTTACCTTAAAGTGGTTGTAAACCCTTCCATATACCCAGAGAAGTGACTGTCCTCAGGTATACACAGAGATGAAACTGATCCTCCTGCATAAGTTGTACTTGCTTATCTGCAGTCTTCTCTTCTCTATAGCCAGTGCAGATTTTATACAGCTTGTCTGAGCTTTCAGAAAACAGGGTGCAGGGAGCTGAAGTTACACTCTGTAGAGCTCAGTGAGGGCTGATTTTAGAGACACACCCCACCTTTACACAGGAATAGTGCTTAACCACTTCAGCCCCAGAATGATTTCCCCCCTTAATGACCAGGCCATTTTTTGCAATACGGCACTGCGTCACTTAAACTGACAATTGCGCGAGCATGCGATGTTGTACCCAAACAAAATCAATGTCCTTTTTTTCTTACTTTCTGCTATAATACATATGCAAAAAAAATATTTATTCATCAGTTTAGGCCAATATATATTCTGCTACATAATTTTGGTAAGAAATTAAAAAAAAAAACGAACTCTATTAACCTTTTCATTGCATAAGACCGTTGTTTATTTATCTCTTTTGCACAATTTTTTCATATGCATACTACTACCTTTAGCACTTTATTGAATTCTTCACTGTATGGACATTTTTTAACATATATCGTCTAGTTAGTATTAATTTTATTTTGCTTTATTCATTTACCTTAATAACAGCGCAGCATCATTTATTTTATATATAGGCATCAGAATCCCCCTCTCATCCCCCCACCCCCTCTTTTGCTTACCTGATCCCTCATTCAACCCAGAGCTGTGCCTGTCTGCAGCTCTCCTCCCCCTCACTTCCTGGACTTTTGGGCTTTGCTGAGGCAGTGGAGGCCATTGGCTCCCGCTGCTGTCAATCAAAGCCAGTGATGAGGGAGCGGGGTGCACGGCCAAGTCCGGCTGTCTATGTCAATAAATGCAGACAGGAAGACTCTGGAGCATACCCGCACAAGTGCCCCCAGAGAAAGCTGCTACTGCTTGCTATGGTGGACACTCGCTGGAGAGGAGTAGCCAGGGGTGCCGTTGGGGGCACCAAGAAGAGGAGGTTCGGGGCCGCTCTGTGCAATGGAATTGCAAGGAACAGGCAAATATAAACCTGTTTGTTCTTTAAAAAATAAAAATAAAAAAAAGAATTTACATTTGCGACTACTTTACTCACTTGACCTCCAGAAGAATTACCCCTCTTCATGACCAGGCAATTTTTTGTAATATGGCACTGTGTTACTTTAACTGACAAGTGCAACACTGTACCCAAATAAAATGTATGTCCTTTTTTCCCCACAAATAGAGCTTTCTTTTGGTGGTGTAACAGAACCCAGTCGCACTCCGCTTGAGTAACTTAACCCAGCCTAGGTGACTCAATGCCCACCCAGACAATGTTGTGATTAATCAAATATCCCCACTTCAGGTCAGACTTGCCGGCATCAAACTCCTAAAGTACAATACACATTGTTACAAGTATAAACATATACCCAAGGGTTTGCTAGGATAGACAAAATGTGTTCCAATTAGTACAATTAACAATACAAACAGTGATCTCCCCCCTCCTCAGCTTAGTATGCAACAGACTATAGCAGGGGACCTCAGTAGCAGACTGTCCGTCTTCTACATTGAAGAGATCAATGGGACCAGCTCTTTCAATAAACATGTATAGTTCAGAATCAAACAAACCAGGAATAGTCTTTATATATTTCCTGGGAGATATTGTGAATAAATATTACTGTCCCATCTGAAGTAATCCACCACATTCTCAGTGTCCATTAAGTAGTTGTCCATCACTTTCTCAGTCACCCTGTGCCCCTAATAGACACAGGGCTAGTGCAAGAATTTTTGACACCCTAGGTGAAACCTCATATTGCCGCACCCTCCTTGGCTCCACCCGACTCCACCCCCTCTGTCCCACCCATGTATACTCCACCTTTTTAATGAAGCACCCATCAAATGCAGCCCACCAGCGCCCATCAAATGCAGCCTCACCAGTGCCCATCAATTAATGTTTGCTTGCTTCCATTCATTCGGGAGTCAGGACACAGACACAGTCCTCCGCCGCCACTGTGCCTCTGACACTATGTGCGAATGGAGGGGCAGCTGCCTGCTAATGCTTAGACTTAGTTGCTTGCTGCAGAGAGAAGAGAGTAAGAATACTAGTGGCCGGGCACCCCTAGGCAGCAGTGCGCCCTAGGCGGCTGCCTAGTTTGCCTAGTGGTAGCACCGGCCCTGAATAGACACAGGGTAACTCAGACATAAGAGGGGCCTGGGGAGCTGAAACATAGGTTTCTCAACCTCTCCAAGGGAAGCAGGTGGTATTTGGTATTTTTTATTTTTTTTGTGCTATATACAAAAAAAGACAGACAATTTAAAAAAACAAACAATATTTTTTACCTTCTGCTATAAAACATTTCCAATAGAAAATTTGAAAAAAATTAAATTTCTTCATAAATTTAGGCCCATAAGTATTCTACTACATATTTTTGGTAAAATAAAGTCCCAATAAGTGTACATTGATTGGTTTAGGCGAACGTTATAGCTTCTACAAGCTATGGTATATAAGTATATAAGGAATTTTTTTTTTTTTTATACTAGTAATGGCAGTGATCAGCGACTTCTATCGGAACTGTGATATTGCAGCGGACAGTTGGACACTGACACTTTGCGGGAACCAGTGACACTAATACAGTGATCAGTGCTAAAAATATACACTGTCACTGTGCTAATGACACTGGCTAGGAAGGGGTTAAACATCTAGGGTGATCAAAGGGTTAAATGTGTGCCCAGCACCCACAGAACAATCACAGCCGAAGCAGACCACTGGCAGACAAGGTGCTATGGGGGGGGGGGGTGTTGCTCGTCCCCTCCCTTTTCTGACCTGCTGGGCTGCCTGCTCGGATAAGGGTCTAGTATGGGTTTTGGGGGCCCAAGCCATTTTTGGTTACCCTCAAAATCCTATACTAGACCCAAAGGGCCGTTTTTTTGCTGATTTTTTTTGTTATTGCCGCCAATTCTTGTTATTTACATTCAGCTGTCAGCGGGGAAGCCTGAGAGCTGATGATTCATCGGTTGTTAAGGACGAGGCGGCTGGCTTCTCAGCCCTGCTCTCTAACAAACAGCTAACATAGTTTGTTAAAGAGTAAAAAAAAACAAAAATGTATGTTCAAAAACGTAAAACGCGCCTGAAACCTGCATCGTCTGCAACTGCATAGATGTGGAGTTAGGGTTAAAGGGGGTTGACATTGTTGTCTTTATTTTAATTACACAGTGGTCCAAGAGTGTCTATCCTGTTTTTGGTACTGTGCGCTTCAATAAACTTTTTGTGATTTTGTATTTATTAGACATGTGCAATTTGTTTCGTAACTAAATGAAATTCGGCCAAATTTTGCATCTTTCGGACATTCGGATGCATCCGAATGTCCGAATAAAAAAAATAACGAATTTCAACTAATATGAAAGAAATTATAGCGATTATAACGAATGAATTTGACATGATTCGGTAATTCGAGATTTAATGAAACAAAAGGTCAACTCAAAGTAAATCTTACAGTCCAATCAGCTGATTAATTTTGTGGTGGAGGTTGGATTACTGGCAAAGTGCATTCCTGAGAACTGAGTGAGAAGGATGTTGTATTGTATTTGAGCAGAGGAGAAGAGATATTGTCATTGTGTGTCTTAATAGATTCAATAAACAAACGACTTTACAAACTACGAATCATTATCACGAATATATATATACAGTACATACATAAATATCGAATTTCAACTAATACGAAAGAAATTATAGCGGATATAATGAATTAATTTGGCATAATTCGAGATTCAGTATAACGAATATCGACACTACGAATAATAACGAATTATCCGAAAGCGAATTAACGTAACAACGTAACGAATATAACAGAACCAAATTATGTATTTTACGAATGACAACGAACCGAAACTAAACAAAATTTCCTGTTGTGCACAAGTCTAGTATTTATGACTTCTTGTTATTTTTGTTGTGGTCCCCCCACCACTAACAGAAGTGACATGCTGAAGAAGAGTTTGCACACACATCTCTTCATTTGTTTCATTCTTCCACACAATAATCACTGTTAGAAAACTGAGGACTCCATGAATAGTATGTCTTCCCTCAAGAGAGTTAATAATTGAATGAAAAATGTATTTATTCTCTCATTTGGCAGATGGTGGTACTGCAGTCCCTTCACAAGTATCAACCACGTCTGAATGTGACACGAGTGATGGAATCTGGAGTTGTGGAGAACCACAGTCACACCTTCATCTTCACAGAGACCCAGTTCATAGCCGTCACAGCTTATCAAAATGCTGAAGTGAGTACAGATCTAATGTTGGGACACATATAACAGAATGTATTAAAGTGGTTGTAAACCCCAATTGTTTTTTTTTTCCTAAAAGAAAAAAGATGTTATATTTACCTGCTATGTACTGTACTATGGTTTTGCACAGAGCGACTCCTTACAGCCTGATCTGGGCCCCCCCCCCCCCCGGCTCTTTCTCCTCCTTCCCTTCTCTGAGTACCCCTGTAGCAAGCCGCTTGCTATGGGGTCACTCATGCAGGCGAAGTCTCAAGTCAGGCTGTGTACGTCCATAGACACACACCGTGCAGCTCGGCCCTGCCCCTGCTTCCTCCTCACAGCATTTGATTGATAGCAGCATGAGCCAATGTCCACCACTTCCGTCAGAACCTCCTGTGAATACTGAGAGGCGTCATAGCTGTCCTGCAGACAGGACAGTGCTACTGATCAAGAGAAGACTCAGCTGCAGTGGAGTTGCTAGGGGTGGCTACTGGGGCTATAGCCCTGAATCTAGGGCTCATAGCCCCGGGTATCTCACCTACGGTTGGCTCTGGGCTCCATCTGTATATATATATATATATATATATATATATATATATATATATATACATACACACACACACACATACGCACACACACACATGTGTATTATATACATGTGTATGCCCGCCCAAGCGCATGACTTTCTTTACTTTGCTGCTATGGGCTCTAGCATCAGATCTTTTGTAGACCTAGCAACGCCCCTTCTCAGCCGACAAGCCCATAGTAGCCCTTGTCTCAGCCGACAAGCTCATACCAGTTTTTATTTTTTTTTAACTGCGACCGATTCTCTTTCAGATAAAAGCAGTCCTGTGGGTGGATTTTCCGCAGGGTCACTTTTAGAAGCAGCGGGAGGGGTGTCCCTTCCTCCCACTGCTTCCCAGTCGTTCCCGGGCTTACCTGACCCATCAGTGAAGCCCGGGAGCGATCCGGTGCTAGCGGTAGCTGGGTATGGAGAAGAGTGAGGCCAAGACGGTGGGCACTCCTCTCTATACCCTTGGAGGCAAGAGCGACGCATGTCGTCACTTCCAGGCCATAGTAAATCTTTTTTTTTAGAGCAAAAGTAAAAAAAAAAAAGTTTTTTTTCCCTTTGCTTTTAGGTAGAGGAGAGATTTGGGGTCTTTTTGACCCCAGATCTCTCAATAAAGAGGATCTGTCATCCTTACTTCTACTACAAGGGATGTTTACATAATAAACAATAAAAGTGATTAAAAAAAATAAAAATAAAGGGACAGTGCAAAAATAAAAAATAAAAGGTAAAATAAAGAAAAGTTCTGCGATCGCACACAGAAGTGAACGCATACGTAAGTCACACAAACATATGTAAACAGTGTTCAAACTACACATGTGAGGTACTGCCGTGAACGTTAGAGGAAGAGCAATAATTCTAGTGCAAGATTTACTCTGTAACTCTATACAGGTATTTTTAAAGTGTCACCTATGGATATTTTTACGTATACATCATTTGTCACCATTCCATGAGCATGCGCAACTTTGACATGTTAGGCATCTATTTACTCAGCATAACATCATCTTTCACATAAAAAAAATGGGGTAATGGGGTAAATATTGTGTTTTGTGGCTCTGGGGGGTGCTGTGATTGGACACAGCGGGAGCCAATCAGCAGGTCCGGCGGGACCTGCCGATTGTTCGTAGGAAAGGCAGAATGGTGGTCTGCCTATGTAAACAAGGCAGACTGCTGTTCTGTCACAGAGGAAGAGAGAACAAAGGTGTCTCTCTTCCTCCAGTCAGTCCATCCCCCCACACAGTTAGAAATCACGCTCTAGGAACACTGTTAACCCCTTCCCTGCCAGTGTCATTTATACAGTGACAGCGCGTTTTTTTTTTAGCACCGATCACTGTAATGGTGTCACCGGTCCCCAAAAAGCGTCACTCAATGTCAGATTTTTCGCTGCAATGTCGCAGTCCCGCTAAAACTCGCTGATCTCTGCCATTACTAGTAAAAACAATAAAAAAAAGTTCATAAATATATCCCATAGTTTGTAAACACTATAACTTGTGCGCAAACCAATCTATATACGCTTATTGGGATTTTTTTTACCAAAAATATTTAGCAGAATACATATTGGCCTAAATTGATGAAGAAATTAGATTTTTTTACATTTTTTTATTGGATATGTTTCATAGCAGAAAGTAAAAAATATTGTGTAAAAGAATACTTATGCGCTACTCTGTGTGTAAATTACAAAAAGTAATCAAATTCACTTTTTTGCACATTTTTGTATATTTGAAGAGACTATTTTTACAACACTTTTTTGCACTGGACATTTTTTATGAATTCTTTATTCATCATTGCACTTTAATGTTTATTTGCACATTTTTGAGGATTCGCACATTTATATTATCTACTGATATGTATTTTTTTTATTGCATCTTTATTGATTATTTATTGCGATATTACACATATAGCGCTGCTCCATCATATACATTGTAAGTAAAAAAAAAATGTTTTGTTTTCGAAATTGTCGCTCTTTTTTTGTTTATAGCGCAAAAACTAAAAATCGCAGAGGTGATCAAATACCACCAAAAGAAAGCTCTATTTGTGGGAAAAAATGGACATCAATTTTTATTTGGGTACATTGTCGCACGACCGCGCAATTGTCAGTTCAATTAACGCAGTGCTGTATCGCAAAAAATGGCCCAGTCATTAAGGGGGGGGGGGGAACCTTCTGGGGCTGAAGTGGTTAATTAAAGTGTATTTTTTCCCCCAAAAAAATTTGTTTTAAATAATTTTCTAGCATAAAATACTGATTTAAACTTTTCAACAAAAAGTTCCAGAAAAGGCCTGGTCAACGAGTGGTTAAGGGGGGGGGGGGGGGCTGCTATTTTTTAGAGAATAAAGTTTTATCAGGTTTTCAATAAATGAGTTACAGAGTCACAGTGTGCTATCAACTTCACAGATATCATGCGTAATGCGTATGCACAGTACAAACAGCAGAGTTGTGCACATATTACAGTCTAAGTCATGTTTCAAAGAGTTCAAGCAAATCCAGAATCCTGAGTAATATAGTGTGTTACATAAATATTGGCTCTACAACTTACAGGAATACAAGAACTTATCTGAGTCTGAGCTGGCTATAAATCCCTCACTCTTCACCTGAAACATTGAATATATCAAACAGCAGACAAAATAATGAAAGCATATTGTGGGAGGAGGAGCCTAAAGAGAACAAAAAATCCCAAAGATGGAGACAGAGAGACAAAAGTAAGCGAAGGAGAAGGATGGGAAGGAAAAAAAAAAGGGGGGGTGGAGACGTGAAGGGAGGAAGAGCCACCCAGCTAGGGTTGCCACCTGTCTGGGATTCACCCGGACAGTTCGGGTTTTGAATCATGTGTCCAGGTTTCAGTCTGCCTGAAATCCGGACACAAAATTCAGACAGGAATGTGGCTCAGAACAGGGGCTGATAGAAAAGTGAGGGGCCACTATGCGTGCCACATTACTATTCTCTTTGGAGTGCCCTAAGATCTCCTAGGTCTGTTATGCCTTGTTTCCACTGAGCGGATTGGTTCGGGTCGGTACAGTGTGAATGGCCTAGAATGGTCCGGTATATTCTGGTGGGCGTTTCCACTGCAAGTGGGACCACAAGGGGCCATACAGGGTTTCGAAAAAATGCCTCAGCATAGCACAGCAGAGGGTTTTCTGTCAGCCAATCAATGGAATGTATCGTAGCTCCGCCCTAACCGAACCGTTCCATTTTCTATGGCCCCACATCTGAAGCAGGACCCTGAATGGAATGGTTCGGTTCGGTTGTATGGGCCGCTTTCATAATGGAAACCAAACCGATCCACTCAGTGGAAACGAGGCATTACAGTCCTATAGTGTATAGAAGAAAAAAAAAAATTACTGTGCGCCACTAAAGTGTTTGGGTTTGGCTTGAAGAAAAAGTGGCAACCATACACCAAGCGGGCAAGCTGGCCGCACCATCTTACAGTGTACTGCAAGGTCTCGGCAAGGATTTTTTACCTTAATGCAGAGAATGTATTCAAGTATAACTAAAGTATAAGAATAACCTGTTTTTATTTCTGTCTGTGCCCCCAGTTAGGGAGATTCACCCTCTCTATGCGTCCTTTTTACCATTAACATTAAAAGTGAAAGTAAAAGAAAATACCAAATTTTAGGTTGCCTAAGAAAAGTAATAGAGGGGGATCTTCCAATAAGGACACTAGTTCTGGTGATCTGGGGGTCCCCAAGGAATTCCCTTAATTTGGAGGGATTTCCTCTCACTTCTTGCTTGGCTATGGGACAGGAAGTGAAGGGAAATCTCTCTCGATGGTGGAAAAAAATCTGTCAGGGGTTATAACCCTCCCTTACTCTATCCAAAATGAAAATAAAACGTTTTGCCTATAGGTCTACTTTAAGAGGAGTTCCAGTTGTTTTTGTGTTTATTAAAATTTAACAGCTACAAAAAGTGTAGCTGCTGACTTTTAATAAACACACACTCACCTGTTCCACGGTCCAAAGATGGGGCCGTCCGAACCTCTGGTTCCCTCTTTCTCCTCTCATCACAAGTGTGGGCACACGGGATGCAGCTTCACAGCAAGGTGCGCATTGCTCATGCGCGAGTTGCACTACGACATCTCAGTGGCCAGGCAATCTTCTGGGACCTGCGACGTGTCCCAGAAGATTGCAGGGGGGGAGAGGGAGAGAAGGATTTGGATTTCCACTCAGATCGCCTAGGCGGCTCGAGCGGAAATGGGAGCCGAGTACCTGTCAAAACTAGGTACTTCAATGTATGTGTGGTTGCATACTAATTTACAAGGATGGAAGCTGAGACTAGTGATAGGGGGATTTCCATACATCGAAGTGTAGAGAAGTCATTACCAAGGACAAGGGGGCACTCTTTATGCCTGGAGGAAAAGAGTTTTAACCACCTTAATACTGGACACTCCCCCCCCCCCCCCTGCCCAGGCCAATTTTCAGATTTCAGCGCTGTCACACTTTAAATGGCGATTACTCAGTTTATGCAACACTGCACCCATATGACATTTTTACCATTTGTCTTAGGCAGATAGAGCTTTCATTTGATTGTTTTTAATCACCACTGTTTTTTTGTTTTTTTTTTACTATGTAAAGGAAAAAATACTGAAAATTAAGAAAAAAGTAAAAAAAAAAAAAAAAAAGCGTTTTTCTTAATTTCTGTTATGAAATCATCATAAATCTTTCTTCATACATTTAGGGCAAAATGTATTCTGCTACATTTCTCTGGCAAAAATAACCCGAATCAGTGTATATTATTCTATTCTATTACTAAGTGTAAAAGTTATAGAGTCTACAAACTATGGTATATATTTCTGAAAATTGATCAATCCCTGATGTACTGATGGCCTATCTCCGAAACCCAATCCTACACTGTCTTGAGGCCTTAAAATGCCAGGACAATACAAATACCCCTCAAATGCCCCTTTTTGGAAAGTAGACAGTCTAAGGCAGGGGTAGGCAACCTGGGGCCCTCCAGCTATTGCAGAACTACAAGTCCCATCATGCCTCTGGGAGTAATTGTAACTGCCAGCCTTGCAATGCCTCATGGGAAAAATGTAGTTCCACAACAGCTGGAGGGCCCCAGGTTGCCAACCCCTGGTCTAAGGTATTTCGCTAAGAGGCATTGTGAGTTTTTTTAAGAAGTTTTTTTGTTACATTTTTTTTGGAAAATGAAGAAATTAAACAATATTTATTTTTTCTCACATTTTTTAAAATACTCTCATCAGAGCTGTACAGTGTCACCATACGACGTGGCGTGGTATGATGTGACGGTGATCAGTGACACTTTAACGTTTTTTCTTTTTTTTTCTTTTGTTACATACTGCTCTGGATTTTTTTTTTTTACACTGATTGCTTATACCAATGATCATCACTCTAATACACAATCATTTTTATGAATGGTATCCTTTCATGTACCATTGTGTACAATTGTGATAGCTGTGATTGGCCGTGTAGCATGAGATCGCTGTGACCAATCACAGAGATCACAATAGTACACAATGAATGGCTATGAATGAAAGCCATTGAGTATGACTAACATGCGATCACAGCGAATACAGGTACCAGGGTCGGCATGCCCCTGGTGGTGCACACGAGTTGCAAGAGTGACAGGACGTCACATGACATCCACCCGGGATAAGGAAGCTCAGGCGGGGCCGTATTATCATAATAGGCCAGACCAGATGTGGTTAAAAAAAGAGCTGGATGTATTCCTAAATGCACACAATATAACTGGATATTAACATTTATAGGTGATTACACCAGGGGTGGTTGATCCAGGATATATGCGATTGCAAATTGGATCATCCTTTTTCTTTTTCCTTCCTCTGGATCAACTCTGTATATGCATGTCTTCTTTTTGCTTTTTTTTCTATTGCTTGAACTAGATGGACTTATATATTTTTTCAACTTACAGTGCCTTGCAAAAGTATTCACCCCCCTTGGCATTTTTCGTAATTTGTTGCCTAACAACCTGGAATTAACATGGATTGTTTGAGGATTTGCATCATTTAATTTACAGAACATGCCCACAACTTTGTAGATGTTTTTTTTTTTATTGTGAAGCAAACAACAAATAGGACAAAATAACAGAAAAAGTCAATGTGCATAACTATTCACCCCCCTAAAGTCAATACTTTGTAGAGCCACCTTTTGCGGCTATCACAGCTCCAAGTCGCTTTGGATAAGTCTCTATGAGCTTGCTACATCTTACCAGTGGGATTTTTGCCCATTCCTTTTTGCAAAACTGCTCCAGCTCCTTCAAGTTGGATGGTTTGCGCTTGTGAACAGCAATCGTTAAGTCTGACCACAGATTTTCTTTTGGATTGAGGTCTGGGCTTTGACTAGGCCATTCCAACACATTTACATGTTTCCCCTTAAACCACTCAAGTGTTGCTTTAGCAGTGTGTTTGGGGTTATTGTCCTGCTGGAAGGTGAACCTCCATCCTAGCCTCAAATCACACACAGAGTGGTACAGGTTTTGCTCAAGAATTGCCCTATATTTAGCACCATCCATCTTTCCCTCAACTCTGACCAGTTTCTCATTCCCGACTGCTGAAAAATATCCCACAGCACGATGCTGCCACCACCATGTTTCACTGTGGGGATGATGTTCTTTGGGTGATGTGATGTGTTGGGTTTGTACCAGACATTAGGCGTTTTCTTTGATAGCCAAAAAGTTCACTTTTAGTCTCATCAGACCAGAGAACCTTCCTCCATACATTTTGGGAGTCTCCCACATGCCTTTTCGCAAACTCAAAACATGCCATTTTGTTTTTTACTGAAAGTAATGGCTTTCTTCTGGCCACTCTGCTATAAAGCCCAACTCTATGGAGCGTACAGCTTATTGTCGTCCTATGTACAGATATTCCAGTCTCTGCTGTGGAACTCTGCTGGTGCTCCAGGGTTACCTTATGTCAGTGGTCATCAACCCTGTCCTCAGGGCCCACTAACAGGCCAGGTTTTATGTATTACCTTG
The DNA here is from genome assembly GCF_042186555.1 of Aquarana catesbeiana. Classification (NCBI taxonomy): domain Eukaryota; kingdom Metazoa; phylum Chordata; class Amphibia; order Anura; family Ranidae; genus Aquarana; species Aquarana catesbeiana. Next base: position 76,909,233 of record NC_133335.1, on the reverse strand, counting down.
GGGAGATGCAGACTAGAATACTGCAATCACTGAGCAGCAAATGATATCACCTGTGATGTATTTCAGTTATCTTGCAAACCTGGCCTGTTAGTGGGCCCCGAGGAGAGGGTTGATGACCACTGCCTTAGGTCTCTGTGCTGCCTCTCTGAATAATGCCCTCCTTGACGGTCCATGAGTTTTGGTGTGCGGCCGTCTCTTGGCAGGTTTGCTGTTGTGCCATGTTCTTTCCATTTGATTATGATAGATTTGATGGTGCTCCTAGGGATCATCAAAGATTTGGATATTTTTTTATAACCTAACCCTGACTTGTACTTCTCAACAACATTGTCCCTTACTTGTTTGGAGAGTTCCTTGGTCTTCATTGGCAGTGTTTGGTTAGTGGTGCCTCTTGCTTAGGTGTTGATGGGGCCTTTCAAAAAGGTGTGTGTATATGTAATGACAGATCATGTGACACTTAGATTGCACACAGGTGGACATCATTTCACTAATTATGTGACTTCTGAAGGTAATTGGTTGCACCAGAGCTTTTAATGGGTTTCATAACAAAGGGGGTGAATTATTATTATTATTATTATACAGTATTTATATAGCGCCAACAGTTTACGTAGCGCTTTACAACTTGAGGGTAGACAGTACAAATACAATACAATTTGATACAGTAGGAATCAGAGGGCCCTGCTCCTTAGAGCTTACAATCTAAGAGGGAAGGTCAAGAGATACAAGAGGTAATAACTGTGGGTGATGTGCTGATTGAGAAGATAAATGTACAGTTGTTAGGTGGGGGCCAGATAGGCTTCTCTGAAGAGATGAGTTTTCAGGGATCGTCTGAAAGTGGATAAAGTAGGAGAAAATCGGACGGATTGGGGTAGAGCATTCCAGAGGATGGGGGAGGCTCTGGAGAAGTCCTGAAGGCGAGCATGGGATGAGGTGACAAGGGAGTTTGAGAGCAGGAGATCTTGGGAGGAGCGAAGAGAACGATTAGGTTGGTATTTTGTGACTAGGTTAGAGATGTAGCTAGGGGCCAGGTTGTGGATGGCTTTGTAGGTTATAGTTAGTATCTTGAATTTAATTCGGTGACTGAGTGGCAGCCAATGGAGGGATTGGCAGAGGGGTGTAGCAGACGCTGAGCGGTTTGTGTGGTGGATGAGCCTGGCCGCAGCGTTCATGAATACATACGCACATGCCAATTATCATTTTTTTATTTCTGAAAAAATTGTTTTATGTATATATTTTTCTAATTTTACTTCACCAACTTAGACTATTGTGTTCTGATCCATCACATATAATTCAGATTAAAAAAAAAACATTGAACTAAAGGCTGTAATGTAACAAAATAGGTAAAAAGCCAAAGGGGGTGAATACTTTTGCAAGGCACTGTATGTAATAAAAAGCATGACAACCTCTAAATAAGACTGACATTCATTCCATTCTTTTCTGCTGCAGATCACACAGCTGAAAATTGATCACAATCCGTTCGCTAAAGGATTCCGGGACCACTGTGAAACACAAACAGGCAGTGAAATGATGGGGTCAGTAAAAATAATAAAACTCTTGTCCACAAAAAGCAAGAGCTGTGGAATTAAACTTGAGTATGACTTTTTTAAACCAAGAGTCTGTAGGGCATTCTGTCAACCTACTAGTGTCCCAGAAGTTCTCAGAAGCATAGTGTACAAATTCTGTGTGTGTAAACTAGTAGTGTTATTTGTGCTGGTTTTGTGGACCATATGATGATAAATTATTATTCTTTTTTCTTTTTTTTGGTAGGTTGTGTGTCTCATCTGCTGAACGCCAAACACCACCACCACCACCACCACCTCTCTGCTATTCTAATCCTTTCTTGCACAACCCTCTGCAGACCACACGTCTCTACTCCGTAGAACAGAAAGAACTGCCACCTTGGTACTTATCGTCTCAAGGTATTGCTCCACCCCGGGACTACGCACCTTACGAAACCACAGGCAAAATGGCCGCAGCCTATGCTGTAAAGTGTTATACCCAGCCACCTCCTCTGGGCTATTATGCAGATACCTTGGGTTCAGCCTGGGCAGGACCAGCTCAATACCATCCGAAACCCAATCCTACACCATCTAGCTGGGTTTATCCCTTTCTAGATAACAGAGAAAAAGAAGAGCAATCTAGTCTTTGGGGAGACCATACAACATATGCAGAAGACAGCAAAAGGAGGAGACTGTCACCATATAAACCAGAAGCATCCCCCCATATGTATGACAGGGACACAGACTTGCCTTTCTGTGGATTCTACAGCCAATGACATTAACAAGAGCATACAAGTTACCACCAAACTACAGAAGAGAACAGTGCCTTGTGCAAGGGTATTGCTAATTATGTATGGGCCCTAGCGCAAATATTGGACTAAGTTCCCTCTTATAATGGGTGGTTTTGATGTTGCATGGCCAAGAGCAGGAAAGGTATAGGGGTACTACCAGAGCACCACTCCTTAACAGCTCTGCCTTGAAGACCCGATGTCAACACCTGTCTGCTCAATGTACTCTGCGAACTGAGCAGGGCCCTGTCTGCCTCATAAGTGTACTTTGACAAAGGCTTCCATCTATTTTGCCACCTTTTTTTTTTTTTCAATGTGTAGTATACAAATGTAGACAACTTTATAGGGGCCTGGCCATATTTCAAGGCAGTAAAGTAAAGCATATTCAGGTTCATAGACCCGGGTGTCACCAACTCAAAACCAGCATGTTGCCTATTTTATTTTTGCCCATATACACAGTTGCTAGAAATTGGTTATACCCTTGCCTGGTCATTGGCACAAAGAACTCCCACAATATGGTCCATTCTTTAATGAAGTCAGTAGATCATATTTTGTATTACTAACACACAAACATTTGTACTCTTTCACAAAGACTTTCAATTCACTGGTGTTTCTGTTTTATTTATCACATGAAAAGCTCTCTTTGGCTTATCATCCCGAATGAGTTGAGGTCTGGTCCCCAACTTCACAATTACAGAATATATGGTGAAACTCACACTAAGCATCACTAGAGAACTCACATACAGTATCTCACAAAAATGAGTACACCCCTCGCATTTTTGTAAATATTTTATTATATCTTTTCATGTGACAACACTGAAGAAATTACACTTTGCTACAATGTAAAGTAGTGAGTGTACAGCTTGTATAACAGTGTAAATTTGCTGTCCCCTCACAATAACTCAACACACAGCCAATAATGTCTAAACCGCTGGCAACAAAAGTGAGTACACCCCTAAGTGAACATGTCCAAACTGGGTCCAAAGTGTCAATATTTTGTGTGGCCACCATTATTTTCCAGCACTGCCTTAACCCTCTTTGGACATGGAGTTCACCTGAGCTTTACAGGTTGCCACTGGAATCCTCTTCCACTCTTCCATGATGACATCAAGGAGCTGGTGGATGTTAGAGACCTTGTGCTCCTCCACCTTACATTTGAGGATGCCCCACGGATGCTCAATAGGGTTTAGGTCTGCTAACATGCTTGGCCAGTCCATCACCTTTACCCTCAGCTTCTTTAGTAAGGCAGTGGTCATCTTGGAGGTGTGTTTGGGGTCGTTATGTTGGAATACTGTACTGCGGCCCAGTCGCCGAAGGGAGGGGATCATGCTCTGCTTCAGTATGTCACAGTACAGTATGTTGGCATTCATGGTTCCCTCGATGAACTGTAGCTCCCCAGTGCCAGCAGCACTCATGCAGCCCCAGAGCATGACACTCCCACCACCATGCTTAACTGTAGGCAAGACACACTTGTCTTTGTACTCCTCACCTGGTTGCCGCGACACACGCTTGACACCATCTGAACCAAATAAGTTTATCTTGGTCTCATCAGACCACAGGACATGGTTCCAGTAATCCATGTCCTTAGTCTGCTTGTCTTCAGCAAACAGTTTGCAGGCTTTCTTGTGCATCATCTTTAGAAGTGGCTTCCTTCTGGGACAACAGCCATGCAGATCAATTTGATGCAGTGTGCGGCGTATGGTCTGAGCACTGACAGGCTGACCCCCCAACCCTTCAACCTCTGCAGCAATGCTGGCAGCATTCATACATCTATTTCCCAAAGACAACCTCTGGCTATGATGCTGAGCACATGCACTCAATTTCTTTGGTTGACCATGGCGAGGCCTGTTCTGAGTGGAACCTGTCCAGTTAAATCGCTGTATGGTCTTGGTCACCATGCTGCAGCTCAGTTTCAGGGTCTTGGCAATCTTCTTATAGCCTAGGCCATCTTTATTTGGAGGAACAATTCTTTTTTTCAGATCCTCAGAGAGTTCTTTGCCATGAGGCACCATGTTGAACTTCCAATGACCAGTATGAGAGAGTGAGAGAGCGATAACACCAAATTTAACACACCTGCTCCCCGATCACACCTGAGACCTTGTAACACTAACGAGTCACATGACACTGGGGAGGGAAAATGGCTAATTGGGCCCAATTTGGACATTTTCACTTAGGGGTGTACTCACTTTTGTTGCCAGCAGTTTAGACATTAATGGCTGTGTGTTGAGTTATTTTGAGGGGACAGCAAATTTACACTGTTATACAAGCTGTACACTCACTACTTTACATTGTATCAAATTGTCATTTCTTCAGTGTTGTCACATGAAAACATATAATAAAATATTTACAAAAATGTGAGGGGTGTACTCTTTTGTGAGATACTGTATGTACCAGAATCTTCTATAGTAAACAATGGCCAATCTGGGCAAACATTCATGGCCTAACGAAGTTCTGGGCCACTGCTTTGATATTTTCCTCTGGGATAGGAAACCAGCCCAAAACTATGATGCTCCTACAATGAGACAGTAGTCTCTCTTTCAGTGCTGGGTGCTGGAACACAGAAAGCAATCCAGCACCTGTCAGCCTTTGGCTACTCTACCCAACAGCCCGTGGACTGCATGCAGAGGGCCGCGCGTTGGGCATCAGGGAACTAGGTGGACTTTTGCAGAATTGATTATTTACTTCTGAAGTGCAGTGGTTTCCCTTGTAGAGTCCTTTCATGTATATTCTTGTTCAGTGTTCTAACACTGGATACATTAAACAGGCTTTCACAAGCTCAGGGATTTCTACGGTGCTTTCCTGTTCTGTTGTTTCACCTTCATCATTGTACGCTGCACTATTCACATGATATTTCCAGAATGCCCACTCAAAGGGAGAGTAGCGAATGCACTATATTTTTTATTTATTTTTTCTTTTTGTGGCGCAATGAACACCCAGGTTTTTGTGTGTACCCATTTCCAGAATTCTTTTAGCATCTTAAAGTTGAACTTCACCCAAAAGAGGAAGTTACGATTTTTCTCCTCCCCCATATTTGGAATGTCTTTTTTTGGTGGTGGTGAGCAGGTACCTGATTTTGACAGGTATCCACTCCCACTTTTGGTCAGATCGCTGCGGCGATCCAAGTGGAAGTTCGGTCCCCTCTTCAGTCACGTCACAGGTCCCAGGAGACTGCAGGACCATTCACGGGGCGCAGCGTGGCTCACACATGTACAGTGGGCAGCTGGCTGTGAAGCCCCAAGGAGTCACAGTCGACTGCCCACAGTTAAGATGCCAGCGCCTGGACCCGAAGACCGGCAAAGAACGGGGTCGAGTGAGGACAGCGCTGGATCCTGCGACACCTGAGTGAGTGTTTTTTAAAGGTCAGCAGCTACAGCATTTGTAACTGCTGACTTTTACATTTTTGTTTACAGGTGAAGATCCTGATCCTCTAAGTAATATCCTTGGAACTGGGCCAGAATCATATCAGCAGATCTTTCTTGAGATAACCAGACTATCAGTAACCAAACAAGGTGTACTTGTTTTCTTCCTTAAAGCGGAGTTCCACCCAATATGCTTCCTTCCCACCTGCGGTGTCACATTTGCCACCTTTTAGGGGGAGGGGGGACTCATTTATGACAGGTCCCCTTCCCCACTTCCAGGAGACGGGCTGTGGCCCGATCTCCCAGAAGTTTGGCCCCTTCCTCCTTCCCCTGTCCAATTGGAAAGGGCAGCAATCTTCGCACATGCGTAGTAGGGAACCAGCAGTGATGTTGAAAGGCTTCACTGCCTGGTTTCCTTACAAGGAATGCGGCGGGAGCACCTGGGAGTCGATCTGAAGATCGGCTGGGATGCCGACATCGCAGGCTCCCTGGATAGGTAAGGGTCCTAATATTAAAAGTCAGCAGTTGCAGTATTTGTAACTGCTGACTTTTACATTTTTTTTTGGGCTGGACCTCCTCTTTAAATCAGGGTAGGGTGCCATTAACACACCTGTGACAGCTTACTGATTGGAATACTAATACCGTATATACTCAAATATAAGCCAACCCGAAGATAAGCCGAGGCACCCAATTTTACCAAAAAAAAACTGGAGAAACCTATTGACCCGAGTATAAGCCGAGGGAGAGAAATGCAGCAGCTACTGTAAGTGGAAAAGAGGGTCAACAATGCCCATTTGCAGCCTCACTGTGCCCATCTGCATACCTCAGCCTCACTGTGCCCATCTGCATACCTCAGCCTCACTGTGCCCATATGCATGCCTCAGCCTCACGGTCCTCAATTATGTAAAGCTGCATTTACTGTGGGGGTTTACAGGCATCTGCGGTGGGGTTTAATTGGCCATCAGGGAAAGCTCCCTGCCTCATGTACCTGATCTCCCAGCGCAGCCTGTGTCCATCTGCAGCCTTACGATCTCCCGGCTGTTCTGTCCAGGTTTCTGCCTGCAGTGTGGTAATGAAGGGTAATGGTCTGGGGGAGGAAGGAAGGAATTAATTCTCTACAATCTCCCGGTGTCCTGCCGAATAAGGTCCCCCGGTGGATAATGCCCCCCCTGTACTGCACAGGCGCAACGCTTGTGCAGTACGAACCACAACGGAGCCGCCGAAAATAGCCGAAGATGAACAGCTGTAGTCTAGTCAGCGCCCGTGCAGTGTACCAAAGCCCCGCCTCCTCCTTGTCCGTGACGGAACACTGACTCAGTTTCCCAGCAGGGAGTCAGTGTTCAGCCTATCACGGACGAGGAGGAGGCGGGGCTTTGGTACACTGCACGGCTGCTGACTAGACTTCATATCACAGCGCCGGGAGATCGTAGAGAATTAATTCCTTCCTTTCTCCCCCAGACCATTACCCTTCATTACCACACTGCAGGCAGAAACCTTGACAGGACAGCCGGGAGATCGTAAGGCTGCAGATGGACACAGTGAGGAAGGAGACTCGAGTATAAATCGAGGGGGGCATTTTCAGCACAAAAAAAATGTGCTGACAAACTCGGCTTATATTTGAGTATATACGGTACCTTATTTTTTAAATGTCATCCTAAAATGGTCAATTTTCATTCAAGGAACTTGACTTTAAACTATTTGTTCAATAAAGATATGACAATGTGAAATAGTGTATGTTGCTTGTTAAAGATGACTGTCTTATGAATTAGATGAGGGTGAGGAGCAATTTCTACAGCAATCGTTCACAAACATTTTTTCCTGCAAGTGTACAATGCACTAGGTGCTGTATGGTAAAGTTAGGAACGGACAGGCTATTAAAGTGCTGAGACATTAAACTACAATTGCTGTGTATTACAACTTATAACCATTCTCAGGGCAGATGGACTGCTTCTAGTCCAATATGGATGTTATAAACTGAACAGGTGTGCCATTCTATAACATATGTATAATAAAGATCATATGTTCTGATTGATCATGTTAATAAAAAAAATTTATAGACGTGGTGTTCACTACATGCACTTTTATTAAAAAGTCTTATCAATAATATACAGGGATTCCTCAATCAGTCTTGACATTCTCCTTGCTGTGTTGCTCTAGTAGGCTGGACAGATGTGATGAATGATGTGTCAATAAACTCGACGTTTGGAATGTCATTGTTGCCAGTGTACTCACAAGCTGGCCATGCAGTGTCTCCTTGCTAGGTAGCTTGGAATAATTCACCATCCCTTGTGGGCTCATCAGTCTGTTTTCAACATAGGCTCCTAAAAAAAAAAAAAAAAAAAATATTTAGAATGTCTTGCAGAGTGCCTTAGGGCATCCCTCTTCTTGGCTACGCCTGTTTGCCTGCTCTGCCTGGGTAAGCACTACAGTATTCAATACCTTCCTTCCTCAATTTTTACAGGACAGTCTGCCATATAGAAATTATATTGTACTGTTTTACCATAGAGGATTTGTATGTAATTCCTCCCGAGGAAGCAGTTCTCGCCACGAAACAAGTAGAGGACTCAGTATACATTCAAGTACTTCCAAAGTCATGGATATCCTCAGCCCTACTTAAGGATATTGCCTTCCCAGCAACACCAGCTCGGAATAGCAATGATTTTGGAAATGCCACTATAACCAATGCTTTTTACTTTTATGAATATATGTCTTGAATGATTTTATTCATGGATAAATAAAACTGTATCTTTTTTAAAAAACATGTTTGTAATTCTTGGGCACTGAGAAAGTCCATTCAGCTCTTCTTGGTGGGCAAATAAGGGATTCCCCTAAATCTTTTCTTGACCAGAATGTCTTGCAGCTGTAAGGCTCGGTTCACACAGGGGCAACACGACTTACAGCGCGACTTTGCAAGGTGACATGGAGGTGACTTCAGCGCGACTTTGAGCAACTTACAACGCAACTTAAATTTGCCTCCAGGACAGGCGACTTTGGCTGTGGCCAATCACAGAATAATCAGCTCTCTGGGAGGGAGGGGTTTGCCTGGTTAAACTATTTTCTTTTCCTGTAAAGTCGCTTCAATATAGATGGGAGATCCGACTTTGAGGCGACTTCCATTGAAATCTATGGGTACAAGTCGCCTACAAGTAGTAAAGGAAACTTTTCTTAAGTCGGAGCGACCTCAGTAGTGTACATTAAGATGGCTCTCATTAACTATGATGGAATTTTTGATGTCAAGCGACTTGGGGGGACTTGAGGTCTGACAAGTCGGATCCCAAGTCGCGGTAGTGTGAACCGAGCCCAGGTGTGTACATAACAAAAAAGAACAAAAAAAAGGTGTGTCTGTGTTTGGAGGGCATCCTTAAGTGCATCTATGCCTGGACTATGGTTGAAAAAGCAAATTTTCCAAGGGAGAGGGCTGCTCTCCAAGACAGACTGGGAGGGAACATAGAATAGAAATTGGTAAAAATGTTCTAATTTTTTGACTCTTTAATACCATTAGATTGGTGCAAGGCTGATGTGGTGCCTATTTTTCAAAAAGGAATCAAAGTCGGTTAGGTTAACTATATTTGTGAAGATACTTGAGAGTTTAATAAAAGACCACGTAAAATAGTTGCTAGAAAATTTGGTAAAAAAAAAAAAAGAAAAATGTAGTTGTATTTTTCTTGTTACTACCATAACCTACCACCAAAAACAAACCAAACTAAATTCTCCTGTTCCTGATGATCGCAGTGATACATAGTCGTATGTTATTTGTACCCCTAGTACTGCCCAGAAGCAATGGTGTACATTTTGCTTTTTTATCTTAGCTAAAACACGCTGACATTGATACTATTTTAACCATTTCCCGACCGCCTAACGTAGATATACTGAGGCAGAGCGGCACCGCTGTGCCGCATCATATATATGTACGTGATCCAGCTCTCCCATGGTGGGGGTGCCCCCCCACAGTGCTGTCATTCACTACAGCACATGCCGATCAGTGGGTCCCAACCACTGATCCATGGCTGGATCGGCTGAGCAAATGACAGAAGAGAGCCACATGTTGGTAAACAACACAGGGCTCTCTACATATAGCAGTGACGTGACTTTTTTTTAACCCTGCCAAGCAGGGAATAAAAACTGACACATTGCTTTGTATAAATAGTACACAGTAAACATTGGTAGTCACACAGTTAACCCTTTGATTGCCCATAAATGTTAACCCCTTCCCAGCCAGTGTCATTAGTACAATGACAGTGTATATTATTAGCACAGATCACTGTATTAGTGTCACTGGAGATGCCAGTTCCCACCCAGCGTCAGTGTCATACTGCCTGTCGCACTATCACAGTCCCACTATAAGTCAATGACTGCTGCGATTACTAGTATAAAAAATAAATAAAATTCCAGTATATATACACCATTGTTTGTAGAAGCTATAACTTTCATGCAAACCAATGAATATACACTTATTGGGATTTTTTTTACCAAAGAGATGTAGCAGAATACATTTTGGCCTACATTTGAAGAAATTTGATTTTTTTTTTAAATGTATTGGATATATTTTATAGCAGAAAGTAAAAAAAATGTGTTTTTCCAAATTTTCGGTCTGGTTTTTATTTTTATAATTAAGAAAATTTTAAAAAACCCAGTGGTGATCAAATACCACCAAAAGAAATCTCTATGTGCATGAAGCAAATGATATACATTTCATTTGGGCACAGCATTGCACAGCCGCGCAATTGACAGTTAGATTAGCGCAGTGGCGAATAGCAAAAAATTACCTGGTTGTGAAAGGGGGTAAAACCTGAGGCTTAAAGTGATTGTAAAGGCAGAATGCTTTTTTTTTTAATCTTAATGCATTCAATGCATTAAGATAAAAAGCCCTTTGTGTGCAGCAGCCCCCCCTCATACTTACCTGAGGTGTATCTAGAGCCAGTGATGTTGCACGAAAGACACGGCTGTCTGGGACTCCCCTCCTCATTGGCTGAGACAGCAGTGCCGTGCCATTGGCTCCCGCTGCTGTCAAAGTCAGTGAGCCAATGAGGGAAAAAAAGGGGGTGGGTCAGGCCTTGGTTCATGTCTGAATAGACACAGGGAGCTGTGGCTCAGCTCCCCCCGTAGCAAGCTGCTTGCTGTAGGGGTACTTCATCAGGAGGGAGGAGCCAGGAGCACCAAAGAGGTACCTGAGAAAAGGAGGATCTGGGCTGCTCTGTGCAAAACCATTACACAGAGCAGTTAAGTATAACGGTTGTTATTTTTAATGAAAAAAAAAAAATAGACTTTAATATCACGCTAAGTGGTTTAACCACCCAACAACCGTGCCATAGCCGAATGACGGCTACAGCGTGGCTCGATAATTCTGGGAGGATGTATATTGACGTCCTCCCAGAATCAGGCACGCACACTAGAGTATCCGTGACCGGCGCATCACGGATCAGGGTAAATGGCTGCTGAGAGCGGCTGTTTACCATGTGATCGCTCCGTCAAATGACGGAGCGATCACTTGTAAACAAACCGGCGTCATTTCCGGTTCCTCTCTCCACCAATCGGTAAAGTGTGAGCGGAGAGGGGAGAGATCGGGTGCAGCAGCGCTGTGGGCTGGATCTGTAGTGCCCACTGCAGCCTCATCCAGCCATTCATCCATGATGTCATACTCATCCAGCCATTCATCCATGCTCGGCCATCCCTCTGTCATACTCATCCAGCCATCCATCCATCCTCAGCCATCCCTGTCATACTCATCCAGCCATCCATACTCAGCAATACTCATCCATCCATTCTCCGCAATACTCATCCATCCATCCACCCCTATCCATACTCAACCATACCCAGCCATACTCATTTATGCTCAGTCATCCCATCCAAATGCAGCCATCCACATTTATGGCTCAACCACGCTCAGCCATCCCAATCCACGGCTCATACATCCCCATTCATGCTCATCCATGCCACATCTGTTCTCAGCCATGCCACTACAGTGCCTCACAAAAGTGTAATAGGTAGTCAAATTAGATTTGAAATGTATGCCCCTAGAACACCTGATGGTCATGTTGGGCCTCTCTATGTGGCCTGGCTGTGGAAAAGTCTCCCACATGTGGTATCGCCATACTCAAGACGAGTAGGAGAATCTATTTTGAGGTGTAATTTTTGGTATGTACATGCTGTGTGTTAGAAATATTGTATAAATGGACAACTTTGTGTAAAAAAAAAAAAAAGTGTTTTAATTTTGTTTCCACATTTTCCAAAAACTTGTAGAAAAAAAATGACGTTCAAAAGACTGCCTCAGATTATACGTTGGGGTGTTTTCTTTCCAAAATGGGGTTATTTTTGGGGAGTTTCCAATGTCCTGGTGCTCCAGGGCCTTCAAAAGTGTAAGAGGTAGTCAAGAAATTATATGTGTAATTTATGCTCCAAGAACGCCTGGTGTTGGGCCTCTGTATGTGGCCAGGCTGTGTAAAAGTCTCACACATGTGGTATCGCCGTACTCAGGAGGAGTAAAAGAATGTGCTTTGGGGTGTAATTTGTGGTATGCACATGCTGTGTGTGAGTAATAACCTGCTAATATGACAATTTGGTGAAAAAAAAAACAAACTTGATTTTGCAAAGAATTGTGGGAAAAAAATACAACTTAAAAAAACTCACCATGCCTCTTATTAAATACCTTGGAATTTCATTTGAGGGGGTTTTTGTACTTTCCTGGCTTGTAAGGCTCGGTTCACACAGGGGCAACACGACTTGCAGGCCGACTCTGTGAGGCGACCTGCACACGACTTCAGCGGCCACTTGCAAAACGAATTCTGTAAAGAAGTCAATGCAAGTCGCCCTAAAAGTAGCACAGGAACCTTTTTCTAAGTCGGAGCAACTTAAGTCGCTCCTATTAGAACGATTCCATAGTACAGAACGGGACGCGACTTGTCAGGCGGCTAAGTCGCCTGACAAGTCGCCCCTGTGTGAACCGAATGTTAGGGTCTCAAGAAACGAGATAGGCCGTCAGTACATCAGGTGTGATCAATTTTCAGAGATTGGCACCGTAGCTTGTGGACTCTCTAACTTTTTTTTTTATTTTTATCAAAGATATGTAGAAGTATAAATTTTGGCCAAAAATTCTGAAGAAAAATTACTACTTTGCAAAATTTTATAACAGAGATAAATGCATTTTTTAAAGAATTTTCTTCTATAGCGCAAAAAATAAAAAACCCAGCAGTGATTAAATACCACCAAAAGAAAGCTCTATTTGTGTGAAAAAAAGGACAAAAATTTCCTATGGGTACAGTGTTGCATGACTGAGTAATTGTCATTCAAAATATGAGAGCACCGAAAGTTGAAAATTGGCCTGGTTAGGAAGGGAGTTTAAGTGCCCAGTGGGTAAGTGGTTAAAATGCTTTTTATAAAAGTCCTACCTAATATACTAACCTTGACCTTTGACCCCGGCACCACTCCCACCTCTATTTTTTTTTCTTTTTTTCACAGACTTTTGTTTATTTACATTTTTATCTCTAGCATGTTTCTCCATTCAGAGGAGAAAGCACATACGGGGCAGGCTTTACAGTCATTAATTACTGTGATAGCCAATTAGAGGCTATCACAGCAATCAGGTGTTCAGGAATCGGGCTTTCCTCATCCCAATTGTTATCACGGGGCCCAGAACTCTCGGTGAGAACCCGGACCCTGTGCCGGGAGAGCGCTGTGCAGCACGATTCCAGCACAAACACAGGTACGCATGTATGCGGCCTGATGGAAGATGACCCACTTCATATGTGTACACTCGGTAGCAAGGGGTTAAATTAGAGGGCTGGCCAGCTGTCAAAATCTACTCTAACAGGAAAATAAAGGTAAGATTTCAGTGCTTGTGTTGTGAACTTTGATAATGAAGGCTGAACTCCAGGCATGCTATTCCAGGTATGGCTGAACTCTAGCTTGGACCAATGCACAGGAAGTATACATAATCCATACCTGTGGGACCACTGTGGAAGATCACTCAAGTAGTCACCACTTCTACCGTGATTGTTGTGGTCTTCTGGGTCCTCTGCCAGAAGACCACAGAGTTTTTTTCTTCTAAGGAATACACGGTGCTCTCTAATTGGATGAGGTTGTTTTAGTTATATACTGATTTCTCTGTATTTAGTTATTTTACCCGGATTAACTCCGGATTGATCTCTATATCTGGTTTTGAAGGTTGATAACTCAGACAATCCACACCAGAAGAATAGAAGATATAACTAATACCTTGCCCGACTCGAGGCCTCTAGTAGCAAGATGTGGTATTCCTCTCCTGACACAGTGAGTTCCCTACTGGGGTGTTAGGAGACGAGGTGGTAAATAAAGTCATCAGACATTTAGAGGCCTGAGACGGATTAATAATCGCCTCTTTAAATCTCTCAGGTCGCACAAGGTCTTCCTAAAGACTGTCTTCTCCTTAGTGAACATTATTGACCTAGAATTTATTGACTTATTCTGTACATTGAACCTATTTTTCAGCTGATATTCTGAATGTAATGGTATTTCATGTTATCCTTTTGAAAAACCAATAAAACTTTAAAACGTAAAAGATGACATAAAAAAAAAAAAAAAAAAAAAAAAATGTAATGTTTGGGGGTTCTAAGTAATTTTCTAGCAAAAAATACTGATTGTAACATGTAAACAAAAAAGTGCCAGAAAAGGCCTGGAACTGAAGTGGACCCTGTCACCATTACAAGGGCACAGCAATGTATTGTAAGTAATCGGACCATTATGCATTATGATCTTCCACATACACATTTACTACCAGCATTTCTACAGATTCTGTGACATTGATATTCAGTGCTGAGTGAAGACTGTACAGGGAAATATGGAGGCTGCCATTGCTGCGCTCTCCTTCTGGATATGTTAGTGTCCTGGCTATCATGATGACCCAAAGCTTACAGTACTTTCTGAGTCACTGATCCGGAACAAATGTGTGTTTTAGGAGATCTGGCATTTCTCTGACTTCACTAGCTACATACTTGTAACAGGTCTCTGACTATGAAAGCATTGAAGCCAGAGAATATAGGGGAGAAGATGTTGCAGGGACTGGTCTATCAGCATGGAGGAGTGGAGGATTGAGTAAGTGAATCCTCGTTAACCTATTTCTGCCTGCAAATGTGCAGCAGCAAAAGAGTGGGCTTTAACACCCTCACTCCGCACATGTGTAACTTGGGGGCAAATGTTCCTGTGCTGTGTGGATGCTGACTGCATGCTCCTAGCACAGAGACTGAGCTGTCAAAAACAGCTCTCAGTCGTCACTTACGTTCAGAACCAGCACCTGACCTGCTGCTTGGCTCCCGCTAGAGCTGCACGATTAATCGACAAGAATCATTATTGCGATTTTTTCCCTGTTGCGATCTTGATAAAAGTGTTACACGATTCTTGCTATGCAAAGAATTCTCTCTGCTCTTCTAAAGCCACAGCCATCAAAAGAAGGAAGAAAAAAACTGGGCAGCCTGCCAAGAATCACAACATTTTTTATCAGTTGAACTAAGTCTAAACATTGTAACAATTTGGCAATGGAATAGACTTTGTGTGTAAGTGAATTAAGTTTAACCACTTAAACAATAAACCTTTTTCTGACAATTGTTGGTTTCAAGTTAAAATCATTTTTTTTTTGCTAGAAAATTACTTAGAACCCCAAAACATTATATATATATTTTTTTAGTAGAGACCCTAGAGCAGTGGTTCTCAACCTGGGGGTCGAATGACGATTTGCCAGGGGTCACCGAATCCTGGGCTGTTTCTGAAGCCCGCGCTGCTCTCCCAGGCTTTGCAACTGTCCAGCAGGGCTGTCCCTGGAGCCCACAGCTGCCCACTCAGCCTCTTCGCAGCCGCCCATTCAGTTCACGGCATGTCTGGGGGATAGAGACTAGAGGTCAGCTGAGTAGCGAGGAATGTGAAGTGGGAGGGGCTGGAGGAGACCCTATCTCCTGATTTCGGCATAGGTGTCACTGCTATGAGACACAACAAAGTCAGAGACCCAGTGAGTAACACTACCTGTGATTATAGTTGCCATCAAAAGTCCCCACTAAAGTTCTCAGATCAGCAGATGACTTTGATCGAGAGCACCTAACTTGGCTGATCCGAACTCCCCCCAGCACTGCCACTCCTCCCAACTCCCCCACCAAGGAGTAAGAGAAGGAATAAAAATAGAGAATACGTGGAAGGGAGAGGAAAAGAGGGGGAGGAACAAAGAAAAAGGGGAGAGAAAGAACAAGAAAAAACAGCTAGAGAGAGGGATGGGGGGAAAAAAAAAAAAAAACAAGAAATTAGCATAGAGAGGGATAAAAGGGAAAGAAAGGAGAACAAACAGAAAGAGTGGTACATCCTAAAATGTACCATAAGGGGTTTTAATACTGTACGGGTGGAAGGGACTCAGGGAGCGCTTAATGTTCGTGGGTTAGGGGCGCAAATTACTTGTCTTGCCTTGGGTGCTGACAACCCACGCTACAAAATTAATTTTACAGTTGGGGTCCCCACAACTTGGGAAATTTTATCAAGGGGTCATGGCACTAGAAAGGTTGAGAACCACTGCCCTAGAGAATAAAATGGTGGTTGTTGCAATATTTTATGTCACACTGTATTTGCGTAGCGGTCTTTCAAATGCTATTTTTTGGGAAAAAATTACTTTAATGAAAAAAAACTAACCCGTAAAGTTAGCCTAATTTTTTTTTTTATAACGTGAAAGATTTTACGTAGCGAGAATGGTGAGAGAATGGTGATCTTTTTATTCTAAGCAAAAAAAAAAATCATGATTCCCATTTTGGCCAGAATTGTGCAGCTCTAGCTCCCGCTGCAGGTGCAGTTTGCCGGCGACGCGCGTGCGTGCCACAGACCTGGAAATGCAGAATCACGTATCTATATGTGTTTCTGCGTGCAGGAGCCACTGCCTCGCAGTAAATGTACATGGGACAGTCAGCAAGAAGTTAAAAAGAGGCATGATTCTGTGATGGACATCACTGCATGGGCTCAGGAATACTTCCAAAATTCACTGACTGTGAACACAGTTTTCTGTGCCATCAAAAAATACAAGGTAAAGCTCTATCATGCAAAGAAGAAGTCATATCCGAGTATGATCCAGAAACACCGCCATCTTCTCTAGGCGAAAGCGCATTTAAAATGTTCTGTTGCAAAATGGAAAAAAAATGTTCTGTTGCAAAATGGAAAAAAAAATGTTCTGTGGTCAGACCAATCAAAATATGAAATTCTCTTTGGGCACCACTTCCTCCAGAGCAAAGAGGAGAGGGACCTTCTGGCTTGTTATCAGCACTCAGTTCAAAAGCCTACATCTCTAATGTTATAGGGGGTGCATTAGTGCGTATAGAACAAGCATCTTGCACATGTAGAAAGGCACTATCAATGCTGAAAGATATATCCAGGTTTTAGTGCAGCATATGCTCAGGGAAGAATGGGACAACATTCCTCTCCTAAATCTCCAGCAACTGGTCTCCTCAGTTCCCAGAGTGTGGTTAAAAGAAGAGGAGGAGATGCTACACCAAAACATGGTCCTGTCACAACTTTTTTGAGATGTGTTGCTGCCATCAATTTTAAAATGACCTTATTTTTCTTAAAATAGCACATTTTCTAAGTGTAAACATCTGATGTTTTCCATTTTATTTGTGAATAAAATATGGGTATATGAGATTTGCATTCAGTTTTTATGTAGATTTTACACAGCGTCCTAACTTTTTTGGAATTGGGGTTGTATAATACAGTGTAGAGAGTGCAGCAGTCTGTAATGTACAATACAGGGAGGGTTTTGCAATGCACAGAGTGCAAGGGTCAGAGGTACATAAGTCACAGAATGCTCGTTCCAGTAACAAAGCCATCTACCTCATTCTAGCAAACCCCCCCTTCCACAAATCTACCATTTCAGCACAAATCTTCTCTCCTATTCTAGCACAAACCTCCTGCCCCCACCCCCCATCTTTATTTCTGTACAAATGCTCTCTCCGCCCTGAAATCTCCTCCCCAGCACAAATCCCCCTCCACACCCCCTCCCTAACACAAATCCTCTCCCCCCTTCTAGCATAAAGCCCCCTTCCCCCCCCCCACCCCCACTTCTAGCACACATCTTAATAGGTGATGTCTATTATAAGCTCAGTTCATAAAGCTTTCAAGCTGTTCATCTAGTCCACAAACTTACAGCAGAGCCCTGCTTTGCAGTGGAGAAGACCAGATTTTTCGCTGTTGCAGTTTTTCTTTTACTTACAGGTCTTCTCCCCACATTATGACTGGACAGTAAAAGGAGAAGCAGCACACTGATGAGCTTATCTCCCTGGACCCCAACCCTCTCCTCCTACCAGAGTGCATTGCAACACACCTAATAGACTCCTCGTCTTGCTTCTCCCTCCACCCCTCTGAGCTCTGTTGTACAGAGGCGGTTTTCATGTTAAATTCAGGAACTTACACTGCTAGCATTTAACCATTTGCCGACCACTGCACGCAGATATAATGCGGCAGGGCGGCTGCTCTGCGCTGGATCACGTATCTGATACATGATCAATGCTTCCAGGTAGGGGCCATGCAGGTCGCCTGGCTGTGCTGTGAATTGTTACAGCACAGGCCAATCAGCCAGTGCAGGCCAATGACTGGTCACTGGCACCCGCTGATTGGCTGTCATTCAGAGATGACAGCCAATCTTGCTTTTTTTCTATTTCCTGCAAAGCAGGGGGAAAGCACGAACGCTTAGTAAAAGCAGCACATAACACACAGACACACAGTAAATATTGTAAGGCACACATCTAACCCCTTGATCGCCCCTAGATGTTAACCCGTTCCCAGCCAGTGTCATTAGTACAGTGACAGTGTATGGTCTTAGCATTGATCACTGTATTAGTGTCACTATTGATGTCGGTGTCAGTTAGTGTACCTCCCAGCCAGCGTCAGTTAGTGTCAGATTGCCCGCCATACTATCACAGTCCCACTATAAGTCGCTGATCACAGCCATTACTAGTATAAAAAAATAAATAAGAATTCCAGTATTTATACCAGATGCTATAGCTTTCATGCAAACCAAACAATATATCCTCACTTGTTTTTTTGTTTTTTTTACACTTGATTTGTTGTAGCCGTATTAGTGCAATTGTGACAGAGAAAATGGAGTACTGTCCGTGATACTTTTTTTATTTGCACTAACATACAATTTTTCAGGACAAGCTTTCGGGGTATGTCCCCTTCTTCAAGGTCCAAGCAGTACGAGTACTGCTTGGACCTTGAAGAAGGGGACATACCCCGAAAGCTTGTCCTGAAAAATTGTATGTTAGTGCAAATAAAAAAAGTATCACGGACAGTACTCCATTTTTTCTTTGTTTTTTTACCAAAGACATGTAGCAGAATACAGTGTAGCCTAAATTTATGAAGAAATTTGATTGTTTTTTAAAAAATTATTGGCTGTGTTTTATAGCAGAAAACAGAGGTTTTTTTTCAAAATTCTCCATCTTTTTTCATTTATATCCCAAAAAAAAAAAAAACCCAGTGGTGATCAAATATCACCCAAACAAAGCTCTATTTGTGTAAAAAAAAACCAAACAAACAGTGTTGCATGACTGTGCAATTTCCAGTTAAAGTAGCGCAGTGCAGAATAGTAAAAAACACCCTGGTCATGAAGGGGTAAAACCTTCCAGAGGCAAAGTGGTTAACTCAAGGTGTTGGTGGGTTAGCTTTGTGAATAGAGGCTATTTGTCAGTACAGGCCAGTGTTGATGGGCTTTAGGTGTGACCATGAATGTGTTTTTGACATTTTCAGTTTGAGACTCTTAATGAACAGGCGCATCTGACTTTCAGTTGTCCTCCTCCTGACCTGCATTTAACCTGCTTCAAGCTGCATTTCCTTCCATAGACTTGTACACAAGTCTGTCAGCACTGGTCCTTACTGTACTACCTAAATAATGAGCAGGAAAAACTAAAGAGAAATTCCAGACACAGAACGTCTCTGTATGTATTAGACCCTAATCACACCTGAGCGTTCCATGAACATATGCAAAATCACGCATTTTTGCATGCGTTAATGAAACGTTCCAAAACTGCATGTTGCACTTGTGGTGGCACGCATTGTCAATAGCACCCAAAATGCGACAGACGCATCTTTTTTGAGCTTGGACAAATCAAACTGCACGATCCTCAAGGCTGCATGAGCTACTTAAGCACGTTTGCTGCACGTAGGGCAGCCCACTGAGATAAATCAGCTGCCCTACGCATGTAGTATGAAAAAAAGCATACAAAATGCACCATAGCACATCATAGTATTAGGCTCGGTTTCTACTAGTTGCGACTTTTCATGCAACTTGGGACTGCAAAGTCACATGACATGTCGTACCCCATGATTTCCAATGAGTACTGTTCATATCTGTGCGACTTCAAGTCACAGCGACTTCAAAGTAGTCCCTGCACTACTTTGGTCCCACTTGCGACTCCATAGACCTCAAGAATACACAGGCATTGTTTTAAGTCACAGCAAAAAAAACAAAAACGCAGTAAAATCGCACGACTTTGAGTTTGCAATAGTGGAAACCGAGCCTTAATGGGGCCTCAGCCTGCATTCACACCTGAGCAGAGGATTCCTGATGATTTTGAAGCATTTTTTTCAGGCGTAGAGCTACTGAGCGTACAATTGTGAACAGGGACAATTAAAAAGAATTCTGCGTCAGGCATAGGGAAACAAGCAGAAAAATACTCAGGTGTGAATGGGGGATCAGAGATGATAATTTGGAGGGAATTTAGCAAAATTGATTTTGCCATTTGCAAACTGTCACCAACGTCGTCACTTTTTTTGGGGGGGTGGGTGCATATTTGTAGTAGCTGGATGGCTCATTTATATTTTTTTTCTTTTGTATGTATTAGATCACTGTTCATATAACATGGCTTCAATTTCTTTCTATTTTACTTTATTTGCTTGTTTTGCCTTTCTGTGCAAAAATGTCAAAATAACGAGGCTGTTGAGGGATAATTTTTGGTTAAAAATAGAACAAAGCATCCATTTTTAGTAGAGTGGGAACGATTTAGATCCTCTGACAAGTTAACCACTTCCTGCCCGCTGGACATCATATGACGTCCTGGACTTTGAGTGGTTAAATCTGATATTCTTTTCTGCCGGGGATTCTCTGTCATGTAAAAACAATCATAGCAGCTGTTCAGCTGCTTGATTGTTTTTACAGGCGGCTGCGGGAGGGGACGTCCCCGTCCCCCGCCGCCCTTTGGTGCTTCTACCGACTCGCCCATGCGATCGGCGAGCCAGAGAATAAATCGGCCGGCAGCCGTTTACCGGAATACAGCTGGCCGGATGTTCCCGGCAGTCTGTATGACCTTTGGAGGCCAAGCGCGTCGTTATGACGTCACTTCTGGCCTAGGCAGATATAAACACTGTCTTTTTTTTTACCTGAAAAGCCTGAGATCGCTTTTTTTTTTTTTTTTTTTGATCTCAGGCTTTCCAGGCTAGAGGAGAGATGTAGGGTCTTATAGAGGTATCGTCATCAACGTTAGAGCGAGAGCAATAATTCTAGCCCAAGACCTCCTCTAACTCTAAACATGTAACCTGTAAGGAAATTTAAAGTGTCGCCTATGGAGATTTTTAAGTAAACCGAAGTTTGGCGCCATTCCACGAGTGTGTGCAATTTTAAAGTGTGACACGTTAGGTATCTATTTACTCAGTTCAACATCATCTTTCACATTATACAAAATAAATCAGCTAACTATAGTTTTTTTTTTTTTTTTCATGAAACAGTCTCCCCCCCCCCCCCCCCCCCCCCCAAAAAACATGTTTGAAAAATTGCTGCCCAAATACCGTGTGACATAAAAAAGTTGCAATGACCGCCATTTTATTCCCTAGGGTCTCTGCTAAAAAAAACATATATAATGCTTGGGGGTTCTGAGTAATTTTCTAGCAAAAAAAATTATGATTTTTACATGTAGGAGAGAAGTGCCAGAATTGGCCTGGGCTGGAAGTGATTAATCACTGTGTGGGTTTCCATTGGGGAGACATGTCCACATTGCTGATTATGGACTGGCAGTATGCGGTCTATGGGACGATAAAAAAGGCCACTGGTGTGGCTGGAACCAAAGGATTCATGGCTCCAGAGGTTTGTATATTTCTCCAAACTCATAACTTATGTTTTCAGTATATCAGAAGTCTTAAAATATCCCTCTGATCCTTTTAATAATGCTCGAAGTCCTGAGAAGCCCGCAGAGTGCTTTATAAAAGGTTTATTTTTGTAAAGCAGCAGTATGGCCATTTAAATTCATAGCTCTATAAATACGTCCCTTAGAATATGTGTTTAACATACATTATAAAAGGAATTGTATATAAAGGACTATAAGTTAGGGGGGCTTGTGCCTTTTATAAGATAATGGGGTCAGCCTTTAGAAATGAACTCAGCTCTTCTGTACTGACCAATGTACTTATTGATGTCTTTTCTACGGATTGGCAGGTTATCAACAATGACTTCTACCAGTTTGAACCTGGCTGGTTTTCACTAGGAGTCATTACCTACATCTTGGCCACAAAGTATTTGTCATTTAAGAGCAGGACCTTAGATCAATACAGGAGAGAGGTCAACTTTAGACATCCTGATTACCCCCCTGACATGGACCTGGACCTGGAGGACTTCATAGAAGGAGTAAGTAGAAGAAGACCTTTTTTAACGCTAAATAGCCAAAGGAAAGGCTTCTGGGCCTACTACTTCTGCTCTAAGAGTATGATGTAGGTTTGCTGACAAGTCTGGTCATCGGCTTGACTGCTGGGTAGTTTAACTTCTCTGTCCCCCCCCATAAAGTTTCAGTTACGCAACCAGGAAAACACTTTATCATGGGGCAGAATATACCACATGGGGTAGATTACGGATATGCACACTATAATTTTATCAAAAGCAGAACTCAAACTCATTTGTTTGTTTGTTTTGGACATAGTGGGGAAGATTAGATTTTCTGTCATAAGGTTTCTGTCTATGTCTATTGTGGATATTTCACCTCACATCCTGTAATGGTGACACAACATAAAAAAAAATAAAATAAATAATGCCAATGGGGACACCTATATTAACCACAACCTGACAGAGATTCTAACCCTTCTTCACTCTACTAAGTAAAATGCTTTGTCCCCACTGGAGACATTCTTCTCATTTTCTGGTGACCACATAGATTATCCTGGAAAATTACATTAATGTGGTCAAAGAGAAGTATAAAAATCCCAAAGTGGTTCTTTCTCCTCCCTGCACTATTTAATAATTTTTTTTTTTTTTTAACTGGAATTCTGTCTTAAGTGTCTCTGCCAATCCAAAGACCTGATTAAATGGCAGCAGGGTACTAATTTGTTGTGCTTGTATATAATATGGATTATATCCATGGGAAATTACTCTACACACTCTATTACCTACACATGAGCAGACATACATCCAGGACCTGTAGTAGGCTATCTGTGTGTGTCTTCACACGCTAGGATGCTTTACTGGGTCGAAAAGGACCCAGGAAGAGATGCACAGCAGTCAGAGTTCTTTCCTAAACTATACAAAACCAAGTGAAATAACTTATTACCCATGTATACAAGTCCTCATAGATAACTGTTCATTATTTTATAGCTGCTTTGCAAATATCCAGAGGAGAAACTGGGGATCCGTGAAGTACAGATGATGTAGGGAACAGGGATACAGTATCTCACAAAAGTGAGTACACTCCTCACATTTTTGTAAATATTTATATCTTTTCATGTGACAACACTGAAGAAATGACACTTTGCTACAATGTAAAGTAGTGAGTGTACAGTTTGTATAACAGTGTAAATTTGCTGTCCCCTCAAAATAACTCAACACACAGCCATTAATGTCTAAACCGTTGGTAACAAAAGTGAGTACAATCCTATGTGAAAATATCCAAATTGGGCCCAAAGTGTCAATATTTTGTGTGGCCACCATTATTTTTCAGCACTGCCTTAACCCTCTTGGGCATGGAGTTCACCAGAGCTTCACAGGTTGCCACTGGAGTCCTCTTCCACTCCTCCATGATGACATCACAGAGCTGGTGGATGTTAGAGACCTTGCGCTCTTCCACCTTCTGTTTGAGGATGCCTCACAGATGCTCAATAGGGTTTAGGTCTGGAGACATACTTGGCCAGTCCATCACTTTTACCCCAGTCTCCGAAGGGAGGGGTTCATGCTCTGTTTCAGTATGTCAGTATGTCACAATTTGCGGGCTTTCTTGTGAATCATCTTTAGAAGAGGCTTCCTTCTGGGAAGACAGCCATGCAGACCAATTTGATGCAGTGTGTGGGGTATGGTCTGAGCACTGACAGGCTGACCCCCCACCCCTTCAAACTCTGCAGCAATGCTGGCAGCACTCATACGTCTATTTCCCAAAGACAACCTCTGGATATGACGCTGAGCACTGGCACTTCTTGCAGCTTCTTTGGTCGACCATGGAGAGGCCTGTTCTGAGTGGAACCTGTCCTGTTAAACCTCTGTATGCTCTTGGCCACCGTGCTGCAGCTCAGTTTCAGAGTCTTGGCAATCTTCTTATAGCCTAGGAGTAGTGTATTTAGGTTTTGTGCTGCCCTAGGCCTGACTAAACTCATGCACCCCCTAATTTAAATATGACCCACCCCTTCCTGTCAGGGCCACACCCCTTGCTGTTTAAGACCCGCCCTGAAATTTTCGAGTGGTGACAGTAGTTCTGAGGGCCTGGGGGGGGCAATGGATTTCCTTAATTTGCATAGATTTCCTCTCACTTCCTGTTTGGCTATGGGGCAGGAAGAAAAGGAAAATCTCTGCAATGGGACAGGGATGGTAAAAAATAAACTGACAGGAGTTGTAACCCTCCCTTACTCTATCCAAAAAAAAAAAAAGTGTTGCCTATAGTTCTACTTTAGGCACAAATTTCTGATAATTTTATGGAGAGGACTAAGAAGATATAACCATGCCAATGGTGCAGCAGAAAACATATAGCACAGTGAGGAAGGTTTGTGGTCTAGGATGAGAGAGCAGTCAAAATTAGAAGCGGCGCCCCCCCACAGTTGCAGAATGCCAGCCGCCCGCATACCGTAAGCAGTGCGGTCGCTTTATGGGGGTGCTAGACTAATGTGCCTCTCAGCCTAGTCCGCCCCATAAGACTGGTGCTACACTAACAATGTAGCGCAAGCCGGCAGGGACTCTTTCCGTGCTGCCCCCCTGCAAGGTGCTGCCCTAGGCCTGGGCCTTGTCGGCCTAGGCCAGGATACAGCGTTGTAGCCTAGGCCATCTTTATGTAGAGCAACAATTTTTTTTTTCATCCTCAGAGAGTTCTTTGCCATGAGGTGCCATGTTGAACTTCCAGTGACCAGTATGAGAGAGTGAGAGCGATAATACCAAATTTAACACACCTGCTCCCCATTCACACCTGAGACCTTGTAACACTAATGAGTCACATGACACCAGGGAGGGAAAATGGGCAATTGGGCCCAATTTGGACATTTTCACTTAGGGGTGTACTCACTTTTGTTGCCAGCAGTTTAGACATTAATGGCTGTGTGTTGAGTTATTTTGAGGGGACAGCAAATTTACACTGTTATACAAGCTGTACACTCACTACATTACATTGTAGCAAAGTGTCATTTCTTCAGTGTTGTCACATGAAAAGATATAATAAAAATATTTACAAAAAAGTGAGGGGTGTACTCACGTGTAACATACTGTATATTCCAGCCTGAAGGAAAATCTCACAGACTAACCGGTCAATTGTTCCCTTTTCCATGAGAGAAGATAACAAAATTTTCTATGTTATGCACCAGACACAATGGTGCACAGTTGGGAGTGACCGTGGAAGTGAGATGGTACAATAGTACATAATACAATCTCTATGAGATCTATGAGATGTGACGTCACCCATCACCATGTTGTGGAAGCGATGGGCATAGATTTGTACCCTATCTGCTCTCCCACTGCATGGAAATGAGGAAGAAGAGATCAGCTCTAGTTTGTATTGAGACAGCTGGTCATTATTAAACAATAAGACCAGGGATCTAAAAAAACAATGAATCTGACTTATGTGTTTTCTTTTAAAGCCCTTGGATATGGAAATGGATCGTCAACTTTCTCCATCAGCTATAATGCTTAAACCATCAAAGGATCCAGAAGAGATACATGTACCCATGTTCACATACATCAACAGCATGTGGGCACGCTTGTGAATCTGCAGAACACAATGACATCATCCTGCGAAGATTCCGAAAAAAAAAAAAAAAATCTATGTATATTGGACAATTTGTTAACATCACAGAAATGTTACACCACAGATGGTTGATCCAGGGAGTAATCTGATCGCCTTCGGGGGTCAGGAAGGAATTTCTTTGCCTGTTGGAGCAAATTACACCATGCTTCGCAAGGTTTTTTTTTTTGCCTTCCTCTGGATCAACAGGCGAGTTCCACAATGTACCATCACCTGTTAAGTAGAGCTGCACGATTCTGGCTAAAGTGAGAATCACAATTTTTTTGCTTAGAAGATAGATCACGATTCTTGCGGTATAATATCATTTTTCACATTAAAACAAAAAAATTGGGCTAACTTTACTGCTTCGTTTTTTTTATTCATTGAAGTGTATTTTTCCCCCAAAAATTAAGTTTGAAAGGCCGCTGGGCAAATACAGTGCGACATAAAATATTGCAGCAGTTGCCATTTTATTCCCTAGGGTCTCTGCTAAAATATATATAATGTTTGAGGGTTCCAAGTAATTTTCTAGCAAAAAAAATTGATTTTAACTTAAGAAAGAAGTGTCAGAAAAATATTTAGACTTTAAGTGGTTAAACTTCTTGCATTTACACGTTGTTTAAAAACTTGGCAGACTGCCTGGATTTTTTTTTTCACACAGAAGCTTATCCCTTTGATCTAAGAAGGAAGAGCTAGTTACAATTTTTCATGTTAAAAACTTGGCAGACTGCCTGGATGTTTTCTTTTGACAGTGGAGTGAGCAGATAAGTCTCTCCACTTATATGAAAGAATCGGCAAACTCTGCAATAGAGATCGTCAGGGGGGTTGAATCGAGATCACGATTTTTTAACGATTAAATTGTGCAGCTCTACTGTTAAGGCTCAAATCCTGTATATACAAAAGAAACCACCAAGAATTTGTGTCCTGCGCCTAGTGTTTTCCTTTTGATAGAAACTGTCAAGCTTTGTGCCCTGTGTCAAAAGACACCATGAAACCACCTAGGATTTCTTCCCTGTAGATGCAGTGTAGGGTTGTCCCGATACCACTTTTCTAAGACCGATTACAAGTACGATACTTTTTTTCAAGTACTCGCTGACACCAATTCTTTTTTTTTCGTGTCAGTAGCTTTTTATTTAATTTTTTTTATTTAATATATATATATTTTTTTTTTTTACAGTGCTTTCTTTTTTTTAGGTGGGGGGAGGTGGACAGTCAGTGTTTATTTTATTTTTTATTATACTTACAATTTTACCTTAGAATATTTATTGATTACAATGTTTCTTTCTTTTTTTATTCAACCCTGTTGGGGGGTAGGGGGCTTTGGTGAGATATGAGGGGTCTAAACAGACCCCTGACATCTCCCCTTTGAGACAGAGACTGAGTATAGAAATTCCCCAGTCCCATTCTCAGCAGCCTCAGCTGCACTGAAGATGAATGGACAGGAGACAGCGGCTCCTCTCGATTCATAAACTGAAGCAGAGGAAACACAGAGGTACAATGCTCAGTTAATATGAATGGACAGAGTCAGTAATCAGTGACTCTGTGCATTCAGAAAAGGAAGGAGCTGGTAAATTACTGGCTCCTTCTTCCGCTCTCCATCCTGAAAGATCTGGCACATGGTGGAGGAGGACGGGGGACCGGAGGAGAACACGGAGGAGCACATGGAGGGGGACTGGAGGAGGACAGGGGAAACACGACCAGAGATGAACACAGAGGAGCGCACGGAGGGCGAGCGTAGGAGGATGGGGGGGGGGGGGGGGACCGGAGGAACCCACGAAGGAACACAGAGGAGGACTCATAGGGGAGCTGGAGGAGGATACAGGGGACACTCAGGAACAATCGGTGCGGTGGCGATCTCCCTGTGCTTCTCCTCCTCTCCCCTCCACACCTTTCAGCATTATGGAAAGCTGCAGAGGGAGATTGGTAATTATAACTTCCCCGCCACCACGCCGATATCGGGTGAAGCATCGGGAGCATTTGCATGAGTATTCCTGCAAATACTCGGTATTGGGACAACACTAGTGCAGTGTTTTTATACTGGAACCACTAAGCTTTGCTCTGTATGTACAGAGAATAAAAAACAAGCTAACATACACCCTCATCTGTATTTACCTCCCAGGGTGCTGAGCTGTCAGTGCCCACGGAGCCAGATAAACACAGTAAGAAAAGATTTCATGAAAAATAGATCATAGGGCCATTAAGTAGTGGGTATGTACAGAATGTGTTTGGATGTTTTGGGAGGACGTCATATGATGTCTTAACACTCTCACTGCGGGGACACATGGCGATCGGTGGTGTGCTCTGTCCCTGGGACACGACGTATTACCGATCTTGGTAAAGAGCAGATGACAAGGCTCTTTACCCATGTGAACAGCTGTGTCCAATCACAGCTGATCACATGTAAACAAAGGAAATGCCAGTTATCGGCATTTCTCTCCTCACACTGACAGTGTGAGAGGAGAGGAGGGACGATCACTGGCATTTCCACACAGGGGAGATCTGCACAGATAATCAGGGCACTGATTATCAATGCAGCCCCAACAGTGCCCAGAAATGCTGCCTTTTAGTGCTGCCTATCAGTGCCCAACAGTACGACCAATGAGCGCTAGCCATCAGTGCCTCCTCATCAGTGCCCTTCAGTGCAGCCTTATCAGTGCCCATCAGCGAAGGAGAAAAATTTCTTATTTACAAAATGTTGTAACAAAAACTAAGAAAATTGGCCCAGGCAGGAAGTGGGTGAAAGTGCACAGTAGGCAAATAGTTAATAAAAAAGATACTTGTAACTCTCCAGGCAGTGAGGAGGGTGGCACTGTTGCAGAGTTTGGTTTTGGCGTGGAAATCAGTGCTGAGGACAGCATAGAGGGAGCAGCGTGCAGAGGAGCGTGCTGAAGACTGGACACTCCGAACCCCGAGGAGCGACATCCCAACCCCCCTGACCGGACCCCCCAACGACTGTGCAGTGGGTGACCCGGGGACCCATAGCGGTGGCAGAGCGGGATATCGTGGTGCAGGAGCGGGTGTACTGAGGACAGTAATCACCCCACAGACACCGACAGAGGAGGCGGGAGGCCTTCCAGTGGGACCGGGAGGTTGAAGGCTGACAGGGAGAGGCGGCAGGTAAAAAGTGCAGACTGGAGGAGGGACAGTGACAAAGACCTGAAGCGCCGAACTGTATGCTGTCTACCGGGCGCTCGGGAATCGGCACATCACGGATCTGGTGGACACATTATTAGATTACTGGAAGGGGCTGGGGAAGACCTGGCTGTCATGGTGCACGTTGGCACCGATGACAAAGTCAGAGGCAGATGGAGTGTCCTAAAGAACGATTTTAGGGACTTGGGAGCTAAAGTGAGAAAAAGGACCTCCAAGGTAGTATTATCACCGGTACCTTGAGCCACACCAGAAAGGCAGAGGGAGATTAGGGAAGTAAACAAGTGGCTGAAGAGCTGTTATTGTAAGGAGCGGTTTGGGTTCCTGGATGACTGGGCCGACCTCTCAGTAGGTCACCAGTACTATAGAAGGGACGGACTGCACCTAAATGAGGAGGGTGCAGATGTGCTGGGAGTGAAGATGGACAAAAGGTTAGAGGGGTTTTTAAACTAGGCAACTAACTGGGGGGAGGGTCCAGAGGTAGAGATAGTCAGCGCGGAACATATTCCAGAGGATAGCATTGGGGGCATTAGTGGTAGGCTGATTAAAGCTCATAAACCCAAGGAAAGTAACAAGTCCTAGTTGCAATCTCGGAATACCCAATAAGAGGACAGTGTGCGACCGGTCTAAACTACCTGGCATGTTCACCAATGCCAGGAGCCTGGTGGCCAAGATGGGTGAACTAGAGATACTGTTGTATGAGGAGGATTTGGATTTTGTTGGAATTTCAGAGACCTGGTTCAACAGCTCTCATGATTGGCTGGCAACCATTCAAGGGTATACCCTTAATGGCAGGGATAGAAAGGCTAAAAAAGGGGGAGGGGT
Organism: Aquarana catesbeiana; assembly: GCF_042186555.1. NCBI lineage: Eukaryota > Metazoa > Chordata > Amphibia > Anura > Ranidae > Aquarana > Aquarana catesbeiana. The sequence continues at coordinate 76,879,459 of NC_133335.1, read as the reverse complement.
ATGCCTATATATCAAGAATAATGTACAAGTGAATGTGAGAGATGACATCACTAAGGAAGCTAGGGAGGAGGTGGAATCCTTATGGGTAGAGCTCCAAAGAGATGAAACTAAGGGGAAAGTAATACTGGGAGTATGCTATAGGCTATAGGAAAGAGGGGGAGACGGACCTGCTATCACAATTTGGATTAGTAGCAAGGATGGGAAGGGTTATCATAATGGGGGATTTTAACTATCCAGACATAGACTGGGCGGAGGGAACCGCGCATTCGTCTAAGGCTCACCAGTTCCTAAATGTATTGCAGGGCAATTTCATGGGTCAGATGGTGGACGCACTAACTAGAAATAAAGCGTTACTGGATCTACTGATTGCCAACAATACAGACATGATCACGGATGTGGAAATACGGGGCAATTTAGGAAACAATAATCACAGGTCAATTGGCTTCAGTATAAATCACACAAATAGGAAACACAAGGGGAATACAAAGACACTGAATTTCAAAAGAGCCAAGTTCCCTAAACTACGAAGCTTGCTAGAAGGCATAAATTGGGATAAAATCTTAGGAACAAAGAAAACAGAGGAGAAATGGGTTTGTTTTAGGAGCATATTAAAAAAGGGCATTTAGCCAGTACATCCCATTGGGTAATAAATTTAAAAGAGCGAACAGAAGTCCTGGATGGCTTAACTCCAATGTAAAAATGCATATAAAAGCAAAGGAGAAGGCCTTCAAAAAACACATGGTTGAGGGATCATCGTCAGCATTCAGACTTTATAAAGAATGCAACAAGAAATGTAAGGGTGCAATTAGGGCGGCTAAGATAGAACACGAAAGACTCATAGCGGAGGAGAGCAAAAAAATCCCAAGAAATTCTTTAAGGACGTAAAAAGTAGAAAAGGGAGGACAGACCATATTGGCCCCATAAAGAATGAGGAAGGACATCCGGTTACAAAGGATGGGGAGATGGCGAATGTATTGAATTTATTCTTCTCCTCAGTCTTCACGAGGGAATCGGGGGGCTTCAGTAACCAAAACTGCAGAGTTTATCCTAATGACACATCACAGGAAGCACCCTCATGGCTAACAGAGAAAGGATTTATAATTAGACTTGGGAAACTTAACATTAATAAATCACCGGGAATGCATGGCTTGCACCCGAGGGTACTTGGGGAACTCAGTCAAGTAATTGCCAGACAATTGTTCCTAATTTTTACTGACAGTCTACTGACTGGAATGGTACCAGCGGATTGGAGAAAAGCCAATGTAGCAACAATATTTTAAAAGGGCCCAAAATACATCCCTGGGAATTACAGACCAGTTAGCCTAACATCAATAGTATTCAAGCTTTTGGAGGGGATGATAAGGGACTATACACAAGATTTTAGTAATGAAAACGGTATCATTAGCAGTAATCAGCATGGATTCATGAAGAATCGTTCTTGCCAAACCAATCTTTTAACCTTCTATGAGAAGGCGAGTTGCCATCTACATAAAGGAAGGCCCGTAGATGTGGTGTATCTGGATTTTGCAAAAGCATTTGACACAGCTCCCCATAAACGTTTACTGCACAAAATAAGGTCTGTTGGCATGGACCATAGGGTGAGAGCATGGATTGAAAACTGACTACAAGGGCGAGTTCAAAGGGTGGTGATAAATGGGGAGTACTCAGAATGGTCAGGGGTGGGTAGTGGGGTCCCACAGGGTTCTGTGCTGGGACCAATCCTATTTAATTTGTTCATGAACGACCTGGAGGATGGGGTAAACAGTTCAATCTCTGTATTTGCGGACGATACTAAGCTAAGCAGGGCAATAACTTCTCCACAGAATGTGGAAACCTGGCAAGAAGATCTGAACAAATTAATGGGGTGGCATTGAACTACATGGCAAATGAGGTTCAATGTAGAAAAATGTAAAATAATGCATTTGGGTGGCAAAAATATGAATGCAATCTATACACTGGGGGGAGAACCTCTGGGGGAATCTAGGATGGTAAAGGACCTGGGGGTCCTAGTAGATGGCAGGCTCAGCAATGGCATGCAATGCCAAGCTGCTGCTAACAAAGCAAACAGAATATTGGCATGCATTAAAAAAGGGATTAACTCCAGGGATAAAACGATAATTCTCCTGCTCTACAAGACTCTAATCTGGCCGCACCTGGAGTATGCTGTCCAGTTCTGGGCACCAGTCCTCAGGAAGGATGTACTGGAAATGGAGCGAGTACAAATAAGGGCAACAAGGCTAATAAAGGGTCTGGAGGATATTAGTTATGAGGAAAGGTTGCGAGCAATGAACTTATTCTCTCTGGAGAAGAGACGCTTGAGAGGGGATACAATTTAAATTTACAAATACTGTACTGGTGACCCCACAATAGGGATAAAACGTTTTCGTGGAAGGGAGTTTATCAAGAAAACGTGGCCACTCATTTAATCTTAAACTATGTAGAGGGTTCTTTACTGTAAGAGCGGCAAGGATGTGGAATTCCCTTCCACAGGCGGTGGTCCCAGCAGGGGGGGGGGGCATTGATAGTTTCAAAAAACTATTAGATAAGCACCTGAACAACCACAACATACAGTACAGGGATATACAATGTAATACTGACATATAATCTCATACATCTTTTTTTCAACCTCACCTACTATGTAACTAGATATACTGTACATAATATATGAATAAAAATAACTCTTGCTCGCAGCCACCATATAACACTGAGTAAAAGTGGCTCTTCAAACTCAGCACGAATAATGTAGCACTTTGCAGTAGTCACTACTATCTAGTTAAAAAAACAATCCACTTACAAAAGAATCAAGAAAACAATAAAAAGTTCAAATCCAAATGTCTGGAAAGGTTTTTTCAATCGGTAGCTAAACACTCCTAAATACTGTCTAAAAGGTTTAACTATACTGTATATGATACAAAACTCGAGTATGACTTCTCCACAAGCATCAAAAAGACAGCATTTCATCAGCCACTCCACTGGAGCAATCCAGCCACTCACACATCCAAAAAAGTTTAAAGCAAACCAGAAAAACAGAGGGACTGGTGGCAAAAAAAAAAAGTTAATTAGAATGCGTCATAAAAACAAATGCTTGCTTCTCTCATGAGAATTCCAATGCGCTGTGATACTGTATGTGTGGCACACAAGAGCAATCTAAGATAAGAGCTGCAGCGGATGGGAAGAGTCTAAATTATCCTGAATAATTTCCCCTCACTGAAGAACTAAAGTTCCAGGTCTTCACAGGATTTACTATGGAACATATCAGCATTTATAGAACTAAATGCCTATTGAGATCTTTTAGATATCTGGCAGTTGCGATCTTTGATGTTGATGGATTTGTGTTGTGAAGATGAAGAGCTGATGTTTACACACATACAGTGCCTTGAAAAAGTATTCATACCCCTTGAAAATGTCCACATTTTGTCATGTTACAACCAAAAACGTAAATGTATTTTTTTTAGGGATTTTATGTGATAGACCAACACAAAGTAGCACATAATTGTGAAGTGGAAGGAAAATGATAAAATGGTTTTCAACACTTTTTACAAATAAATATGTGAAAAGTGTGGTGTGCATTTGTATTCAGCCCCCTTTACTTTGATACCCCTAACTAAAATCTAGTGGAACCAATTGCCTTCAGAAGTCATCTAATTAGTAAATAGAGTCCACTTGTGTGTAATTTAATCTCAATATAAATACAGCTGTTCTGTGAAGCCCTCAGAGGTTTGTTAGAGAGCCTTAGTGAACAAACAGCATCAGGAAATCTAAGGCTGCTTTCACACTGAGGCGTTGGCGGTAAAGAGCAGCAATTATTAGCGGCACTTTACCGTCGTTTTAGCAGCGCTATTCGAACGCTAGCAGAGTGCTTTTAGCCCCCGCTAGTGGCCGAAAAAGGGTTAAAACTGCCAGCAAATTGCCGCTGCATCGGTGCTTTGGCGGCGCTCCCCATTGATTTCAATGGGCAGGGACACTCGAGGAGCGCTGTGTACACCACTCTTACAGCGCTGCAAAGATGCTGCTTGCAGGATTTTTTTTACCGTCCTGCAAGCGCACCGATCCAGTGTGAAAGCACTCAGGCTTTCACACTGGCATGAGAGAAGAGGCTCTTTATTTGCACTATGCAGGCGCTATTTTTAGCGCTATAAATTGTATATTGTAAAGCGCCTCAGTGTGAAAGCAGTCTTAGGAACACACCAGACAAGTCAGGGATAACGTTGTGGAGAAATTTACAGAAGGGTTAGGTTATAAAAGAAAATATCCCAAGCTTTGAACATCTCACGGAGAACTGTTCAATCAATCATCAGAAAATGGAAAGAGTATGGTACAACTGCAAACCTAGCAAGACACGGCCGTCCACCTAAACTGGCAGGCCGGACAAGGAGAGCATTAATCAGAGAAGCAGCCAAGAGGCCCATGGTAACTCCAGAGAAGCTGCAGAGATCCACAGCTCAGACAGGAAAATCTATCCACAGGACAACTATTAGTTGTGCACTCCACAAATCTGGCCTTTATGGAAAAGTGGCGAGAAAAAAGCCATTGTTGAAAGAAAGCCATAAGAAGTCCCGTTTGCAGTTTGCGAGAAACCATGTGGAGGACACAGCAAACATGTAGAAGAAGGTGCTCCGGTCAGATGAGACCAAAAGTAACATTTTTGGCCTAGAAGCAAAATGCTATGTGTGGCAGAAAACTAACACTGCACATCACCCTGAACACACCATCCCCACTGTGAAACATGGTGGTGGCAGCATCATGTTATGGGGATGCTTTTCATCAGCAGGGACAAGGAAACTGGTCAGAATTGACGGGAAGATTGATGGAGCCAAACACAGGGCAATCTTAGAAAACCTGTTAGAGTCTGCAAAAGATTTGAGACTGGGGCGGAGGTTCACCTTCCAGCAGGACAACGACCCTAAACATACAGCCAGAGCTACAATGGAATGGTTTAGATCAAAGCATATTCATGTGTTAGAATGGCCCAGTCAAAGTCCAGACCTAAATCCAATTGAGAATCTGTGGCAAAACTTGAAATTGCTATTCACAGACGCTCTCCATCCAATCTGACAGAGCTTGAGCTATTTTGCAAAGATAAATGGGCAAAAATGTCACTCTCTAGATGTGCAAAGCTGGTAGAGACATCCCCAAAAAGACTTGCAGCTGTAATTGCAGAGAAAGGTGGTTCTACAAAGTATTGAAAATGTTGAAAGCCATTTATCATTTTCCTTCCACAATTATGTGCCACTTTGTGTTGGTCTATCACATAAAATCTCAATAAAGCACATTTACGTTTTTGGTTGCAACATGACAAAATGTGGAAAATTTTCAGGGGTATGCATACTTTTTCAAGGCACTGTACATACATATACCAGTGGTAAAAAGAAAGAAAGTTTCTATTATGTCTATTGCTTTCTTGAACCTTTTTAAGTGGGATTTTTTTTGGAATGCATAATGGTGGTAAACATTACTGTAAAACTGCACATTATTCTGATCCAGTTTTAACTGCTTCCTGCCCAGGAAACAATGGGAGCGCTCCCATCCTGGGTGGACATCATATGACATCCTACCAGTCACAGACCTTGCGCACACCCTAGGGGCTGCACTGCGGTGTGATCTGTCACCTGCTGTGTCTACCGGACACAGGCAATGACAGATTATTGCATCGGGCCAGTCCCAGGGCCATGTGATTGCTGTAACCAGGTGTACCCAATGAATGGCTTCCATTCATAGCCATTCATTGTGTACTGTTGTGCTGATCTCTGTGATTGGTCACAGTGATCACATGTTACAGACAGGGCCAATCACAGTGCATCTTTACCATGTGATAGCTGTGGCCAATCACAGATCAACAAAAATAGGATTTTTTAAAACAGCTTACCTGTAAAATCCTTTTCTTTCGAAGGACATCACGGGACACAGAGCCACAGTAATTACTGATGGGTTATATAGGTATCACTGGTGATTGGACACTGGCACACCCTATCAGGAAGTTCAACCCCCTATATAATCCCTCCCCCTTGCAGGGATACCTCAGTTTTGTAGCCAAGCAATATAGTGTATTAGAAGAGGGGCGGGACCTCTGTGTCCCGTGATGTCCTTCGAAAGAAAAGGATTTTACAGGTAAGCTGTTTTAAAAAATCCTATTTTCTTTCTCGAACATCACGGGGCACAGAGCCACAGTAATTACTGATGGGATGTCCCAGAGCAATGCTACCTGAGGGGGGGGAACCACGACCAAGTAGGGTGCAATCAGACCTGAGGACCCTGTACCGCTGCCTGCAGCACACTACGCCCAAAGGCGATATCCTCATGCCTTCTCACATCCACCTGATAGAATCTGGTGAATGTATGAACTGAAGACCAGGTTGCGGCCTTGCAGATTTGAGCCATAGAGGCCCGGTGATGCACTGCCCAAGAAGCACCAATAGCCCTTGTGGAATGTGCCCTGATCTGAAACGGAGGAATCTTCTGTTTCAAACCGTAAGCTTGAATGATCAACTGTCGAATCCATTTAGAAATGGTAGCTTTTGACGCTGCCTGTCCTCTATTGGGACCCTCTGGCAGCACAAACAAAACATCCGTCTTGCGGATCTGAGTAGTTGCCCCTAGATAGGCCTTAACTGCTCTTACTACATCCATCGAATGTAGAGATCTCTCTTCCGGAGAACAGGGATCTGGAAAAAAGGAATGTAGAACAATGTCTTGGTTTAAATGAAAATCAGAAACCACCTTCGGTAAAAAACTAGGATGAGGGTGTAGTACCACTCTATCCTTGTGTATAATCAAATAAGGCTCCTTACAGGAAAGAGCTGCTAATTCTGATACTCTTCTAGCAGAAGAGATGGCCACCAGAAAAATTAATTTCCTTGTCAACAAAACCAAAGGAATCTGACTTATTGGTTCAAAAGGCTGTTTCTGTAACACAGCCAGGACCAAATTCAAGTCCCAGGGGTTTAGGGGCGCTTTAACCGGAGGATTAAGACGCATCACCCCCTGCATAAAGTTTCGGACCAAAGAATACGAAGCAAGTGGCCGCTGAAATAATACTGATAAAGCAGAAACCTGGCCCTTGATGGTACTCAAGGCCAGCTTCATCTCTAATCCCATCTGTAGAAAATCAAGGATTCTACCTATGACATATTTCCTGGGATGCCAACCTCTGGATTCACACCAGGTTATATAAGCCTTCCAGACTCTATGATAAATCATCCTGGAAGCTGGCTTCCTTGCATTAATCAAGGTAGATATGACAGGACCTGAGAGCCCACGACTCTTCAGAACGTGGGTCTCAATAGCCAAACCGTCAAATTTAGCGTTTGTAAGGCAGGATGGAACACTGGACCTTGAGATAACAGGTCTGGGCGTACCGGTAGGGTCCACGGGGAACCCACCGTCATCCTTACTATTTCTGCATACCAAGTCCTTCTGGGCCAAGCGGGGGCCACCAGAAGTACCGACTTCCTTTCCTGCCTGATCCTGCGAAGGAGTCGTGGTAGTAGCAGAATAGGCGGGAATGCGTAAATCAGTGAGAACCGATGCCACGGAATCACCAACGCATCCGTCCCGCATGCAAGAGGATCTTTTGTCCTTGCCACAAATCTGTCTATCTTTTTGTTGAATCGGGATGCAAAGAGATCTACATCTGGAACCCCCCATCTTTGGCATATGGCCCAAAAGACGTCGGGATGCAGAGACCATTCCCCTGGAAGTAACTGCTGGCGACTTAGATAGTCCGCCTGCCAATTCTCTATTCCCGGGATGAAAACTGCCGATATGCATGGCACATGCATCTCTGCCCAGACTAAGATCTGGTTCACCTCTTTTTGAGCAGCTCGGCTCCGGGTGCCTCCCTGATGATTGACATAAGCCACTGCTGTGGCATTGTCGGACTGGATCCTGACCGGACAACCCTGTAGCCTGATAGTCCAGGCTTTTAGAGCTAGATGTATCGCCCGGATCTCCAGAATGTTGATGGGTAAGGTCCTCTCTGTCTTGGACCATACCCCTTGGACCGCAGCCTGTTCCAGAACTGCTCCCCAACCTGACAGACTGGCATCTGTTGTTACCACCGTCCAGGTAACCGGTAGAAAGGATTTCCCCTTCTGCAGGTTTTCGGGTATGAGCCACCAATTGAGGCTCTGACGCACCGCATGCGACAGGTGCATCGGAAAGTCTAATGCCTGAACCTTCTTGTTCCAGGTCGACAGAATACTGTGTTGCAGCATTCTTGAGTGAAACTGAGCATAGGGAACTGCTTCGAATGAAGACACCATCTTCCCTAGTAGCCTCATACAAAGGCGGACTGAGGGACCCTTCTTAGTCCTTACTGTCAGAATCAGCTCTCTCAAAGCAGTGATCTTTGCCTGGGGTAGAAATATTTTCTCCTGGCTTGTATCTATAATCAGACCTAAATACTCCAGTCTTCTTACTGGTTTTAGGAAAGACTTTTCTAAGTTGAGGATCCAACCCAGGTGTTCTAGATACCTGACCGTGGTCCTCAAGTTTCCATTCAAAGAGGCTACCGACCGGTCTATCAAGAGCAGGTCGTCTAGGTATGCTATGACAGCTATACCCTGAGCCCTTAATCTGGCCAGAGGAGGAGCCAAGATCTTTGTGAACACTCGAGGTGCAGTGGCTATCCCAAAAGGCAGAGCCACAAACTGGAAATGGCGCCCTCCTACCTCGAAGCGCAGAAACTTCTGATGAGCAGGAAAAATGGGCACATGCAGATATGCATCTCTGATGTCTATTGATGCCAGAAATTCTCCTCCCTGCAGGGTGGGAACTACTGTTCGAATTGATTCCATGCGGAAGGATTGAATCCTTAGGAATCGGTTCAGATCCCTTAAGTCCAAAATGGGCCTGACATCCCCATTTGGCTTTTGGACTGTAAAAAGGTTGGAATAGAAGCCCAATCCCTGGTCCTTTGCGGGAACTATCATAATGACCTCCTGCGACAAAAGTCGCTCTAACGCTAGAAGGAGCGACTGCTTCTTCTCTGGGTCTCTGGGAACATTTGATCTGAGGAACCGAGGAGAAGGGAATTCCTGAAACTCCAGCTTGTACCCTAAGGTTACCGTGGAGACTACCCATCTGTCCTGGAAGTCCTCGTGCCAGAGCTCTGAGAACTGTCGCAGTCTTCCCCCCACTCGAGTGAGCGGGGGCGCCCCCTCATGCAGAGGTCTTAGTGTTTTGCCTAGTAGGCTTCTTTCCCCAGGACTTCTTTTGTCCCTGGGGTTGACTCTTGTCTCTGGACCCCGATGGAGGCGGCCGTCGAGACTGCCTGGAGGCTGAAGCCCCCGGCGCTGGGGAAAGAGTCCGTTTGAAAGAGGGACGCTTACTCTTCTTCTTGACAGGTAAGAGAGTGCTTTTCCCACAAGAGATTCTCTTGATATAGTTATCCAAGTCCTCTCCAAACAACCTTGCACCACGAAATGGAAACCCAGCCAGTAGCTTCTTACATGGTGCTTCGGCTGACCAATTTTTCAACCATAGGATTCTACGTATATGCACCAACCCCAGTGAAAGACGGGAGGTTTGCACGATAGAATCTCTAATGGCGTCAACCACAAAGCATAAGGCCGCTGGAAGGTTAGCAAACCCCTGGGCCTGCTGTTCAGGTAATACTTTGATGACCTGCTTAACATGGTCTCTTAAGTATTGACAGACTCCAATCGCTGCTACTGCAGGTTGGGCCACTGATCCTGCTAAGGAGAAAACATCCTTCAATAGGGATTCCATCCTTTTATCTACAGGATCCCTGAGCATCTGAGCATTGTCTACAGGACAAGTCAGGCTATTATTTACGGAGGAAATGGCGGCATCAATAGCCGGTATTCCCCACATTTTAATAAACTTTTCTTCCATCGGATAAAGTGTTGAAAACTTTCTCGGCGGAAAAAAACGTTTGTCTGGGTGATCCCACTCAGAATAAATAAGCTTTTCAAGTAAAGTATGAACAGGAAAAGCATGTGCTGCTTGGAAAGGTTTCAGTGACCCCAAAGCAGAAGAGGATTCTTTAGCAGTTTCAGGTATGGGCAACTTAAATGTGGATCGGACCAATCCAGTGAGGATCTGCACTAAGACTTTCTCCTCTTGGGAAGTCGCAGAGGGTCCCTCTCCACCTGATTCCCCCGAAGAGGAATCATCCATCCCATCCCGATCCTCTGAAAGGGATTCATCTCCTTTATCCCAGAGCTCCTCTGTCTGAGGGTCTTGGGGAACAGAGGAAGGCCTAGTGCGTTTTCTTCCACTGAGTGAAGACGTAATCATGGCCATTAATCTTTCCTCTAGACCATTAATGGTTGAGGAAAAAACCTCTTGTGTAATATATACAGGGGCTGAAGTGCCAGAAGCAGGTGTAGCCCCTGACCCCGATGGCTCTCCCTGGCTAGCCGTCCCTGGCCCATCTTTAGGGGGGGAGGATGCTGCCGACAGGGGGCCCTCAGAACCTGAACGAGATCCCCTAGTGTCTCTGGTTCCTGGGGTGCTTGAACCTCTTCTACCCATAGTGCAAAGCAACAAGGTGTGAGGTATACAAATGAACACTGCCCGCTGAGCGATGTAGTCTGGCTAAAAGCCTTGCTACCCAATGCTCAGTCTGGTGTTACTTCAGTAAATGCTGCCTAGGAGAATGCCTGTGTCCCACCTTACATGCGACCGTCAGCTCTGTGTCTCTCAGAAGGCTGAGTGCACCTGTACAGAGTGCCTCTAATAGCCTGCAGCTGGCCTGAGTGGGAGTCTAAACACTCTGTGCTGACATCCCGCCCCCTCCTCTACCACCCCCCCCCCCCTCGAGTTTTGAAAAAAACGAGCGCTTCCCGCACTGCCGACTCTCCTGTCATGCTTCTGGAGAAAAGGCTGAGGATGGGGGGGGGGGGGGGGAAGGAGGGAGACTGGTAACAAGATTTGCCTGAACGGCTATCTTCAGAGATGGTGGCCATTAGGCCACAGAGCCCGGGTGGTATAACCACTTTCTAGACCCCTGTGGCCCCTCTCTAGCCTGGGGGGAACATTCAAACATGAGAAATCCCCCCTTTCCACCTTACCTGCTTGCAGCCTGCTTTGAGATGCTGGGAATAATCAGCACTGAACACCTGAGACAAAGTCAGCATGTGTAGGTTTGTGCTCTTGGCAGCCCCCGGTGGTCACAATAGGCATAGCATGCATTTACCTTAAAGGAGAAAAGCCACTAGAACTCAAAAATTCTGTGGAATCTCCTCTTACCTTATCCAGCCGCAGGGTGCTGTTTACACAGACCCAATCTTCACCTCTCACGGTGGGCTCCCTTTGAAAAAACCGTCAGAGACTGGGGCCCCCATCAGTAGGGGGATCCAACAGTTCTGGGACCGTAAAGCACCTCGCCAGAAATTAGGAAGTTTAAAGCCATTTTCTGATCTGCGGGGTCCAGCTCTCTAAAAAGAGAAGCATTACGGGTAAAACCTCGTTTCTTCGGACACGAGGCCCGGGTACCATTCAATTCGGCCATGAAAAGACACTTTGAATGGATCCGGTTCGCCTGGCTTGCCCCAGTATAGGATCTTAGGATATTCCCTTTGGAGCTCAGCACAGGACATCTTTACACGTCCATCACCTAAGACACTGGCGTAAAAACTGAGGTATCCCTGCAAGGGGGAGGGATTATATAGGGGGTTGAACTTCCTGATAGGGTGTGCCAGTGTCCAATCACCAGTGATACCTATATAACCCATCAGTAATTACTGTGGCTCTGTGTCCCGTGATGTTCGAGAAAGAAATAGTACATTTTTTTTGAACATAGATGCTCAAAAAGATGTACAAAGATGGCGGCCTTTGGTCTACAGATGTGAGCACATGGTTTGTTACCGCCATCTTTGTTTGATCTGATTAACATCTGGGAAGCTGATTCTATCTAGTGATCTCAGTCATGGTGAATTTGGAGGAGCTTCATGCCTATATTGTAAATAAATCAGTTTTGACTACTTTATCAGGGTAGTCTAACGCTTAGGGTAAGGGTCAGTGGGTGTCCCCATCAGTGGTGGTCTTCACTGCAACACCTATTGTTACTGGAATCTTTTTATATGGACTTTATATTTATACTCAATTAACGCACTATTCCCATGTTTACAAGAGTACAGCCATTCCCTTGTGTGTGGCTCCCTTAGTGTGGCAAAGCGGCAGAAGATTTAGGCTAGGCATAAAAAATGCCTATAATCATTCATGTGCATGAACCCTTAATGGTGCATGCAGGAAGTTTTTCAGGATATCTCTAAAAACTGTGCTGCTTCCTCTGGAACTGTGCAGACCAGCCTCAGAAAACCTGTTTGAGAAACACTGGATTTCTGAGACCAGGCATGCATTACGCTGCAGAAAGTCAGAAGCTCCCCCATTGGGGACAACCTCAGAGCTGCTCCACAGCTGTCAAAAGAGCAAGCTGAACATTTCTGAAATGTTGATATTTTTCAGAGGAGCTCTTGAGAACAAGTATGTGTTATCATTAACCTCATATGCTCTCAAATGCACAAAAGTGTTATTCCATCAGATATTAATTCGTCACTCACCCAAAAGCACTATTTGTGGCACTGTTCGTGCAGCCTGTAGCATCTCCTTCACCTTTGGTTGGGGATTCACCACTAGAAAGGTATATCCAATAAATAATGGTAGCATGGCTTGGAGTTGGAACTGGCCCAGAACCTTTCTAACGACCTGGAGACAGGAAAAAGTCATAGAAGTTTATAAATCCATATTCTTAATCTTCTACATTTCATGTATAAATAATATTTTTCCATCAGTACCTGATTAGGAAAAATTTTAACATGAGCGCCATTTTTGAATAGCCTGTGTCGAAAAAGTAAGAAGTCCTCTGCTCCGATTGAATTGCGCTGGAATACTGCAATCATCTTACTGTCCTGGAGAACCGCATGTAGCTGGTTACATAGAAATCGCTCGTATAAGTTCTCCTAAAAATAAGACACATCACGTTTATCACACAAATATCTACAATTAGGCCAGGCCTTGTTCACAGCTTTTAAGAGAGGAGTGTGTACAGCAAGCTTTTGTGAATCCTTCAGCAAGCCTTTTCAATAAATTTCCAAAGTATTCAACAAGCTTTGTACATCTTTGCTAAAGCCTTCCAGTTCCAATTTGAGAATGTGAAATAGATCATACTGTATTTGGAGTGCTGTCACTTTAAACAAACTGTTAGCAGGCTTCAAGTAAAGCTGAAAGAAGTCGTCTTTTTTAAATTTTGTTCTGATTGCACGTAGCACTTTGTCCCATCAATGTGGTCTTCAAGCCAAGCTAGTGTGGTTGTCAGCACATCCCCCTCCCCCCACCGCTGTCAGACCACAAAACTAGCAAGAAGACAAATAACTACTGAGTCTTGATTGAGGATGCTTGTTTTATGTCACGGGGAGGAGCTGTGTCAGTTCCCCTGTTGTACCTTATTTTTTCATTGGTGCCAGGACACTGGCGGCAACAACCTTGGTTGCTAGGACGCAGGCAGCTGGGCTGCACAGCATCCTTCGTAGCTAGGATGCAGGCAGCTGGGCTGCACAGCATCCTTCGTAGCTAGGATGCAGGCAGCTGGGCTGCACAGCATCCTTCGTAGCTAGGATGCAGGCAGCTGGGCTGCACAGCATCCTTCGTAGCTAGGATGCAGGCAGCTGGGCTGCACAGCATCCTTCGTAGCTAGGATGCAGGCAGCTGGGCTGCACAGCATCCTTCGTAGCTAGGATGCAGGCAGCTGGGCTGCACAGCATCCTTCGTAGCTAGGATGCAGGCAGCTGGGCTGCACAGCATCCTTCGTAGCTAGGATGCAGGCAGCTGGGCTGCACAGCATCCTTCGTAGCTAGGATGCAGGCAGCTGGGCTGCACAGCATCCTTCGTAGCTAGGATGCAGGCAGCTGGGCTGCACAGCATCCTTCGTAGCTAGGATGCAGGCAGCTGGGCTGCACAGCATCCTTCGTAGCTAGGATGCAGGCAGCTGGGCTGCACAGCATTCTTCGTAGCTAGGATGCAGGCAGCTGGGCTGCACAGCATTCTTCGTAGCTAGGGCGCAGGCAGCTGGGCTGCACAGCATCCTTCGTAGCTAGGGCGCAGGCAGCTGGGCTGCACAGCATCCTTCGTAGCTAGGGCGCAGGCAGCTGGGCTGCACAGCATCCTTCGTAGCCTGGCAGCCTGCATCCTAACAACCAATGACACTGTGCACCCCAGACCAGCTTCCTGTGTCCTAGCAAACAATGAAAATGCAGCTAGCGAGGAGACATAACTAATGAGTCTTGATTGATGTCACTGGTCTCTGGCTCCTGGCTCCATGCACTTGCCCGCCATAAGCAATGTCACAGAAATGCGGGCAGTTCCCCTGTTACACCCTGTCTCTTTATCGGTACCAGGATGCTAGAGGTGCACAGTGTCATTGATGCTAGGATGCAGGTGACTGGGCTGTTACTGGTTACTTGGATGCAAGCAGCCAGACAACATAGGTTGGATGGCAGGGAGAAGATGGAAAATATGTAAGCATGGAATAAAAAAGGGAGAAGATGGAAAAATAGGATTTTTTAAAACAGCTTACCTGTAAAATCCTTTTCTTTCGAAGGACATCACGGGACACAGAGCCACAGTAATTACTGATGGGGTTATATAGGTATCACTGGTGATTGGACACTGGCACACCCTATCAGGAAGTTCAACCCCCTATATAATCCCTCCCCCTTGCAGGGATACCTCAGTTTTGTAGCCAAGCAATATAGTGTATTAGAAGAGGGGTGGGACCTCTGTGTCCCGTGATGTCCTTCGAAAGAAAAGGATTTTACAGGTAAGCTGTTTTAAAAAATCCTATTTTCTTTATTGAACATCACGGGACACAGAGCCACAGTAATTACTGATGGGATGTCCCAGAGCAATGCTACCTGAGGGGGGGGAACCACGACCAAGTAGGGTGCAATCAGACCTGAGGACCCTGTACTGATGCCTGCAGCACACTACGCCCAAAGGCGATATCCTCATGCCTTCTCACATCCACCTGATAGAATCTGGTGAATGTATGAACTGAAGACCAGGTTGCGGCCTTGCAGATTTGAGCCATAGAGGCCCGGTGATGCACTGCCCAAGAAGCACCAATAGCCCTTGTGGAATGTGCCCTGATCTGAAACGGAGGAATCTTCTGTTTCAAACTGTAAGCTTGAATGATCAACTGTCGAATCCATTTAGAAATGGTAGCTTTTGACGCTGCCTGTCCTCTATTGGGACCCTCTGGCAGCACAAACAAAACATCCGTCTTGCGGATCTGAGTAGTTGCCCCTAGATAGGTCTTAACTGCTCTTACTACATCCAACGAATGTAGAGATCTCTCTTCCGGAGAACAGGGATCTGGAAAAAAGGAAGGTAGAACAATGTCTTGGTTTAAATGAAAATCAGAAACCACCTTCGGTAAAAAACTAGGATGAGGGCGTAGTACCACTCTATCCTTGTGTATAATCAAATAAGGCTCCTTACAGGAAAGAGCTGCTAATTCTGATACTCTTCTAGCAGAAGAGATGGCCACCAGAAAAATTAATTTCCTTGTCAACAAGACCAAAGGAATCTGACTTATTGGTTCAAAAGGCCGTTTCTGTAACACAGCCAGGACCAAATTCAAGTCCCAGGGGTTTAGGGGCGCTTTAACCGGAGGATTAAGACGCATCACCCCCTGCATAAAGTTTCGGACCAAAGAATGCGAAGCAAGTGGCCGCTGAAATAATACTGATAAAGCAGAGACCTGGCCCTTGATGGTACTCAAGGCCAGCTTCATCTCTAATCCCATCTGTAGAAAATCAAGGATTCTACCTATGACATATTTCCTGGGATGCCAACCTCTGGATTCACACCAGGTTATATAAGCTTTCCAGACTCTATGATAAATCATCCTGGAAGCTGGCTTCCTTGCATTAATCAAGGTAGATATGACAGGACCTGAGAGCCCACGACTCTTCAGAACGTGGGTCTCAATAGCCAAACCGTCAAATTTAGTGTTTGTAAGGCAGGATGGAACACTGGACCTTGAGATAACAGGTCTGGGCGTTCCGGTAGTGTCCACGGGGAACCTACCGTCATTCTTACTATTTCTGCATACCAAGTCCTTCTGGGCCAAGCGGGGGCCACCAGAAGTACCGACTTCCTTTCCTGCCTGATCCTGCGAAGGAGTCGTGGTAGTAGCAGAATAGGCGGGAATGCGTAAATCAGTGAGAACCGATGCCACGGGATCACCAACGCATCCGTCCCGCATGCAAGAGGATCTTTTGCCCTTGCCACAAATCTGTCTGTCTATCTTTTTGTTGAATCGGGATGCAAAGAGATCTACATCTGGAACCCCCCATCTTTGGCATATGGCCCAAAAGACATCGGGATGCAGAGACCATTCCCCTGGAAGTAACTGCTGGCGACTTAGATAGTCCGCCTGCCAATTCTCTATTCCCGGGATGAAAACTGCCGATATGCATGGCACATGCATCTCTGCCCAGACTAAGATCTGGTTCACCTCTTTTTGAGCAGCTCGGCTCCGGGTGCCTCCCTGATGATTGACATAAGCCACTGCTGTGGCATTGTTGAACTGGATCCTGACCGGACAACCCTGTAGCCTGATAGTCCAGGCTTTTAGAGCTAGATGTATCGCCCGGATCTCCAGAATGTTGATGGGTAAGGTCCTCTCTGTCTTGGACCATACTCCCTGGACCGCAGCCTGTTCCAGAACTGCTCCCCAACCTGATAGACTGGCATCTGTTGTTACCACCGTCCAGGTAACCGGTAGAAAGGATTTCCCCTTCTGCAGGTTTTCGGGTATGAGCCACCAATTGAGGCTCTGACGCACCGCATGCGACAGATGCATCGGAAAGTCTAATGCCTGAACCTTCTTGTTCCAGGTCGACAGAATACTGTGTTGCAGCATTCTTGAGTGAAACTGAGCATAGGGAACTGCTTCGAATGAAGACACCATCTTCCCTAGTAGCCTCATACAAAGGCGGACTGAGGGACCCTTCTTGGTCCTTACTGTCAGAATCAGCTCTCTCAAAGCAGTGATCTTTGCCTGGGGTAGAAATATTTTCTCCTGGCTTGTATCTATAATCAGACCTAAATACTCCAGTCTTCTTACTGGTTTTAGGAAAGACTTTTCTAAGTTGAGGATCCAACCCAGGTGTTCTAGATACCTGACCGTGGTCCTCAAGTTTCCATTCAAAGAGGCTACCGACCGGTCTATCAAGAGCAGGTCGTCTAGGTATGCTATGACCGCTATACCCTGAGCCCTTAATCTGGCCAGAGGAGGAGCCAAGATCTTTGTGAACACTCGAGGTGCAGTGGCTATCCCAAAGGGCAGAGCCATAAACTGGAAATGGCGCCCTCCTACCTCGAAGCGCAGAAACTTCTGATGAGCAGGAAAAATGGGCACATGCAGATATGCATCTCTGATGTCTATTGATGCCAGAAATTCTCCTCCCTGCAGGGTGGGAACTACTGTTCGAATTGATTCCATGCGGAAGGATTGAATCCTTAGGAATCGGTTCAGATCCCTTAAGTCCAAAATGGGCCTGACATCCCCATTTGGCTTTTGGACCGTAAAAAGGTTGGAATAGAAGCCCAATCCCTGGTCCTTTGCGGGAACTATCATAATGACCTCCTGCGACAAAAGTCGCTCTAACGCTAGAAGGAGCGACTGCTTCTTCTCTGGGTCTCTGGGAACATTTGATCTGAGGAACCGAGGAGAAGGGAATTCCTGAAACTCCAGCTTGTACCCTAAGGTTACCGTGGAGACTACCCATCTGTCCTGGAAGTCCTCCTGCCAGAGCTCTGAGAACTGTCGCAGTCTTCCCCCCACTCGAGTGAGCGGGGGCGCCCCCTCATGCAGAGGTCTTAGTGTTTTGCCTAGTAGGCTTCTTTCCCCAGGACTTCTTTTGTCCCTGGGGTTGACTCTTGTCTCTGGACCCCGATGGAGGCGGCCGTCGAGACTGCCTGGAGGCTGAAGCCCCCGGCGCTGGGGAAAGAGTCCGTTTGAAAGAGGGACGCTTACTCTTCTTTTTGACAGGTAAGAGAGTGCTTTTCCCACAAGAGATTCTCTTGATATAGTTATCCAAGTCCTCTCCAAACAACCTTGCACCACGAAATGGAAACCCAGCCAGTAGCTTCTTACATGGTGCTTCGGCTGACCAATTTTTCAACCATAGGATTCTACGTATATGCACCAACCCCAGTGAAAGACGGGAGGTTTGCACGATAGAATCTCTAATGGCGTCAACCACAAAGCATAAGGCCGCTGGAAGGTTAGCAAACCCCTGGGCCTGCTGTTCAGGTAATACTTTGATGACCTGCTTAACATGGTCTCTTAAGTATTGACAGACTCCAATCGCTGCTATTGCAGGTTGGGCCACTGATCCTGCTAAGGAGAAAACATCCTTCAATAGGGATTCCATCCTTTTATCTACAGGATCCCTGAGCATCTGAGCATTGTCTACAGGACAAGTCAGGCTATTATTTATGGAGGAAATGGCGGCATCAATAGCTGGTATTCCCCACATTTTAATAAACTTTTCTTCCATCGGATAAAGTGTTGAAAACTTTCTCGGCGGAAAAAAACGTTTGTCTGGGTGATCCCACTCAGAATAAATAAGCTTTTCAAGTAAAGTATGAACAGGAAAAGCATGTGCTGCTTGGAAAGGTTTCAGTGACCCCAAAGCAGAAGAGGATTCTTTAGCAGTTTCAGGTATGGGCAACTTAAATGTGGAGCGGACCAATCCAGTGAGGATCTGCACTAAGACTTTCTCCTCTTGGGAAGTCGCAGAGGGTCCCTCTCCACCTGAATCCTCCGAAGAGGAATCATCCATCCCATCCCGATCCTCTGAAAGGGATTCATCTCCTTTATCCCAGAGCTCCTCTGTCTGAGGGTCTTGGGGAACAGAGGAAAGCCTAGTGCGTTTTCTTCCACTGAGTGAAGACGTAATCACGGCCATTAATCTTTCCTCTAGACCATTAATGGTTGAGGAAAAAACCTCTTGTGTAATATATACAGGGGCTGAAGTGCCAGAAGCAGGTGTAGCCCCTGACCCCGATGGCTCTCCCTGGCTAGCCGTCCCTGGCCCATCCTTAGGGGGGAAGGATGCTGCCGACAGGGGGCCCTCAGAACCTGAACGAGATCCCCTAGTGTCTCTGGTTCCTGGGGTGCTTGAACCTCTTCTACCCATAGTGCAAAGCAACAAGGTGTGAGGTATACAAATGAACACTGTCCGCTGAGCGATGTAGTCTGGCTAAAAGCCTTGCTACCCAATGCTCAGTCTGGTGTTACTTCAGTAAATGCTGCCTAGGAGAATGCCTGTGTCCCACCTTACATGCGACCGTCAGCTCTGTGTCTCTCAGAAGGCTGAGTGCACCTGTACAGAGTGCCTTTAATAGCCTGCAGCTGGCCTGAGTGGGAGTCTAAACACTCTGTGCTGACATCCCGCCCCCTCCTCTACCGCCCCCCCCCCCCTCGAGTTTTGAAAAAAACGAGCGCTTCCCGCACTGCCGACTCTCCTGTCATGCTCTGGAGAAAAGGCTGGGGATGGGGGGGGGGGGGGAAGGAGGGAGACTGGTAACAAGATTTGCCTGAACGGCTATCTTCAGAGATGGTGGCCATTAGGCCACAGAGCCCGGGTGGTATAACCACTTTCTAGACCCCTGTGGCCCCTCTCTAGCCTGGGGGGGAACATTCAAACATGAGAAATCCCCCCATCCACCTTACCTGCTTGCAGCCTGCTTGATACGCTGGGACATACACAGCGATTACAACACCTGAGACAGACATTCAGCATGTGTAGGTTTGTGCTCTTGGCAGCCCCCGGTGGTCACAATAGGCATAGCATGCATTTACCTTAAAGGAGAAAAGCCACTAGAACTCAAAAATTCTGTGGAATCTCCTCTTACCTTATCCAGCCGCAGGGTGCCGTTTACACAGACCCAATCTTCACCTCTCACGGTGGGCTCCCTTTGAAAAAACCGTCAGAGACTGGGGCCCCCATCAGTAGGGGGATCCAACAGTTCTGGGACCGTAAAGCACCTCGCCAGAAATTAGGAAGTTTAAAGCCATTTTCTGATCTGCGGGGTCCAGCTCTCTAAAAAGAGAAGCATTACGGGTAAAACCTCGTTTCTTCGGACACGAGGCCCGGGTACCATTCAATTCGGCCATGAAAAGACACTTTGAATGGATCCGGTTCGCCTGGCTTGCCCCAGTATAGGATCTTAGGATATTCCCTTTGGAGCTCAGCACAGGACATCTTTACACGTCCATCACCTAAGACACTGGCGTAAAAACTGAGGTATCCCTGCAAGGGGGAGGGATTATATAGGGGGTTGAACTTCCTGATAGGGTGTGCCAGTGTCCAATCACCAGTGATACCTATATAACCCCATCAGTAATTACTGTGGCTCTGTGTCCCGTGATGTTCGAGAAAGAAATATGTAAGCATTAGAGCTGCACGATTAATCGTTAAGAATCGTTATCGTGATTTTTTCCCTTTGCGATCTTGACAAAGTATTTCCCGATTCTTTCTATACAGAGAATTATCTCTGCTCTGCTAAAGCCGACAGCCGTCAAAAGAAGGGAAGAAAAAAAACGGGCAGTCTGCCAAGAATCACAACATTCTTTAGCAGTGGAACTTAAGTATAAACATTGTAACAATTTGTCCTTTAGATCAAAGGAATACACTTTGGTGTGTAAATGAGGGAAGTTTAACCACTAAATCTTTTTCTGTTGGTTTCAAGTTAAATTAATTTTTTTTTGCTAGCAAATTACTTAGAACCCCAAAAAGAGGGAGAAGATGGAAAATATGTAAGCATGGTACAAAGGAGGGATTTTCTTCACATTTCAATGGCATTTCATTTGAGGGGCTAATACAGATACATAGACATGAGTGTATGGACCTGTATGCCTTTTTTTAATGCTCATGAGAGTTGTTCTTAAAGTTTAAGCTGGATGGGCAGCTTGTTTAAAGTGACTCCAATCAAGATCTGTATTTAATAATAAAGCTTGCCAAAAGCTCTGCGAATAAAAAAAGTAAAGAACATAGATATTGCTTGTTGATTTGATGTATACTGGTAGAATGATGTTATAAACCCCTTATCTGGGCTTTTAGGACCTTAAGACCCCTTTCACACTGAGGCGGTTTGCAGGCGGTATTGCGCTAAAAATACCGCCTGCAAACCGCCCCTAAACAGCCTCCGCTGTTTGTTCAGTGTGAAAGCCCGAGGGCTTTCACACTGAAGCGGTGCGCTGGCAGGACGGTGAAAAAAGTCCTGCAAACCGCTTCTTTGGAGCGGTGAAGGAGCGGTGTATTCACCGCTCCTAAACCGCTCCTGCCCATTGAAATCAATTGGACAGTGCGGCTATAGCCGCGCTGTACGAGGGATTTTAACCCTTTTTCGGCCGCCAGCGGGGGTTAAAACCGCACCGCTAGCGGCCGAATACCGCTGCAAGAACGACGGTACAGCAGCGCTAAAAATAGCGATGTTGTACCGCCGACGCCCCCACCGCCCCAGTGTGAAAGGGGCCTTATGGAAATACTCCTGAGCCTCTTTGCATCTGCATTTTGCAAGTTTTTAGTAATTCCATAAACTTTTCACTTTAGTGATAGAATATAGAGCCCTACACTTCCAGATGGCGATGAAGAATGTACATAATGTGATACAATTGAGAAGACAGTGTTAAAATTTGACCATATTTACCTCTTTAATCTGAATATTTTTAAATTTAAATTTTTGTCCTAGATTTTGTTCTGAGACAGTACAGCCACTTGAAGGCTGCAGTGATCACAGAAGGGGCACCATCATAGGGCTATACATGGGATATCTTCCAATCTGCCATAATGTCACATTTTCACTCCCAGCATTTAGGTAGTAGTCAGCTGGAAGTCTAAAATAGATGGGCAACAGGACAGAAACTCTTCAGTCACTTTAAGTGGCTGTAAACCCTTACCTATACCCAGTAAAGTGACTGGCCTCATTTGATACAGAGATGAAACAAAATACTCTGACATAAGTTGTACCTGTTTATCTGCAGCTCCCTCTTCTCTACATCTGTTCAAAGTGCTGAATTTTAAAGCTGAGTTGAGAGTTCAGAAAAAAGGGGGCGGAGAGCTGAAGTTACACTCTGCAGAGCTCAGTGAGGAAAGCTCTGGGAGCTGATTGGAGGGAAGAGACCCCCATCACACAGTGCACAAGAACAGATCTGAGGCTGTCTCTCTCTGCTGGAAATCCCTCCCCTGTCACCATTTTTCTCTTGGCGTCAGGAAAACTTGTCAGTAGTGTTTCATGCTGTTAGCAGAGGGATGAAGCAGCAGACAGAAATTACACTTAGCTTCCTGGATAAAGACAAGTATACACTGGGCATATTACTATAGGGCTGCTTTCACACTGATGTGCTGCAGTTTACCCACACCAGGTGCAGTGCAGTGTACCTGCAAATTTGCTGCACTTAGCGATAGAATTCTATTATATTCTGCGCTTTTAGTGCACTTTCTGAATGCAGGAGTTTTGGTGCGATTTCAAAAAGTGCATCACACATGCATAACAAAAAGAAGAAAAAGAAGAAGTCTATGGCAAAGGGCAGCTAACCCAGGAAAGTTGCAGATGCACTGCGCTGCAACTGCGATGTAGGTCACACGCAGCACATCAGTGTGAAAGCAGCACTATACTATTATGCCCAGTGTATTGTTTCACAATTAAATGACGAACTCCTCTTTTTACATTTGCAGTTTGGGGGGTGGTAAAACCCCATAGTTAAGACATGTTTTTATCACCCCTGCCCCAATCGCGCCCCCTTTAGCTGCAGTGTCCAGGGGTGTACACATGTCGCAGCAGGAGTTCTACACCCTGTCATGGTTGGTGGATGTAGCAACTGCCAATCATGACCCATTCAAGTGAATGAGGCTGCTCTGCAACCTTGTGCAGTACAGCAAACAAGAGGTGAAAGTAGGCAGCATTGTGCTGCTTTCTCACCACCTGCTTTAACCCCTCGGACCCCGCAGAAGCATGCAGTTGCAGGGCACTTGCACAGTGGCCCTATTTACTCGACTGGATCTCGAATGAAGAGGGTAGCACTCACCAAAAGCAACAAGGGGCTTTATTCCTGCTGCGGCATGTGTACACCTTTGGCAGCTGCCTCAGCAGCTAATCGGGGTAGGAATTGGGGACAGTAAAACTGCAACTCAACCACAGGGTTTTGCCACCCCTCAACTTTACGTGTGAACGAGCCCCACTGGGGCCACTGCTGAATGCAACTAAGGGCTCATTCACAAATGCAGCAGGCACTGCTGCTCCTCTGAAAAGCATTAATAGTGTGTTTGACAGGTGGTGAGGAGGAGATATGCTGCCTCCTCACCACTTGATTTAAACCCATGATTGCCTTGTAATGCACGTGATTGAGACACAGTAGTACAGCAATTAGAGGCTTAAATCAGGTGTGAGGAAGAGACACTGTGCCCAGTGATCTCTGACTTCTCCCATATTCTTCAGGTAGATATCCACCTCTTTATGGTTGCCTACCCCTGGTCTAGAGGGATACGCTTTGTTCAGATTTCATGCCTGAGGTTTACAACCACTTGCCTACTGGGCACTTACGCCTCCTTCCTGCTCAAGCCATTTTTCAGCTCTCAGCGCTGTCGCACTTTGAATGACAATTGCGCAGTCATGCTACACTGTACCCAAACAAATTTTTTATCATTTTCTTAGAGCTTTCTTTTGGTGGTATTTAATCACAGCTGGGTTTTTTATTATTTTTTTTTTTTTTTTTAAAAAGGCCAAAAATGTTGAAAAAAACATTTTTTTTTACTTAGTTTATGTCAGTAAATTTTGTATCCAAATAACTTTTCTCTTTCACTGATGTGCGCTGATGAGGCGGCACTGATAGGCTGAACTGTTGGGCATTGATGAGGTTGCACTTATGGGCACTGATACGGGGCACTGATAGGTGGCACTGATGGGCACTGTTAGGCGGCACGGATAGGTGGTACTGATGGACATTGATCGACAGCAGTGATGGGCATTGATGGGCAGCACTGATAGGTCGGCACTGATAGCCAGCACTGACTGGCATCGCTAATGGGCACTGATTGGTGACACTGTTGGCGCTATATTGTAATCAGGGCAGTGATGATCAGTGCCCTGATTACATGTGTAGATGTCCCCCTATGATGAGATGCCACTGATCGGCTCTCCTCGCCACACACTCTGTCAGTGTCAGGCCAGGACCGCCAATTACCGGAACTTCCGTGTTTACATGTGACCGGCTGTGATTGGACAAAGCCGATCACATGGTTAAAGAGCCACGGACGTGTCCCAGCAACACGGCACGGCCGTTCTGGGACGCCGTAATATAACAGCGTCCCAGAACAAGAGCCACACTGTCCACCGTCATTTGACGGTGGGCAGGCGGCAACTAGTTAAGTAGAGGGATGGCACACTGACTCAAAGTTCATTTACTTGTAGTGGACTTACATTTAGCCCCCCCCCCCCCCCCCAGCATTTTTACAATAGGTCAAACTTATCCGTAACACTGTTCTTACAGCATCTTCACTGTGTGGCCTTCCTGGCACTACACAGCTTCAGAAAAATCTTCCCAATTGGCATGAGGCTATTTCATTTAGGATCTTAAGACTTAAAGGCATTGTAAAGTCAGAAGGTTTTTTATTCTATGCATTAAGATTAAAAAAAAAAAAAAAAAACCTTCGGTGTGCAGCAGCCCCCCTAATACTTAGCCCGTCTTTATCCAGCGATGTTGCAGGAGTGTCTAAGCTGCTCTGGACTCCCATCATTGGCTGAGAAGGCAGCGTGGTGTGACTGGCTTCCGCTGCTGTCAATCGAAATCATTCAGCCAAATCAGGAGAGAGAGGGGGCGGTGCAGGGTCGCGGCTCTGTGTCTGAATGGACACAGGGAGCTGTGACTCGGCTCGGGTGCCCCCATAGCAAGCTTCTTGCTCTGGGGGTACTCAACAGGAGAGAGGGGCCAGGAGCACCAAGGAGGGACCCGAGAAGAGGAGGATCTAGGCTGCTCTGTGCAAAACCAACAGCACAGAGGAGGCAAGTATAACATCTTTTTTTTTATATAAATAACAAACAAGACTTTACAATCACTTTAAAGTAGAACTATGGGTAAAACAACTTTTTTTTCCCCATTTTGGTAGGTAGGGGATAACCTGTCAGACTTTTCTTATTACCATCTGTGTCCCATTGGGGAGATTTCCTTTCACTTCCTGTCCCATAGCCAAACAGGAAGTGAGAGGAAATCTCTGCAAATTAAGGTGATATCTCACCCCCCGTCGGTCACCAGAACTACCCCATTGGAAGATTTACTTTTCTGGGGACAACTCAAAATTTGGGATTTTCTTTTACTTTCAATCACTGTATGGCCAGCTTTAGAGCTGGGGAAGTAGGATGGTAATGGGAGTGTTAAGAGCTTGCATTAAAGAGGAAAAGTTAAGTGTGAGGATTTCAAATGAAGCTGGTGGGCAGCTACAGTACTGGGAGCCTTACACTAGGGTTCCTGGTGCTGAAAGTGAATGCGTCATTTTTTACATACCTGCCTGAAGATCTTTTAACACTTTACATTTACCTTTCCAGTGTCTTCACGTTTAGGCTTTGGTTTGAAACAGCTGTCGTTGGAAGGTTTAGGTGGAATATACTTTGTGAGTGCCATAATCTTTTGCCTCTCAAAGTGCATGGCCTTCTTATGGCGGGTAACTGCTTTGGAGCCATGGCGGACACACTGCAAGGACGGAAGCCAGGCTGAGGGGAAAAGAAAAATGGATACTGTTAATTCATTAAAACAAGATTGTAGCCACTGCAAAGTAATCAGTGTTTTTGTTGGAAAAACAAACTAAAGTTCACATGTATCCAATGCTAACCACTGAAAAATAGGGTAACAGATACAGGGAAAGACAAAGGGGAAAAAAGTTGTAGATCCTTAAAAATGTTAGCCTCTCAGATTTTTACAGGTTGCCAACAACAGTGCTGGATGCTGCACTTGAGCCTTCCACCCGCACAAAAATCGCTGGGATCTCATGCACAGGCACTAAACGCCTAGTCTACATGAGGTCTAAAGGGTTGGTACAGACACATATCTGAATCCAGGGAGTGAGCACGTTACGCAAAATGTATAATTAAAGCTAATAAAAATATTGAATACCCCTCCCTCATCATAACCAACTAAAATGTGAGTGCAAGGTCAAAGATTCACAATGGCATCCATTTATTTAAATGGCGGAGCTGCTCTAGGGAGTATGTAGTATCTACTAATTAACCACTTCAGCTCTCTAAGATTTACCCCCTTCCTGACCAGGCCATTTTTTGCTATACGGCACTGCGTTACTTTAACTGACAATTGTGCGGTCGTGCAACTCTGTACCCGAATAAAAATTTTGTCCTTTTTTTTTCCCACAAATAGAGCTTTCTTTTGATGGTATTTGATCACCTCTGCAGTTTTTATTTTTTATGATAGAAATAAAAAACAACCGACAATTATGAAAATAACCAAAATATCTTTTACTTTCTGCTATAAAACATTTCCAATAAAAAAAAAAAAAAAAATCGAATTTCTTCCTCAATTGAGACCAATATGTATTCTGCTACATATTTCTGGCAAAAAAAAATCCCAATAAGCGTATATTGATTGGTTTGCGCAAAAGTTATAGCGTCTCCAAACTATGGGATATTTTTATTAATTTTTTACTAGTAATGGTAGTGATCAGCGACTTATAGTGGGACTGCGATATTGTGGTGTACAAATCGGACACCTGACACATTTTGGGGACCAGTGAGACTAATACAGTGATCAGTGCTAAAAAAAAATGCACGGTACTAATGACACTGGCTGGGAAGGGGTTAACATCGGGGGTGATCAAAGGGTTAATTGTGTGCCTAGCTTGTGCTTACTCACTGTGTGGGAGGCGCTTGTACTAGAAGAAGGCAAAGATCCATGTCCCTGTTTTGCAGAAACACAAGATCAATACCTTTCCTTCTGACAGAACGGCAATCTGCCTGGTTTACATAAGCAGATTGTTGTTCCGACTCTGTAATCAGCGGGTGCTGGCGGACATCGAGTCACACACAGCGGTAGTGGGTCGCGGCGGAGCGGGTGCCCCAGACCCGGAAGTGTTAGATCAAGTACTAGGTACATGATCTGGCACAGAGCAGCCGCCCTGCAGCAGTACATGTACAGTGGGTGGTCCGCAAGTGGTTATGGTGACAATTATAGTTTCCAAATTTTATTTTCAGTCAAGCTATACGATTTCAGAGCCCTATGTTCACAAATACCATCAAGTATTACTAAAGACAACACTTTATTTTTGTTTTGGAGTGGAGAGGGATTAGAACACCTGTCAGGTTTTTATTGCTGTCTTCTTATTTTGGCTACAGGACAGGAAGAGCCCTTTCACACTGGGGCGGTTTGCATAGCGCCTGCAAACTGACCCGAAAGTGCCGCTGCTTGCATTCCAGTGTGAAAGCCCCGAGGGCTTTCACACTGGAGCGATGCGCTGGCAGGACGGTAAAAAAAGTCCTGCCAGCAGCATCTTCGGAGCGGTGAAGGAGCAGTGTGTATACCGCTCCTGCCCATTGAAATCAATGGGAAGGTGCGGCTATACCGCCGGCAAAGCGCCTCTGCAGAGGCACTTTGCGGTGGTATTTAACCCTTTCTCGGCCGCATACCGATGGTAAAACGCCGCTAATAATAGCGGCGTTTTACCGCCGACGCCGCCCCCGCCCCAGTGTGAAAGGGCTCGAAGCGAAGGGAAATCTCCCCAATAGGACATAGATGGCAACAAAAACTGACAGGGGTTATAACCCTCTCTTACGCTATCC
The DNA here is from genome assembly GCF_042186555.1 of Aquarana catesbeiana. Taxonomy (NCBI): domain Eukaryota; kingdom Metazoa; phylum Chordata; class Amphibia; order Anura; family Ranidae; genus Aquarana; species Aquarana catesbeiana. Next base: position 76,851,640 of record NC_133335.1, on the reverse strand, counting down.
AAAATGAAAAAAAAAAACAAAGAAAAACAAGTTTTGCCTTTACTGTAGTTCTACTTCCAAGTCCTTTCAGGATTTTATAGCTGTCTGGAGCTCTGACTAGAGGGATTCCCACTCTCTTCATCCTAGTGATCACTGCAAAATCCAGCCATCCTAACACAGTACCATGCATTTTGGTGCGGCACATTTAACCACTTTATGACCACCGACTGCACATATACTGTGGCAGGGCAGCTGCTCTGTTCGGGATCACTTACCTAGTACGTGATCCGACAGTTCCGGCTGCGGGGTGCGTATGTACGCCACCCGTGACCCACTCCCATTGTGAGTAGACACAGCGAGAGCTGATCTGCAGGTACTGCGGTCTCGATGTCTGCCGACACCTGCCGATCAAAAAGCAGAGAGCCAGAATGGCGATCTGCCTATGTAAACAAGGCAGATCACCGTTCTGTCAGTAGGGAAGGCATTTATCTATTGTTCCTGCAAAGCAGAGACATGGGTCAATGCCTTCCCCTAGTAAAAGCACCTCCCACACTGTTAGAAAACACCAACTAGGCACACAGTTAACCCTTTGATCACCCCCCAATGTTAACCACTTCCCAGCCAGTGTCATTAGTACAGTGAGCATATTTTTAGCACTGATCACTGTATTAGCGTCATTGGTCCCCAAAGAGTGTCAAAAGTGTCAGTGTCCCTACTGTCTGCTGCAATATAACAGTCCCACTATAAGTCGCTGATCGCCCCCCCATTACTAAAAAAAAAAAAAAAAAAAAAATTAAAAATGTAAATATCCAATAGTTTGTAGATGCTATAACTTTGCAAACCAATCAATATACACTTATTGGGATTTTTCTTTTTTACTCAAAACATGTAGCAGAATACATATTGACCTAAATTGGATGAAGAAATTAAGACGTTTACATATTTTTTTATTGGATGTGTTTTATAGTCATGACATTACTTCTGGCTCTGGCAGATCTAAACTCTGACATTTTCTTTCCCCATGAAAGCATTTTTGCGAAACTGCACTGCGTTGCTTTGACAATTGTGCGGTCGTGTGACGCTGTACCCACACAAAATTGATGTCCTTTTCCCCCCACAAATAGCGCTTTCTTTTGGTGGTATTTGATTGCCTCTGCGGATTTTATTTTTTGCGGAATAAACAAAAAAAAAGACCGACAATTTTGAAAAAAATAAATAAATACATTTTTTACTTTATGCTATGAAACACATCCAATAAAAAAAAAATGTAAAAAAAAATGCCTTCATCAATTTAGGTCAATATTTATTCTGCTACATATTTTTTGGTAAAAAAAATCCCAATAAGTGTATATTGATTGGTTTGCGCAAAAGGTATAGCGTCTGCAAACTATGGGATAGATTTGTGGAGTTTTATTTTTTTTTAAAAGAGAAGTAAAGGGTTTTTTTTTTTTTGCATATTCATTCTTACCTAGGTCCGATGCTGCATGTGTTCCCCGACGCTTCTGCACTGAGAACCGAGCGATTGAACACCACCGATGGCTCAGTTCTCTCAGCTCCCTGAGCAGAGAGCTGCTGACTGTCAGTCAGCGGCTCTCCGCCCTGCCCACCCCCCCCCCCCATGCTCACTAGAGTACTGAGCGCAGGGGGCAGCTCGCTGAGAGGCTGGGATGGGTATCAGTCCAGGCACCTGACGGATCCAGACTTTATTATCGGGATGACGCGGTGCCTGGACTGATTCCTGTGACTTCAGCAGGGAGGGGACTTATGTTTTATGCATAAAGGTGAAAAAACTTCTGTCACTGATCGGCCCCCAAAATTTTACTCACCTGAGCCCTGCAATTCCCATGCTGGAGACGCGCTCTTCCCCTCTGCCTGTTGTCTCAGCTCTTGATTGGATAGATTGATAGCAACGCAGCCATTGGCTCCCATTACTGTCAATCAAATCCAATGACGCGGGTGTCAGGGGGCGGGGCCGAGTCCGGCATTCTGTGTATGGATGCAAATGCTGGACTCGGGAGCTCGCCAACAAGGTAACCCCCAGGGAGAGCGCTTCTCCTAGGGGGGGTTATACGATGCAGGGAGGACCCCAGAAGTCGAGGATCAGGGCCATGCTGTGCAAAACGAACTGAACAGTGGAGGTAAGTATGACATGTTTGTTATAAAAAAAAAAAAAAATTAGAGGGTTCACAATCACTTTAAGACCGCTCTCTGATGAAAACAGGTCACAGGATTGCAAAACGAATTGCACTCCTGTGACCCATAGAAGAAGCCCAGCCAAACAAGCTCAGGCTGGACTTCTCCTTTAAATTTTTTTGACTAGTAATGGCGGTGATCAGTGATTTTTTGCGGGACTGTGACATTGCGGCAGACAAATCTGACACTAAGTGCCAGTTTTTGGGGACCAGTGACACCAATACAGTGATCAGTGCAAAAAAAAAAAAAGAAGCACTTTCCCTGTACTAATGACACTGGCAGGGAAAGGGTTAACAACAGGGGCGCTCAAAGGATTAAATGTGTTCCCTGTGAGTCCTTTCTGTGTGGGGGGTGGGGAGAGGTGCTTTGACTGAGGGAAGACAGAGATCTGTGTTCCTGCTTAGCAGAAACACAAGATCTCCATCTTCTCCTCTCACAGAACGGCGATCTGCCTCGTTTACATAGGCAGACCGCTGTTCTGCGTCTCCCGGGAATGATCTTGGGGCGCCCGCCGAACATTGGTGTCTGCTGGACCCACTGATTGGCACCCGCTGTGTCCAGTCACAGCGGGGGGTGGGCAGGCCCCAGACCTGGAACTAGAAATCACACACAGATATATGCGATTTCGCCCAGGAGGGACGCAGTATATATGCACGGGGCGGTTCAGAAGAAGTTAAAGTAACGAAGTGCCATATCACAAAACAATGACCTGGTCATGAAGGGGGTAAATCTTCCAGAGAAAAAAAAAAAAAGGGGGTCACATAATGCTTTTGTGTGAGTGTTCCATGTAAGGCATCCCAGTGAGATGAATGGGCGTCCCTAAAGATGATGAGCCAAAATCACACAAGCGTGCATCTTTCTAAGTGTGATCTGAACCTCAGTGCAAATTCACAAAGAAAATAAGAAAAGTGTTACACTTGCTGTTTAATTTTTTTGTTAATCCCCCCCAAATGTGACAAGCAGATGTGTGTTTTTCATTAGATATGCAAAAAGTAAATTAAATTAAAAAAGTGCCCATTTATGGAGAATACGGTTGGAATGAAAGGGCTGCTCTCTGTGTATAGTGTCACAGTGTGAGGTCATAGTGTGAATGGGGCCTGAATGCTGCCTGTCCTGTTTGAGGAGAACATACAATGTCCTGTCTGAGGAGAACATACAATGTCCTGTCTGAGGAGAACATACAATGACAGGTGCCCCCCAGAGGTCACACTCTGCATGTACAAGCCACTGACAATACACACAGCCTGGAGGAAGAGAACACGGCCCCCCACCTCATACCAACACCCCAATGTCACCATTCACGTGTCCCCCTCCTCCTCACCTAACTCCCGGGCCACCACCGCTCTCACCAAGGCCGCCGCCATGTTGCCGGAAGTCACTGACAGAGCAGAGCTGGCGCACAGGATGACGGGAGCCGGCCGTATCCTAGCAACCGAGGACGCGCCGAGAAGTCAAAGTAGTCTCCGCTGATACAGAACCTCTACCAAGAGCGACCCAACATGTCTGCAGGTGAGTAGAGGACACAGTTATCGGGCAGAGGTAAGTGTGCAGCGACTTATCATCTACTCCTCTTCTACAGGGAGGAGGGGGAAGGAGGACACACCGCCCATCCTGGCCGCCATCCTCAGGAGGAATGTCAGCACTCCCATCCATGGAGCTACACAGGACGATGTGTAAGTGGGATCTGCCTTCCCTGTCTGTGTGTCACATGCAGGTGCAACATGCAATCAGAGGAAAGCAAACCTATGCTTATAGTGTTACTAAACCCACAGCAGTAAAATCATTCTGTATATGCAGTAAATCATGCTTGTTATACTCACTGTGGAGCCTAAAGGGTTAATCATCTGCATTGTGTAAAAAAGCTGTTTGATCCTGTCTTCTCTGATCCTCCTCTTCTTCCACTGTCGCCAATCTATCTCCTGGTAGAACAGAGCCTTGTGGGCACTCTGCACATGCTCAGTGTGTATTGCTAAAGCTTTTTTTTTCTTGTGAGGGCATGTGATCAGCACAGGGCCAATCAGCACTGTCCACACAGATGTAATGCAGCCTCATAGGACAGTCAGAGGAGAAAGAAAACTCCTACAAGCTTTAACCACACACTGATAGAAGTTCTAAGACTGCTATATACTGCCAATGAGAACATTTATTTAGCAGTTTATATTTACTAAAATAATTGCATTTCCACTAGAGCTGCACGATTCTGGCTAAAATGAGAATCACAATTTTTTTGCTTAGAATAAAGATCACGATTCTTGCGGTGTAACATCTTCTTTCACATTATACAAAAAAAATTGGGCTAACCCTTACTGTTTAGTTTTTTTTAATTAATTAAAGTGCATTAAAAAAAAAAAATGCATTTGAAAAACCACTGGTGTGACATCAAATATTGCAACAACCACCATTTTATTCTCTAGGGTCTCTGCAAAAAAAAATATATATATCATTTTTGAGTACTTCAAGTAATTTTTCTAGCAGAAAATGATTTTTTACTTGTAGCAACAAATGTCAGAAAAGGTTTGGTCTTTAAATGGTTAAACTTCCTTCATTCACACGCCGGAGTTCTTTCGTGTGTTGTAATAAAACTTGGCAGGCTGCCTGTTTTTTTTTTTTCCAGCTGTGAGAACTCTCTGCACTTGTTAGAAAGATCGTGACATCCTGTTTTGAACATCGGGAAGGGAAAAAGATTGCGATTTCGATTCTTAACCTTTAATAGTGCAGCTCTAATTTCCATGTTCTGTATACTGTGGGAGACCAGATATAGCAAATGCAGGGTCCTGGGTTTAGTAACACTTTAAGGAAGGATAATAACTTCTGTCAGCATCTATTGGAGAGATTTCCCTTCACTTCCTGTCCCAAAACAGGAAATGAGAAGAAATCTTTCCAAGATAAGGGAATCCCTGGATATTACTAGAACTAGCATCCCTATTGGAAGATTTCCACTCTGTTCTTGTTCTGGTGACAACCCACAATTTGGGATTTTCTTTTACTTTTATTTTCGATAATAATGGTGAACAGGACAAATAGAGAGAGCAAATCTTGCTAATGGGTACACAGACAGCAATAAAAACTGGCAGGGGCTCTAATCCCTCTGCCTCCCTAAAGAAAAAAGTCTTGCCTTCAATTACACTTTCTACACTTTAAAATATTAGTTCACCTTTGTAGAAAAAATGTAATGGTGAACTTCCACCTTCTCCACTTCCATAGTGGCAATCCTGAGCTGTTAGCTCTCACACAGCCAACAGTCCAGGGGTTTGAAATCCCCCACTCTTCTCCCTTTTCTCCATCAGACCAGATTGATTCACTGTGATGGAGATGACCAATCAGAATCAATCTGGTCGGTCCGGGAGGCGCTGCTCAGAGAACAGCGGAGATTACAAATCCTCGGACTGCTGGCCCGGCTGTATGGGAGCTGACAGCTCAGGATGGCCAGAGGTAGGTACAGCAGGGACCGGGGGTGGGGAAGGTATATGGTGTTAGTTCACCTTCATTTTTTTTGGAAGCTGCAAAGGCAGCCAGACTGGAGAGACCACATTCTGTGAGCGCACCAAGAATTAAACCTCCTGTCACATTTGGCTGGCAGTACTGCCCACTCAACACGACCCATTCACAGGTGAACGGGGGCTGCCACAACTGCAGCTGAGCCATCTTTTAGGGGTTAAAACAGGCAGTGATGAGGTGACATTGCGGCTTCTCACCACCAAAACCCCTCTGTAAAGGGTTCCACTGTGGATCGCTTTTCAGAGGGCTAATGCTTATATAAACCACCTGTGAAAGATGAATTCTAGGTATGCATATTTTTGCATAGTTACATTGGTCCAGCTTGGATCGGTGAAAGTTGATATATTCCATACCTGGCCGATCCTTGTGGAAGCGGAGAATCTTTGTGCTAGGCACGGCTACTACAGTGATCCTCGCTGTCTCTGGGGTCCTGTGGCGTGCAGCTGCCCGGCTGCATAATGAACACAGGAGGTTGTTCACTCAACCTGGGTTCAATGCACAATACACCTTGCATTTTTCTCCGCTAAGCCTTTTCTGATTGGATGAGGCAGAAGGGCAGGGCGATGATGCCATGATCTCCACCTTCTCCAATCACAAACACCTTGTAATGAGAAAAATGCAAGACGTTCTATGAATGGCACCTGTGCGAGAGTGCTTTAAAGAGTAACTCTGCTTTAGGGGAAAAAAATAATAATATAGCGTATACAACTGTGACACAAGTCGTAATTGAATGTTATTAACCACTTAAGAGCAGAGCCTCTTTCTGAGATTTGTTGTTTACAAGTTAAAAACAGTTTTTTTTGCTAGAAAATTACTTAGAACCCCCCTAACGTTATACATTTTTTTTCTAACACCCTAGAGAATAAAATGACAGTCGTTGCAATACTTTCTGTCACACTGTATTAGCCCTGCGGTCTTACAAGCACACTTTTTTTGGAAAAAATACACTTTTTTTGAATTAAAAAATAAGACAACAGTAAAGTTAGCCCAACTTTAATTTTGTATTGTGAAAGATAATGTCACGCCGAGTAAATTGATACCCAACATGTCATGTCAACATGATACCCATCGCTTCAAAAGCGCGCCCGCTCGTGGAATGGCGACAAACTTTCACCCTTAAAAATCTCCATAGGCAACATTTAAACAATTCTACAGGTTGCATGTTTTGAGTTACAAAGGAGGACTAAGGCTAGAATTACTCTCGCTCTACCGATTGTGACGATACGTCACATGTGTGGTTTGTGCACCGTTTTCATATGTGGGCGCTACTCACGTATGCGTTCGTTTCTGCAAGTGAGCTCGTCGGGACGGGGCACGTTTAAAAAAAAAATGTTATTTCTTTTTTATTTTTACAGTTTAAAAAAAAAAAATGGTGTTACTTTTTTTTTTCCTATTACAAGGAATGTAAACATCCCTTGTAATAGAGAAAAGTATGAGAGGACCTCTTAAATATGAGATCTGGGGTCAAAAAGAGCTCAGATCTCACATTTACACTAAAATTCAATTAAAAAAAATGTTATTTGAAAAAAAAAATATATAAATAAAATGGCCCTTTAAGAGCTACGGGCGGAAGTGACCGCTCCAGTAAGTGGCGGAGGGCACCGAAGCATGGCGGGAGGTAGGGGGGCCCATTTCCTGCCGCTAATAAAAGTGATCTTGCGGCAAATCCGCCGCAGAGACCACATTTATCTGAAACCGGACCGCCAGCCGAACAAGAGGATACCAGGATTATGGCAGCAGCTGCTTCCATAACAACGATACCCCTCTTCAAAGTACCGACGTATCACAGCGGTGGTCAGTCCGGAAGTGGTAATGACCTTTGCTTTTCAATCTGCAGCTCTGTAATTTTTCTGTAAAATGCAATATGTCTACCTAGAGGTGTTCTGTATACAGATGGTGTACGGAACGCCCCAAAGAAATGTCATGTGCTGTGATTGGCACACTGATTTCCCCAGAAGTCTGCACTAAGATACTAATCAGATATCAGACATCCCCTGCAATAAAAATGTAATTTTTGGTGAGATACTTCCAATAGGAAATCATGCTTAAAGGGATGCAGACCTTGCCACTTTCCTCATTAGTGCCCTGCAAGTGCTCTCATACAGATTCTCTCTACACATGGACACAGACAAACATCTATTTTGTCAGAATAACAAAAGGTAGGAATCTGCAACAAAGTTTGTTAAAATCCTTGCAATGTACATAGATCACCCAGAGGGGTGTTTTTTTCTCAACAAAAGTGGAGTTATTCTTTAGCCCTGGTTCACACCGGTGTAGCTTTGAAATCACGCTACTTCAGTGCGATTTCAAAGCCATAGATCAGTGCGATTTTCTCCTCTGATTTCATTGTGGCTTGCGACTTTGTTTAACAGAAGTCTATGCAAGTCGCAATGAAATCGTAAAAAAAGTAGTGCAGGAAACTTTTTTCAAAGTCGCTGCGACATAAGTCATGTCGATTTGAACAGTGCCATTGCTGACAGTGGGGTGCAACGTGTCATGCAATATGGAACTGTCAAATTACATGACACATCGCACCAGAGGGAATGAGGGCTTAAAGCTGAAGTTTAGTAAAACTTTTTTGGGGGGTATACATCACACAATTCATCTCTGATGATGTGCATCCCATGATCTGGGACTGAGGGACTGCAGGGGTTAATCGCAGCAGCTGCGACTGAAAGGCTTGTGCTGCTTGGCTCCTCCTCCTGCCCCCTTGGCTATTCATAAAACCCCAAATTTTCTTTCCCCAGAATGCAACTCATTCTGTGAATGGGCAGGGGACAGCCTATCATTCATCTGCACCTCCTCCATTCACAGAACTTCTTGCATCGCAAAACCTATAAGTGGAAAAACACAGCTGCCCCCAGGTAAATATATCAGCTCATAGAACATATTTAGTAAGGTTGTGTATATCAAGTGGATTTCTTTTACTAAAAAAAAATGATAAAGACTATGCTTGTCTTAACAGGTCTTCAGCATTACAAAGTCTACAAACGGTGAGACTGGACAGAGAAGGGATCACAAAACTGAGCAATCTGGAGGCTGTAAACAAGGCGCACAGCCTGTACTTGCAAGAGGTAAACCAGTTAATGACATCCACAGTACAAATGCAACGTACAGTGAGGGGAAAAAAGTATTTGCTCCCCTGCTGATTTTGTACATTTGCCCCACTGACAAAGAAATAATCAGTCTATAATTGTAATGGTCAGTTTATTTTAACAGTGAGAGACAGAATAACACCAAAAATGTCCAGAAAAAAACGGATTCCAAAAAAGTTATAAATGGATTTGCATTTTAATGAGTGAAATAAGTATTTGACCCCTTTGCAAAACATGACTTAGTACTTGGTGGCAGAACCCTTGTTGGCAATCACAGAGGTCAGACGCTTCTTGTAGTTGGCCACCAGGTTTGCACACATCTCAGAAGGGATTTTGTCCTACTCCTCTGCAGATCCTCTCCAAGTCATTAAGGTTTCGAGGCTGACGTTTGGTAACTCCAACCTTCAGCTCCCTCCACATATTTTCTATGGGATTAAGGTCTGGAGACTGGCTAGGCCACTCCAGGACCCTAATGTGCTTCTACTCGAGCCACTCCTTTGTTGCCTTGGCCGTGTGTTTTGGGTCATTGTCATGCTGGAATACCCATCCATGACCCATTTTCAATGCCCTGGCTGAGGGAAGGAGATTCTCACCCAAGATTTGACGGTACATGGCCCCGTCTATTGTCCCTTTGACACGGTGAAGTTGTCCTGTCCCCTTAGCAGAAAAACACCCCCCAAAGCATAATGTTTCCACCTCCATGTTTGATGGTGGGGATGGTGTTCTTGGAGTCATAGGCAGCATTCCTCCTCCTCCAAACACGGCGAGTTGATGCCAAAGAGCTCGATTTTGGTCCCATCTGACCACAACACTTTCACCCAGTTCTCCTCTGAATCATTCAGATGTTCATTAGCAGACTTCAGACTGGCCTGTACATGTTCTTTCTTAAGCAGGGGGACCTTGTGGGCACTACAGGATTTCAGCCCTTCAAGGCGTAGTGTGTTACCAATTGTTTTCTTGGTGACTATGGTCCCAGTTGCCTTGAGATCATTGACAAGATTCTCCCGTGTAGTTCTGGGCTGATTCCTCACCGTTCTCATGATCATTGAAACTCCACGAGGTGAGATCTTGTATGGAGCCCCAGACCGAGGGAAATTGACAGTTATTTTGTGTTTCTTCCATTTGTGAATAATCACACCAACTGTTGTCACCCTCTCACCAAGCTTCTTGGTGATGGTCTTGTAGCCCAATCCAGCCTTGTGTAGGTCTACAATCTTGTCCCTGACACCTTGGACAGCTCTTTGGTCTTGGCCATGGAGGGGAGATTGGAATCTGATTGATTGCTTCTGTGGACAGGTATCTTTTATACAGGTAACAAGCTGAGATTAGGAGCACTCCCTTTAAGGGAGTGCTCCTAATCTTAGCTCATTACCTGTATGGAAGACACCTGGGAGCCAGAAATCTTGCTGATCGATGGGGGATCAAGTACTTATTTCACTCATTAAAATACAAATCAATTTGAAACTTTTTTGAAATGCGTTTTCCCGGATTTTTGTTGTTGTTATTCTGTCTCTCACTGTTAAAATAAACCTACCAATAAAATGATAGACTGATCATTTCTTTATCAGTGGGCAAATGTACAAAATCAGCAAGGGATCAAATATTTTTTTGCCCTTACTGTACATGCTAAACACACAAACTATAGCCTGCTCATATCTGGGTAAAGTTGGCCCTGTCCACTAAAGGTGGACATTTTTAAACAAAAGAAGAGAGCCTGCTCATACTGTTTTTTTTTCAACTTCCATTGTTTATTTTCTGGAAGAGATTTTGGGGTCTAGTTATAAAACATTCTTTGGACGAATGTCGCACACATTCGCGCAGGCTGGATGAATTTTCTCCATATCTTCTGTAATAGATTAATTCCTAGGATTGTCATCTCCATCTAGTGGTCAAAATGCCATATAGCTTTCTGGATCTCCTCAATAGGAAAATCTGATGGAGCTACACTAGGTGGAGCTGACGTTACTAAAAATGAGTCTAATACAGAAAATACAAGGAAAATTTGTCCAGCCTACGTGAATGTTTTATACAGAGACCCTTTAGTGTGTCTCTCTGGTCAAGGTCTCCATTTTGGGACTTGTTTAGCATTTAGGCTTGTACTTGCTTTTAATTGCAATAAATAAAGCTGGCTATAGCTGAAATAAAATTGACGTTTTTGAATTTAAGTGAGTGTAAGGCCATTACTTTAAGTGTATGGCCATCCCTGTTTGGATGGTCCTTATTCATAAGATTAGTGTGAATCAGGAAAATACCTGATTATGACCACTAGATGGAGCAATGATTATAGGAGTTACATACTTGTCTGCTATGATCATCAGCTCCATTTAATGTCCATAACGTGGTGTTTTTCTGATTTACACTATTCTTATGAATGAAGAACATCTGACCTAGAGAGAAAATAACCTAGTAACATTCGATTTCGTAAGCATTCGCACAGAACAAATTTACATGCTTTTTCACTGGAAGATTAGTTCTGAAATGTTTTATAAATACACTCCAAAGTGTTTTTTGTGTCACAGGAACAGGAGGTGAGCAGAAATTTTGAAACGGGGAAACCTGTTCTGCTGACAACTCTTTAACCACTTCAGCTCTGGAAGATTTACCCTCCTTCCTGACCAGGCAATTTTTTGCGTTGCGGCACTGTGCTACTTTTACTGACAATTGTGCGGTCATGCAACGCTGTACCCAAAAAAACAAACAAAACGTATTTCCCTTTTCCCCCCCACAAATAGAGCTTTCTTTTAGTGGTATTTGATCACCTCTGCGTTTTTTTATTTTTTGCAATATAAACAAAAAAAGACCAACAATTTTGAAAAAAAATAAAAACATTTTTTTTACTTAATAAATAATAAACTTAAAAAAATCTAAATTTTTCATAAATTTAGGCCAAAATGTACATGTCTTTGGTAACGAAAAATCCCAATAGGTGTATATTGATTGTGACAGTTATAGCATTTACAAATGATGGTATATGTATGGGAATTTTTATATATATTTTATTTTTTTCTGCTAGTAATGGCAGCGATCAGCGACTTATAGTGGGACTGTGATAGTGTGGTGGGCAATCTGACATTGGGTTGGAACTGACATCACCAGTGACACGAATACAGTGGTCAGCGCTAATAATATGGACTGTCACAGTATTAATGACACTGGCCTGGGAAGGGGTTAACATCTAGGGCGATCAAGAGGTTAAATGTGTGCCTAACCAGTGTTAATGTGTGTGCTGTTTTTACTAAGCAATGTGCCAGTTTTTACTCCCTGCTTTGCAGGGAGACAAAACAGCACATTGCTGCTGCCAGAAGAGAGCCCTGTGTTTGCTTACCTACACAAGGCTCTCTTCGGTAATTATCGGCAGGTGCCAGTGACCAATCAGTGGCCAGCACCAGCTGATTGGCTTCTGCTGCAGCGAATAACAGCCCAGCTTGGGAGGTGGGAATGCGCAAGCGTGCCCCCTACCCTGGCGCACGGATCACTTACTAGGTACGTGATCCAGCGCAAAGCGCCTGACCTGCCGCAGTATATGTATGGTGGGCGGCGGCAATCGGTTAAGAAGGAATTCCTCTTACTATAGAGAAATTTTCTCTAACTTCCAATCATGTTTCTAGGACAGTAATTTAAAGGACTTATAGGCGTCAAGGGACCCAAAAACAACACAAAAAAAAAAAAATCTTGGTCTTAAAGCCCAACTCTGGGTAACATAAAAATGATCCCTTGCGGTGGGGCTGCAAAGGTTAATTTTTCATTAAAGTGGAGTTCCAGCTTGGGGAAAAAAGTTAAAAGTCAGCAGTTTTACAAATACTGTAGCTGCTGACTTTTAATATAAGGACACTTACCTGTCCAGGGAGCCCGCAATGTTGGCACCCCAAGCCGATCGGTCCATCGGCTCCAGGTGCAGGCGCCAGCATCTTCACTAAGAGAAACAGGAAGTGAAGTCTTGCGGCTCCACAGCCTGTTTCCTGCTGCGCGTGCACAAGTCACACTGCGCTTTTTGAATGGTCCCGCTGTCTTCTGGGACCTGTGTGTCTCCCAGAAGGCAGCGGGGGGGGGATTGCGTAGATCACCCCACAACGATTTACCCGGGAGTGGGAGCGGATACCTGGTTTTGACAGGTATCTGCTCGCACCTCTCCCCTGAAAGGTGCCAAATGTGGCAGCGGATGGAGGGAGCAAACAAGCGAAGCTTCCCCTTTTGGGTGGAGCTCCGCTTTAAGGTCTGGGGGACTTGCTAAAGCAGATTTACTTACCCGATCCTCTGCATTTCTAGACCAGTTGCTGCAGTATCCCCTCCCCCACATTTCAGCGGTCTAAGGTCCTGAAGTCATCAAGACCAATGCTGGGCTCATAGACATAGAGAGTCCACCACTGGAGTGTGGGGGAGCGCCATCTGCTGGGAGAGCAGAGGAAACAGGTAAGTTAAAGTGCTTCTCCTCTCCCTAGACTAAATAAGCTGTTAACCCTTGCAGTGCCAGTGCAGCCCCTCTGCAAGGGATGATTTTCAAAGTTGGGCTTTAGCCATGTCCAGCTCTATCCACCAACTTTATAAAAAAAAAGGACCTTCCATTCCATTTAATTATTCATCTTTTTGCTCACAGAACACTGTTTATTGACTAATCAGAAATCAATGTTTATTATTTCCTTAGCCGAACGTCACTCACTAACTCGCCCTTTATTTACAGATCACTCATGTGACCTTTACCTTTTCTCTTTTTAGAATCAAATAAAGACCATTGAAAATGTAGAAGTCCTCCAGAATCTGCAGTGAGTGTGATCAGTAACCTCTATATCCGCTTACTATCTGATAGCAGCGTGTTTTTCTGTTTGTAGCAGTCTACCGGTTGCTTAGCATAACCCGATATCTGGCTGACATTGCTCTCTATTGTTCACCACAGATGAGATGTTTCCTACTTTGATAGTATCTATGTGGTACTTCTTTACAGCTGACTAGGATTTCATTTCTCTCTATACTTCACCAAACACTGCAATAAAAAGGGTGGAAACCTAATCTGATCATTTATCCCTAGCATGTCATCTCTATCTGCTAAGTCACATTAGTATTGTTATTGTTAGTATTCTGGTAATCTAGTATTAGGCTGGAAATGTATCATCACAAACTGGTTTGTGTTTAACCACTTCAATACCGGGCACTTTTACCCCCTTCCTGCTCAGGCCAATTTTCAGTTATCAGTGCCGTCGCACTTTGAATGACAATTGCGCGGTCATGCAGTGCTGTACCCAAATGGGTACCCAATGATGGGTGCTCCGACAGGTACAACGATGGGCTGCGCTGCGCTGACAGGTACACCGGTGGGCTGGGCCGACGGGTACACCGATTGGCTGCGCTGCGCTGACGGGTACACCAATGGGCTGCGCTGACGGGTACACCGATGGGCTGCGCTGACGGTTACACCGATGGGCTGCGCTGATGGGTACACCGATGGGCTGCGCTGACGGGTACACCGATGGGCTGCGCTGATGGGTACACTGAGGGGTGTTCTGACAGGTACACCGATGGGCTGCGCTGACAGGTACACCGAGGGGTGTTCTGACAGGTACACCGATGGGCTGCGCTGACGGGTACACCGATGGGCTGCGCTGACGGGTACACCGATGGGCTGCGCTGACGGGTACACCGATGGGCTGCGCTGACGGGTACACCGATGGGCTGCGCTGACGGGTACACCGATGGGCTGCGCTGACGGGTACACCGATGAGCTGCGCTGACGGGTACACCGATGGGCTGCGCTGATGGGTACACTGATGGGCTGCGCTGATGGGTACCCCGAGGGGTGTTCTGACAGGTACATCGCTGGGCTGCGCTGACAAGTACATCGATGGGCTGCGCTGACAAGTACATCGATGGGCTGCGCTGACAAGTACATCGATGGGCTGCGCTGACAAGTACATCGATGGGCTGCGCTGACAAGTACATCGATGGGCTGCGCTGACAGGTACATCGATGGGCCGCGCTGACAGGTACATCGATGGGCCGCGTTGACAGGTACATCGATGGGCCGCGCTGACAGGTACACCGATGGGCCGCGCTGACAGGTACACCGATGGGCTGCGCTGACAGGTGCACCGATGGGCTGCGCTGACAGGTACACCGATGGGCTGCGCTGACAGGTACACCGATGGGCTGCGCTGACAGGTACACCGATGGGCTGCGCTGACAGGTACACCGATGGGCTTCACTAACAGGTACGCCGATGGGTATTCTGACAGGTACACCGATGGGCTGCGCTGACAGGTACACCGATGGGCTGCGCTGACAGGTACACCGATGGGCTGCGCTGACAGGTACACCGATGGGCTGCGCTGACAGGTACACCGATGGGCTGCGCTGACAGGTACACCGATGGGCTGCGCTGACAGGTACACCGATGGGCTGCGCTGACAGGTACACCGATGGGCTTCACTAACAGGTACACCGATGGGTATTCTGACAGGTACACCGATGGGCTGCGCTGACAGGTACACCGATGGGCTGCGCTGACAGGTACACCGATGGGCTGCGCTGACAGGTACACCGATGGGCTGCGCTGACAGGTACACCGATGGGCTTCGCTGACAGGTACACCGATGGGCTTCGCTGACAGGTACACCGATGGGCTGCGCTGACAGGTACACCGATGGGCTTCGCTGACAGGTACACCGATGGGCTGCGCTGACAGGTACACCGATGGGCTGCGCTGACAGGTACACCGATGGGCTTCGCTGACAGGTACACCGATGGGCTGCGCTGACAGGTACACCGAGGGGTATTCTGACAGGTACATTGATGGGCTGCGCTGACAGGTATACCGATGGGCTGCGCTGACAGGTACACCGAGGGGTGTTCTGATGGTTACACCAATGGGCTGCGCTGATGAGTACACCGAGGGGTGTTCTGACAGGTACACTTCTCAAAAATAAGAATTTCTAATGGTGTATGTGATTTTTGTTCGGTAAAATCCATAGATTCCAAAAATCGAATGTTAAAAGCAAACAAAATCTTGACCTACTTTTGACGAAATTCGAACGCATTGAGAATTTTTGTACAAATTTTCTTTCAAAATTGTACTAGTGTATACCCAATTTAGGGCTGTGTTTGCAATTGAGCTGAGCATGTTTAGCTGTTTTACATTTTTATCTTTTTTTTGTTTGGCTTCAAAGTTTTAAAAAACACCAAATATCTGTTCCTCCACCTAATGCCACACATGAAGTCTTATCGTAAAAAATATCACCCTCTAATATAGAGAAGTCACATAATGCTTGAGAATAGCAGACAAACTCTGGCAGTAAGTCAGTCGTATCGCCATTTCCATCCACAATGTGTATCAACTCAGGTTCAAAGAAGCATACATGGGAAGACAAAAAAAATCCAGATGCCCAACATAGCTTAAAACCGCTAATAATAACATTTTTGGAATCATTATAACTACTCACATAAAAATTAGGCAACCAAAAATGTAAAAACAATGTACTCTGGGGATACTGAGTGGATTGTTTCCTCATTCTCTGGTGTATCGTGATGTCACAAGCGCCAGCTCTTCCCTATGCGTTTTGTCGCAACTGACGTCATCGTGGGCTCTGTTTGACCAAACAAAAAGTTACTAGCCTTTTTTTAATTTAGTTGACTTTGCATATTCACATTTGTATTGCAGGTTCCTTAATCTTTCTGGAAATCGAATTGAGAAAATTCAAAATCTCCGCTCCTTGCAGAACCTGCAGTTCTTGGATCTATCTAATAATTTGATTCAGAAACTAAATGCTGGTGAGCTTTATAAATACTTAACATCTCCTTGCACTTCAAACCTAAAATTGAAACTGGATTCCAATGATTATGTGCTTCTGGATCTCAAATGCCAACTTCTTTTATCTGAACAGGAGAATTACCCCAGAATCTCCTCATCTTAGATGTGTCTGGAAATCCATGTACAAAGACAAAAGGCTACAGGTGAGGCTTTAGAGATATACTATCAAACTGCGGATAGAGCCATTTCTTTCTCGAACATCACGGGACACAGAGCCTCAGTAATTACTGATGGGTTATATAGGTATCACTGGTGATTGGACACTGGCACACCCTATCAGGAAGTTCAACCCCCTATATAATCCCTACCCCTTGCAGGGATACCTCAGTTTTTTTACGCCAGTGTCTTAGGTGATGGATGTGTAAAGATGTCCTGTGCTGAGCTCCAAAGGGAATATCCTAAGATCCTATACTGGGGCAAGCCAGGCGAACCGGATCCATTCAAAGTGTCTTTTCATGGCCAAATTGAATGGTACCCGGGCCTCGTGTCCAAAGAAACGAGGTTTTACCCGTAATGCTTCTCTTTTTAGAGAGCTGGACCCCGCAGATCAGAAAATGGCTTTAAACTTCCTAATTTCTGGCGAGGTGCTTTACGGTCCCAGAACTGTTGGATCCCCCTATTCGTAGGGGGCCCCAGTCTCTGACGGTTTTTTCAAACGGAGCCCACCGTGAGAGGTGAAGATTGGGTCTGTGTAAACAGCACCCTGCAGCTGGATAAGGTAAGAGGAGATTCCACAGAATTTTTGAGTTCTAGTGTCTTTTCTCCTTTAAGGTAAATGCATGCTATGCCTATTGTGACCACCGGGGGCTGCCAAGAGCACAAACCTGCACATGCTGACTGTTTGTCTCAGTGTTTTTTTCATCGCTGTTTATGTCCCAGCGTCTCAAGCCGGCTGCAAGGTAAGATGGAAGGGGGGATTTCTCATGTTTGAATGTTCCCCCCCAGGCTAGAGAGGAGCCACAGGAGTCTAGAAAGTGGTTATACCACCCGGGCTCTGCGGCCTAATGGCCACCATCTCTGAAGATAGCCGTTCAGGCAGATCTTGTTACCAGCCTCTCCCCCCCCCCCTCCCATCCCCAGCCTTTCTCCAGAAGCATGACAGGAGAGTCGGCCAGCGCGGGAAGCGCTCGTTTTTTTCAAAACTCGAGGGGGGGGGGGGCGGTAGAGGAGGGGGCGGGACGTCAGCACAGGTGCTTAGACTCCCACTCAGGCCAGCTGCAGGCTATTAAAGGTACTCTGTACAGGTGCACACAGCCTTCTGAGAGACACAGAGCTGACGGTCGCATGTAAGGTGGGACACAGGCATTCTCCTAGGCAGCATTTACTGAAGTAACACCAGACTGAGCATTGGGTAGCAAGGCTTTTAGCCAGACTACATCGCTCAGCGGGCAGTGTTCATTTGTATACCTCACACCTTGTTGCTTTGCACTATGGGTAGAAGAGGTTCAAGCACCCCAAGAACCAGAGACACTAGGGGATCTCGTTCAGGTTCTGAGGGCCCCCTGTTGGCAGCATCCTCCCCCCCTAAAGATGGGCCAGGGACGGCTAGCCAGGGAGGGCCGTCGGGGTCAGGGGCTACACCTGCTTCTGGCACTTCAGCCCCTGTATATATTACACAAGAGGTTTTTTCCTCAACCATTAATGGTCTAGAGGAAAGATTAATGGCCGTGATTACGTCTTCACTCAGTGGAAGAAAACGCACTAGGCTTTCCTCTGTTCCCCAAGACCCTCAGACAGAGGAGCTCTGGGATAAAGGAGATGAATCCCTTTCAGAGGATCGGGATGGGACGGATGATTCCTCTTCGGAGGAATCAGGTGGAGAGGGACTCTCTGCGACTTCCCAAGAGGAGAAAGTCTTAGTGCAGATCCTTACTGGATTGGTCCGCTCCACATTTAAGTTGCCCATACCTGAAACTGCTAAAGAATCCTCTTCTGCTTTGGGGTCACTGAAACCTTTCCAAGCAGCACATGCTTTTCCTGTTCATACTTTACTTGAAAAGCTCATTTATTCTGAGTGGGATCACCCAGACAAAGTTTTTTTCCGCCGAGAAAGTTTTCAACACTTTATCCGATGGAAGAAAAGTTTATTAAAATGTGGGGAATACCGGCTATTGATGCCGCCATTTCCTCCGTAAATAATAGCCTGACTTGTCCTGTAGACAATGCTCAGATGCTCAGGGATCCTGTAGATAAAAGGATGGAATCCCTATTGAAGGATGTTTTCTCCTTAGCAGGATCAGTGGCCCAACCTGCAGTAGCAGCGATTGGAGTCTGTCAATACTTAAGAGACCATGTTAAGCAGGTCATCAAAGTATTACCTGAACAGCAGGCCCAGGGGTTTGCTAACCTTCCAGCGGCCTTATGCTTTGTGGTTGACGCCATTAGAGATTCTATCGTGCAAACCTCCCGTCTTTCACTGGGGTTGGTGCATATACGTAGAATCCTATGGTTGAAAAATTGGTCAGCCGAAGCACCATGCAAGAAGCTACTGGCTGGGTTTCCATTTCCTGGTGCAAGGTTGTTTGGAGAGGACTTGGATAACTATATCAAGAGAATCTCTTGTGGGAAAAGCACTCTCTTACCTGTCAAGAAAAGAGTAAGCGTCCCTCTTTCAAACGGACTCTTTCCCCAGCGCCGGGGGCTTCAGCCTCCAGGCAGTCTCGACGGCCGCCTCCATCGGGGTCCAGAGACAAGAGTCAACCCCAGGGACAAAATAAGTCCTGGGGAAAGAAGCCTACTAGGCAAAACACTAAGACCTCTGCATGAGGGGGCGCCCCCGCTCACTCGAGTGGGGGGAAGACTGCGACAGTTCTCAGAGCTCTGGCAGGAGGACTTCCAGGACAGATGGGTAATCTCCACGGTAACCTTAGGGTACAAGCTGGAGTTTCAGGAATTCCCCTCTCCTCGGTTCCTCAGATCAAGTGTTCCCAGAGACCCAGAGAAAAAGCAGTCGCTCCTTCTAGCGTTAGAGCGACTTTTGTCGCAGGAGGTCATTATGATAGTTCCCGCAAAGGACCAGGGATTGGGCTTTTATTCCAACCTTTTTACGGTCCAAAAGCCAAATGGGGATGTCAGGCCCATTCTGGACTTAAGGGATCTGAACCGATTCCTAAGGATTCAATCCTTCCGCATGGAATCAATTCGAACAGTAGTTCCCACCCTGCAGGGAGGAGAATTTCTGGCATCAATAGACATCAGAGATGCATATCTGGATGTGCCCATTTTTCCTGCTCATCAGAAGTTTCTGCGCTTCGAGGTAGGAGGGCGCCATTTCCAGTTTGTGGCTCTGCCTTTCGGGATAGCCACTGCACCTCGAGTGTTCACAAAGATCTTGGCTCCTCCTCTGGCCAGATTAAGGGCTCAGGGTATAGCTGTCATAGCATACCTAGACGACCTGCTCTTGATAGACCAGTCGGTAGCCTCTTTGAATGGAAACTTGAGGACCACAGTCAGGTATCTAGAACACCTGGGTTGGATCCTCAACTTAGAAAAGTCTTTCCTAAAACCAGTAAGAAGACTGGAGTATTTAGGTCTGATTATAGATACAGGCCAGGAGAAAATATTTCTACCCCAGGCAAAGATCACTGCTTTGAGAGAGCTGATTCTGACAATAAGGACCAAGAAGGGTCCCTCAGTCCGCCTTTGTATGAGGCTACTAGGGAAGATGGTGTCTTCATTCGAAGCAGTTCCCTATGCTCAGTTTCATTAAAGAATGCTGCAACACAGTATTCTGTCGACCTGGAACGGGAAAGTTCAGGCATTAGACTTTCCGATGCACCTGTCGCATGCGGTGCGTCAGAGCCTCAATTGGTGGCTCATACCCGAAAACCTGCAGAAGGGGAAATCCTTTCTACCGGTTACCTGGACGGTGGTAACAACAGATGCCAGTCTGTCAGGTTGGGGAGCAGTTCTGGAACAGTCTGCGGTTCAGGGGGTATGGTCCAAGACAGAGAGGACCTTACCCATCAACATTCTGGAGATCCGGGCGATACATCTAGCTCTAAAGGCCTGGACTATCAGGCTACAGGGTTGTCCGGTCAGGATCCAGTCCGACAATGCCACAGCAGTGGCTTATGTCAATCATCAGGGAGGCACCCGGAGCCGAGCTGCTCAAAAAGAGGTGAACCAGATCTTAGTCTGGGCAGAGATGCATGTGCCATGCATATCGGCAGTTTTCATCCCGGGAATAGAGAATTGGCAGGCGGACTATCTAAGTCGCCAGCAGTTACTTCCAGGGGAATGGTCTCTGCATCCCGACGTCTTTTGGGCCATATGCCAAAGATGGGGGGTTCCAGATGTAGATCTCTTTGCATCCCGATTCAACAAAAAGATAGACAGATTTGTGGCAAGGACAAAAGATCCTCTTGCATGCGGGACGGATGCGTTGGTGATTCCGTGGCATCGGTTCTCACTGATTTACGCATTCCCGCCTATTCTGCTACTGCCACGACTCCTTCGCAGTATCAAGCAGGAAAGGAAGTCGGTACTTCTGGTGGCCCCTGCTTGGCCCAGAAGGACTTGGTATGCAGAAATAGTAAGGATGACAGTAAGTTCCCCGTGGACACTACCGGTACGCCCAGACCTCTCAAGGTCCAGTGTTCCATCCTGCCTTACAAACGCTAAATTTGACGGTTTGGCTATTGAGACCCACGTTCTGAAGAGTCGTGGGCTCTCAGGTCCTGTCATATCTACCTTGATTAATGCGAAGAAGCCAGCTTCCAGAATGATTTATCATAGAGTCTGGAAAGCTTATATAACCTGGTGTGAATCCAGAGGTTGGCATCCCAGGAAATATGTCATAGGTAGAATTCTTGATTTTCTACAATTAGAATTAGAGATGAAGCTGGCCTTGAGTACCATCAAGGGCCAGGTCTCTGCTTTATCAGTATTATTTCAGCGGCCACTTGCTTCGCATTCTTTGGTCCGAAACTTTATGCAGGGGGTGATGCGTCTTAATCCTCCAGTTAAAGCGCCCCTAAACCCCTGGGACTTGAACTTGGTCCTGGCTGTGTTACAGAAACAGCCTTTTGAACCAATAAGTCAGATTCATTTGGTCTTGTTGACAAGGAAATTAATTTTTCTGGTGGCCATCTCTTCTGCTAGAAGAGTATCAGAATTAGCAGCTCTTTCCTGTAAGGAGCCTTATTTGATTATACACAAGGATAGAGTGGTACTACGCCCTCATCCTAGTTTTTTTCCGAAGGTGGTTTCTGATTTTCATTTAAACCAAGACATTGTTCTACCTTCCTTTTTTTCCAGATCCCTGCTCTCCGGAAGAGAGATCTCTACATTCGTTGGATGTAGTAAGAGCAGTTAAGGCCTATCTAGGGGCAACTGCTCAGATCCGCAAGACGGATGTTTTGTTTGTGCTGCCAGAGGGTCCCAATAGAGGACAGGCAGCGTCAAAAGCTACCATTTCTAAATGGATTCGACAGTTGATCATTCAAGCTTACGGTTTGAAACAGAAGATTCCTCCGTTTCAGATCAGGGCACATTCCACAAGGGCTATTGGTGCTTCTTGGGCAGTGCATCACCAGGCCTCTATGGCTCAAATCTGCAAGGCCGCAACCTGGTCTTCAGTCCATACATTCACCAGATTCTATCAGGTGGATGTGAGAAGGCATGAGGATATCGCCTTTGGGCGTAGTGTGCTGCAGGCAGCGGTACAGGGTCCTCAGGTCTGATTGCACCCTACTTGGTCGTGGTCCCCCTCCGCTCAGGTAGCATTGCTCTGGGACATCCCATCAGTAATTACTGTGGCTCTGTGTCCCGTGATGTTCGAGAAAGAAAATAGGATTTTTTAAAACAGCTTACCTGTAAAATCCTTTTCTTTCGAAGGACATCACGGGACACAGAGGTCCCGCCCCTCTTTTAATACACTATATTGCTTGGCTACAAAACTGAGGTATCCCTGCAAGGGGGAGGGATTATATAGGGGGTTGAACTTCCTGATAGGGTGTGCCAGTGTCCAATCACCAGTGATACCTATATAACCCATCAGTAATTACTGAGGCTCTGTGTCCCGTGATGTCCTTCGAAAGAAAAGGATTTTACAGGTAAGCTGTTTTAAAAAATCCTATTTTTGTATGTAGAACAATCAAAATGTTCATGTTCTATGCAAATATGGGGGAAATAACATGTACTCAGGCTATATTCTCTGCAATTTGAATGTATGACTACGGAAAATACTGCATTATGACCACTAGATGGAGCGGAGGAGCATAGTTATTTTCTAAGATAGTCAGCACCATCTAGTGGCCATAATGCAATATTTTATGCATTAACACATTCGAACTGCTGCACAAATAACCTGAAAACATTCGATTGTTTTCCCCATTTGCACAGAACAAACTTGCATGCAGTTTTGATGCAAGAACAGCTATGTGGATTTTTTACCCCCCCCCAAGCTGTCACCCAGGTGTGAGACTGAAGTGAAAACTCTGGCAAAAAAATGTACATTTACATGGATTTGCCCAAGAAAGATTGGGCTCCAGTTGGTGTTATCAAGAAGAGTATAGTTCCCACATTATACTCCTGGGAAATGCTGCAATGATGGGGATGATCCATAAAAAATGGAGAGAAGAAAATAAGCCCAAAAGTAGAATTGGTAATAGCAACCAGGCAGGTTTAATTTTTTTGGAAACATTTCGGGTTAATTCTGATTGGTTGCTTGGTACAAAAACTTTACTCTACTAGTTTTGGGGCTCTTTCACACAGGTAGCTGGACTGGGGGTGGTAAAAACTGGAGGCTAAGCTGCGGTTTTACCACCCTGGCTACCTACTTGAATCTTAACATTACAGCCTGCCAGAGCTAATCTAATGCCACGGCCGTGGCATTTTTAACTCAGGCTGCAGAGTCTGACCAGCGGCGCCACCTGTAAAACTTGCCCATTGAGATCATCCGACCAGCAACTGTTTGCAATGCACGCGATTGAGGACTGTTAGTATGGCATTTACAGGTTATAAATCATGTGGTAATCACTCTTCAGAAGGCACTGCAGGTGTGAAAGAGCCCTTTAATGCACTGGCCCTAGAATTTCACCTGCAATTGAAAATAGTGTAGCTGAGTGAATATTCCTAGTGATGAGTGAATCAGTTTGAAAATCAGGCAAATTGGGAAATAGCAGTGTTTTGTTGTCCTGAATATATGCTTGTAGGTTTGTCCAATCTGCAGGAAAATATGCAATGAATGAATCATTTCCTAATTTGCAGATAAGGAGCATCAAAAAATAATACTTGCACAATTCTCCTGATAGGATTTTTCCACATCCACCCTAATCTTGAAATGTTACCCGTAACTCTTACTGCACCCAAATTAGTATTCTTTCTACAGTGCATCCGGAAAGCATTCACAACGCTTCACTTTTTCCACATTTTGTTATGTTACAGCCTTATTCCAAAATGGATTAAATTCATTATTTCCTCAAAATTCTACAAACAATCCCCCATAATGACAACATGAAAGAAGTTTGTTTTGAAATCTTTGCAAATATATTAAAAAAATAAAATAATAAAAAATCCCATGTACATAAGTATTCACAGCCTTTGCCATGACACTCAAAATTGAGCTCAGGTGCATCCTGTTTCCACTGATCATCCTTGAGATGTTTCTACAACTTGATTGAAGTCCACCTGTGGTAAATTCAGTTGATTGGACATGATTTGGAAAGGCACACACCTCTCTATATAAGGTCCCACAGGTAACCGTGCATGTCAGAGCACAAACCAAGCCATGAAGTCGAAGGAATTGTCTGTAGACCTCAGGGACAGGATTGTATCGAGGCACAGATCTGGGGAAGGGTACAGAAACATTTCTGCAGCATTGAAGGTCCCAGCGGCCTCCATCATTCGTACATGGAAGAAGTTTGAAACCACCAGGGCTCTTCCTAGAGTGGGCCTCCTGGCCAAACTGAGCGATCGGGGGAGAAGGGCCTTAGCGAGGTGACCAAGAACTCGATGGTCACTCTGACAGAGCCCCAGCATTTCTCTGTGGAGAGAGGAGAACCTTCCAGAAGAACAACCATCTCTGCAGCACTCCACCAATCAGGCCTGTATGGTAGAGTGGCCAGACGGAAGCCACTCCTCAGTAAAAGACACATGACAGCCCGCCTGGAGTTTGCCAAAAGGCACCTGAAGGACTCTCAGAAAATGAGAAACAAAATTCTCTGGTCTGATGAAACAAAGATTGAACTCTTTGGCCTGAATGGCAAGGGTCATGTCTGGAGGAAACCAGGCACCGCTCATCACCTGGCCAATACCATCCCTACAGTGAAGCATGGTGGTGGCAGCATTATGTTGTGGGGATGTTTTTGGGCAGGAATTGGTAGACTAGTCAGGATCGAGGGAAAGATGAATGCAGCAATGTACAGAGACATCCTTGATGAAAACCTGCTCCAGGGTGCTCTGGACCTCAGACTGGGGCGAAGGTTCATCTTCCAACAGAACAATGACCCGAAGCACACAGCCAAGATAACAAAGGAGTGGCTACCAGACAATTCTGTGAATGTCCTTGAGTGCCCAGCCAGAGCCCAGAATTGAACCCGATTGAACATCTCTGGAGAGATCTGAAAATGGCTGTGCAACGACTCACCCCATCCAACCTGATGGAGCTTGAGAAGTCCTGCAAATAAGAATGGGAGAAACTGCCCACAAATAGGTGTGCCAAACTTGTAGCATCATACTCAAAAAGACTAGAGGCTGTCAGTGTTAATTTCATTGACTAAATGAATACTATTTTAGTCTACTAAAATACGACTAAAACTAAAACAATTGAGATGACTAAAATACGACTAAAACTAAAATGGCATTTTAGTCAAAAGACTAATGCCCTGTACACACGGTCGGATTTTCCGACGGAAAATGTGTGATAGGACCTTGTTTTCGGAAATTCCGACCGTGTGTGGGCTCCATCACACATTCTCCATCGGAATTTCCGACACACAAAGTTTGAAAGCAGGCTATAAAATTTTCCGACAACAAAATCCGTTGTCGGAAATTCCGATCATGTGTACACAAATCCGACCCACAAAGTGCCACGCATGCTCAGAATAAATTAAGAGACCAAAGCTATTGGCTACTGCCCCGTTTATAGTCCCGACGTACGTGTATTACGTCACCACGTTCAGAACGATCGGATTTTCCGACAACTTTGTGTGACCGTGTGTATGCAAGGCAAGTTTGAGCCAACATCTGTCGGAAAAAATCCATGGATTTTGTTGTCGGAATGTCCGATCAATGTCCAAACGTGTGTACAGGGCATTAGACTAAAACTAAATTGAAATTTTACTTAAAAATTAACACTTGTCTGTAGTGCATGTTTATACCTCAATACCATAAATAATAACATTTGATTTTTCACTCCAGCAGTATATGTTGAGTTTGGAAATTGTAGAGAAATGTTAACTAATGCATTACAATTAAACTACACCCATTTGATTTTAGATGACTAAAATGAGTTTTAGTCGACTAAAATGTACTGGAGATTTTAGTCGACTAAATACGACTAAAGCAATTGCAGAAGACTAAAATGGGACTAAAACTAAAATGCCATTTTAGTCCTAAGACTAAGACTAAAATGAAATTGAAATCTGATGCCAAAATTAACACTGGACGCTGTAATTGGTGCCAAAAGTGCTTCAACAAAGTATTGAGCAAAGGCTGTGAATACATATGTGCATGCGATTTTTTTTTCATTTTTTATTTTTAATACATTTGCAAAGATGTCAAACAAACTTCCTTCACTCACGTTGTCATTATGGGGTATTGTTTGTAGAATTTTGAGGAAAATCATGATTTTAATCCATTTTGGAACAAGGCTGTAACATAACAAAATGTGGAAAAAGTATACTTTCCGGATGCACTATACCTGGACTCCCTCCCCTCCTTCACAGCTTATTCTTTTAAAGAGACCCTGTTATGTCTCTGAAGGTTTAGTTCTAAATGCCAAAGATGCTTTATAGTGTGGCAGTGGTGGAGCAAAGAAGAGATAGGACAAACTGGCCACCAGAGAGGTGAGTACATGCTATCTTCAGACAGGGAACAGCCTGGTTTAAAGATATGTCAGAGGGTGCCTTCAAAATAAAACCTGTTATGGCGCTATCATCTTCTTCTGTAAATGCTAGTTTCTATGCTTCAGTAATTTTGAGTGAAGCATATACAGGGTCTGCATATAGTAACGTAGGTGTCATCTGCCTGGGACCATTTACAGGTGTGACAAAACGAGATGGTCTCCATCTCTATTGTGCCAAGCCCTATACCCTCCACAAGGTCTGCCAATGTACAAAATTGTTATAGGTTTGTAAGATATCCATTTCTTTCTCAGACAGCAAGTAATAGACGCCTTGCCCCTCCTGCAAGAACTAGATGGAGTAACGGTAAGAGCCCCAAGCAGCCAGAAGTCTGTCAGCGTAGAAGAAAAAGATGGCAGTGACAGCGATGACCCCAGCCTTCTGTCTGAAGATTCAGGTACAACATACTATTCCAATGCTGTGATCTTAACCCCTTCACGCCTAAGCCTTTTTATGACACTTGATGCTTACAAGTTACAATCCGTATTTTTTGCTTGAAAATTACTTAGAACCACCAAACATTATATATATATAAATAAAAAAACAGCATTTTTGCTTGCACATGATTGGATGATGGAAATCAGCAGAGCTTCCCCTAATTTTGATCTTCCCCTCAGATCTAAAACGACTGCACTTCCAAGTACAAAGTGGATTTGCCTTTAGTAAATCAACCCCACTATCTCACAAAAGTGAGTACACCCCTCACATTTTTGTAAATATTTTATTATATCTTTTCATGTGACAACACTGAAGAAATGACACTTTGCTACAATGTAAAGTAGTGAGTATACAGCTTGTATAACAGTGTAAATTTGCTGTCCTCTCAAAATAACTCAACACACAGCCATTAATGTCTAAACTGCTGGCAACAAAAGTGAGTACACCCCTAAGTGAAAATGTCCAAATTGGGCCCAAAGTGTCAATATTTTGTGTGGCCACCACTATTTTCTAGCACTGCTCTAACCCTCTTGGGCATGGAGTTCACCAGAGCTTCACAGGTTGCCACTGGAGTCCTCTTCCACTCCTCCATGATGACATCACAGAGCTGGTGGATGTTAGTGACCTTGCGCTCCTCCACCTTCCATTTGAGGATGTCCCACAGATGCTCAATAGGGTTTAGGTCTGGAGACATGCTTGGCCAGTCCATCACCTTTACCCTCAGCTTCTTTAGCAAGGCAGTGGTTGTCTTTGAGGTGTGTTTTTGTATGTGGTGTGTATGTATGTATGTATGTGTGTGTGTGTATGTATGTGTGTATATATATATAACATTTTTTTTAATAGAGACCCTAGAGAATAAAATAACTATCGTTGCAATATTTTGTCATCACACTGTATTTGCGTAGCGGTCTTTCAAATGCAATTTTTTTTTAAAAGGAATACCCTTTCATGAATTGAAAAAAAAAACAATTTTGTTGTATAATGTGAAAGATGATGTTACACCGAGTAAATAGATTCGTAACATGTCATGCTTTAAAATTGTGCACACTCGTACTTAAAAATCCCCATAGATGACGCTTTAAAATTTCTACAGGTTACCAGTTTAGAGGTACAGAGAAGTTTGAACACCATTTACACTTGCGGGCATGACTTACATGTGCGTTTGCTTCTGGAGGGATGGGGCCCTTAAAAAAAATCATTTCTAATCACAAACATCCATTGTGACAGTAATAGGCGGTGACAGTTACTCATTATGGAGGGATCGGGGGTCTATAAGATCCCAAATCCATCCTTTGCACTTAAAAGCATTCAAAACGTCAAGTTTGGCTGTTTTGAATTCTGTCATTTTAAAAAAAATTTGGCTCCTTTAAGTCTTCTGTAAAACGGAGGTGATGTCACAACATCGCTTCCCGGGTTACTAGATCCAAGACCCAATCCCGGTGTTCTGGAAAAAGAGCCAACTCATCAAAATCTCCAACCACGTCACTTCTGGTGACTCTCCAGCAGCTGTAATTGGAGATTTTGACTAATTGGCTGTTTTCACAGAACCACGACAGCGTATACACTATGGTACATGACGAGTTGGCTGTTTTGACAGAACACCAGGTAAGGAGTAAAAAAAGATGTCGCCGCCTTAGAGGCAGCCATTTTGTTGGTTATTAGCATGGGCGGACTAAAAATGTTTACTCATTATATCGTGTACCGTAGTGCAGTGGTCATCAACCCTGTCCTCAGGGCCCACTAACAGGCCAGGTTTTAAGTATTACCTTGGGGAGATGCATACTAGAATACTAGAGCAGAATACAGACTAGAGCAGCAAATGATATCACCTGTGATGTATTTCAGTTATGTTGCAAACCAGGCCTGTTGGTGGGCCCTGAGAACAGGGTTGATGACCACTGCTGTAGTGTATACGCTGCCAGTGTTCTGTCCAAACAGCCAAGTCGTCAAAATCTGCAAAAAGTGTTGCTGGAGAGTCCCTGAAAGTGAAAGTGACATAATTGGAGATTTTGGCGAGTTGGCTCTTTTGACAGAACATCAGCTTCTTTTGTGTCTCCAGCCAGCCAGCGGACGTGCCAGCTGGTGGTCGCTCGAGCCTCCTGGTGGAACAGAAGAGCCCAGGCAAGGCGCGGATGGCGGTGGCAGGGAGGGGGGGAAATGTCCCCTCGCGCTGTTTGGGATAACAGCCGAGCGGCTGCTTAGCCGCATCTGTTATCACAAGAAAACCGACCGTCGGCTCTAAAAAAACAGTACCGGGGTGAAGCGTGCAGCGGCATGCATCACCCGATACAACCCCTTCAAGCCGTAGGCCACATATTTGCGTTGCGTCAGCATAAAGGGGTTAACAGATGTGTTTTTCTTTCTTTGGGGGTATATATATCTTTTGCCAAAACAGTAAGCCCTGGTTCACACTGCTGTGACTTGCGACACAAAGTCGCATGACAAGTAAAAACACATTTAGTTCACTTGCAGACGTTCCAATTAAACCACTTCCGGACCACCTTCCGCACATTTACTACGGCAAGGTG
Organism: Aquarana catesbeiana; assembly: GCF_042186555.1. Taxonomy (NCBI): domain Eukaryota; kingdom Metazoa; phylum Chordata; class Amphibia; order Anura; family Ranidae; genus Aquarana; species Aquarana catesbeiana. The sequence continues at coordinate 76,822,047 of NC_133335.1, read as the reverse complement.
ACCTGGCTACACTAAACTATGTAGCTGTACGTTGCTTCGTGCAGTAGCCTCTGGGGGCGCACGCACGGTGATTGGACAGCGGGCGAATCAATCAGCGGGGGAGTCAATCAGCGGGTCCGGTGGACGCGATGTCCGCCGGCCAGCCACGATTGTTCCCCAGAGAGGCAGAACGGCAATCTACCTATAAACACAAGGCAGATCGCCGTTCTGACAGGGGAGAAAATAGAGATCTTATGTTCTTGAGCATCATGGGAAGTGTAGTTCCAAAACATCTGGGGTGCCAAGGTTCGCCATCACTGACCTAGGGACACACTTAACCCTTTGATCGCCCCTGATGTTAACCCCTTTCCTGCCAGTGTCATTAGTACAGTAACAGTGCATATTTTTAGCACTGATCACAGTATTAGTGTCACTGCTCCCCAAAAAAGTGTCACTTAGTGTCAGATTTGACCGCCGCAATGTGGCAGTCCCGCTAAAAATCGTTGATCGCCACCATTACTAGTAAGAAAAATAAAAATGCAAGAAAAATATCCCAAAGTTTGTAGACTCTTTTGCGCAAACCAATCAATATACGCTTATTGGGATTTGTTTACCAAAAATATGTAGCAGAATACATATTGGCCTAAATTGATGAAGAAATTCGATTTTTTTATTGGATATGTTTTATAGCAGAAAGTAAAATGTGTGTGTGTGTATGTATATATATATATATATATATATATATATATATATATATATATATATATATGTGTGTATATATATATTTTTGCTATTATAAATATGCCCCAAAAAAATATAAAAAAAACACATTTCTTCTTCAGTTTAGTCCAATATATATTCTTCTACATATTTTTGGTAAAAAGAAATTGCAATAAGCGCATATTGATTGGTTTGCACAAAAGTTATAGCGTCTACAATATAGGGGATAGATTTATGGCATTTTTATTATTATTATTTTATTTTTTTTACTAGTAATGGTGGTGGTCAGTGATTTTTAGCGGGACTGTGATATTGTAATGTCAGAGGGGGCGAGGTCACCGGTTTACGTCACTGGGTGGCCCCGCCCTTGGCTATATAACAGCTGCCATCGCGAAAAGGCTGCAGTCGGCGGGACACCCCCCGTGGAGGCAGAGTTTTTCCTGTTTATTTCTCTCTGGACCATCGGCGCCGTGATTGACGATGGATTTACATTGCGGACACTTTGTTTTATAAAGGAATTGTCAAAAACTGTCTGCTGTCGTTTTTTTTACTTTTTTGACACTTTTTTGATGAATGGGTAAGGGGTACATACATACCCATTCACATGGGGGGGCGGGATCTGGGGGCCCCCTTCCAGATTCCGATAAGCTCCCCACCCGCAGACCCCGACAACCACCGGCCAGGGATGTCGGGATGAGGCCCTTGTCCCCATCAACATGGGGACAAGGTGCTTTGGGGGGACCCCAAAGCATCTCCCCATGTTGAGGGCACATGGCCTGGTACGGTTCAGGAGGGGGGGGGCGCTCTCTCTTCCCCCCCTCTTTTCCTGTGGCCTGCCAGGTTGCATGCTCAGATAAGGTCCTGGTATGGATTTTTTTTTTCACATTTGGTGCGGGGTTCCCCTTAAAATCCATACCAGACCTGAAGGGCCTGGTATTGATTTTGGGGGGACCCCCCACGCCATTTTTTTTTTAAATCTTGGTGTGAGGTTCCCCTTAATATCCCTACCAGACCCGAAGGGCCTGGTAATTGACTGGGGGGGGGGGGGGGGGGCACGCCATTTTTTTCAATGATTTTTTATGTATGTTGCCGGGATCCGGCAATACATTACAGCCGCGAGCAGTTTTGCATTAAATTTTTTTCTTTAGAAATGTAATTTTTGCTGCGGTACTATTATAAACATAGGAAAGAGGCGCTACTTTACAGGCAGACTAAGGAGACCCCCCAGGCACAATATTTAAAGGAATATTTCATTTTGATTGTTCCACTTTAGGCATTTTTAAAATCACTGCTCCTGAAAAAACTGCAGGTTTAAACTTTTTTTGCATTGATACATGTCCCCTGGGGCAGTACCCAGGTCCCCACACACTTTTTATGGCAATAACTTGCATATAAGCCTTTAAAATGAGCACTTTTGATTTTTCACGTTCGTGTCTCATAGACTTTAACTGTGTTCGCACACATTTTTTGTCTGTTTGCAATGTTCTGGTGCGAACCGAACCGAGGGGTGTTCGGCTCATCCCTAGTGACAACAGTTGGTGCGATTATTCGCAAATGGAAGAAACACAAAGTAACTGTCAATCTCCCTTGGATCCCCCGCTGGATCAAGAGGGGGCTCAAGTGAGTATTGGGGGGGCTGCTGCACACAGAATGTTTTTTATCTTATTACATTAAGGTAAAAAACCTTCTGCCTGTAAAACCACTTTAAATGACAACTTTCTGTATTTAAAAGTCCTGTGTTGTTGGTTTGTAAAGTGAATATACAAATCCTTGATTTTGGATCTTGCATATGCAGCCTACCAAACCGGCTGATCCAGGGAAAACTGGGTCCCGTGCTCTTGGCATCTCAGGTTCCACTGACTTAGGTATATGTTTTTAGATGTTTGAACAATAGTCATCTTCAAATCATTGGCAGCCCGTCCACTAGGGGCACAGGGGCGCTGCCCCCCCCCTCCCCCCAAATACATGCGCCCGGCCCCTAATCTCCATGCAGGGCGCCAGACGCATGGATTTTAATGTGGGTTTTTTTTTTTTTTTTAAGGTGATTAGAGCCGGAGGCTCTAATTGGCTTCCAAAAAGGGTGGGCTTGGGGCGCAGTGCTCTTGTGTGACATTAGTGAAATAATATTCGCTAATGTCTTCCTGCTTTTCCTCTCGGCCAATAAGAAAGCGGCTCCTGAGACCCGATGGGCCAGCTGGTCTTTTCAGGACCCGGGTTCTCAGGACCCGCCTCCTGTTTGGCCGGGAGGAGAAGCATCAGCCCCGGCAGCAGCAGTCTCTCCTAGAGCCCTACCCTGGATTGGTCTAAACAGCGCACCACCACCACCTTGTCTTCCTTCCCCACCTCTCGCTGTATAAGGTAAGAAGGCCATGGATCACGTGGAGGGGTGGCGGTAGTGTGAGGATCGCCGCCTATCGAGCCCCCGGGGGGGCAGTTTTAGTGTAGTGTGAGTGGATCACCACTGTGCGAGTGAGGGGGCCAGGTCTGTTTGCCGCCCAAGCACCCCCAAAAAATTTTTTGACTACCAGCCGCCACTAATTCAAATATATCCAAATCTATAGGAAAATAGCACTTAGGTTCCTAATGGACATTTCCACTTTTAACACATTAATTCTCTTCCCAGACAGTCTCTCATCTCTGACTCAGGACATGCTGCAAAGGTCTCATCAGAGGAGGCAGAGGGCACTAAGAGAACATGAGGATCGTCTGGCAGAACTGAATGAGAACAGAAATGGACAATCCTTTGTTTCATCCCAGCAGTTGTGCAGTGCTGAACTGCCTGGAACCTCTCATCTTAATATAGACTCACAGGACAAAACCTCTTTGCAAACCAAGAACACCGGTAAACCTAACAAGGACCATCAGGCTGCCTCTCTACTTGAAAATACTACCAAAGATCTCCCTAAGGTTGGGAAAGTTGTATTTAAGAAACAGACAGCAGCCCCTGCTAGTGCTGGAGTTTCAGCTGCAAAAAGAACTAACTTAATTAAAACAGCACCAGCATCTAACACACAAACAAAATTCCAGCAAACGAGTAGGCGTTTTGCAGAAATAACCCGAGGTACAGCCTCTTGTAACCTGAAAGAAGGACAGACTACGCAGAAAATAACACGGCACACCCCAGAGAAGGCAACAGCTCCTGGTAGATCAGCCATGAGTGCTCCAAATCAGAAACGAGCTGTCTCCTCAAAGAAATTGTAGACTGGTTGGTCTCTGTATAGACTGTATAGAAGTACATATCTGCATGCTAAGAGAAAGGAACATGAAAACACCATGCTTGCCAGAACAGGTTGTATTTATTGATTTCTGTAACAAGTTTATTGAAAACATTTATTATGGCTGCCATTAATCTGAAGAATGGTGTTAGGTGGCGCAGTAATGCACTTGCAGCAGGCATGGTTCATAATTTGTTAGTGGTTGAACTCTTTGTATAATGCAAGCTCTTTCTCCACACTGAGACAAAATAGGTCAGATAGTTTAATAAGATCTGGGTTCTTGGTTTCATCTAGCAAGTTACTGACCACCAATAAATTCTCTTTCTCCATTTCTCTTTGTTTCTTCTGTAATGTCTCAAGAGCCTCCTGTCCACATAAATAAGACTCATATTAGAACAAAACATAAATGTAATTCAAACACCCCAAAGATAGTCTTATACCCCCCCCCCCCATATCTACATATCTATCGCTTGCTGTGAAGGCCAAGGGTGCCTACTCTAGATACCTGTCTCCGCTCACCATCCAAGAACACTGATGGATGACTGGTGTGCTGCACCCATTCATAAGTGTCCTACTGGTTAAGTTTAATTAGGCAAAAACTTCTAAAAGAAGTGGCCATTGTACAGAGGAAAGTGGAAAGCTAGCATTGGACCCATAGGTTTACTTTACTGCTATTGTTATCTTAAGTTATTATTGTTGGTGTAAATGATCTGGTTCCTGATCATTTACACCAAGTCTCTTTGGGTTGTAGTGTAATGTAAGAAGGGTTGAAATTTAAACACCACGCCACTGCTAAGAGGTCCAGATACAACTTTATTCCAATAAAGGTCAGGGGTACAGATCAAGAAAAAGCCAACGCGTTTCGGGGGGTCTACGTGCCCCTTCATCAGGGCTAGAAAAAACATAAGAAGATTATCATGTCATTCTGAAATCAATACAATGTCCCCTAAACGGGGTCATAATTAAAACCAAACCATCAGTAATAATGAGTGTCAAAATAATTACATAAAAAAGAGAACATGAGAACAAAAATAAGAATATGGGTGCTGAAAGAAAGGGAAAAAAAATTATAATAATAATCATCACTTATTAAAATGATACATTGTGGATGGGATGTTAACCCAATAAAAAAAAGAGAGCAAAAAAAAAACTCTCGAAACTGGTATGTGTATAAATTGAATCATACATTATACAATCTAATTGTACAGTCGTAAACGAAAATAAAAAATGAAAAGAATATTTTTTTAAATAATGGCAGAATAATATTATTAATAATGATGATATTACTACCGACAATAATAGTCATAATGACTATTGTTAAAATAATACATTCTTGGCATTAAATTGATCTAAAAGGAATAGATGTATTTATTTTACTCAAGTTTTCATACATCTATTCTTTTAGATCAACTTAATGCCAAGAATGTATTATTTTAACAATAGTCATTATGACTATTATTGTCAGTAGTAATATCATCATTATTACTAATATTATTAGTAATATTGTACTATTATTATTATATTGAATACATACATCTGTCTATTCCTTTTAGATCAATTTAATGCCAAGAATGTATTATTGTAACAAATACAGTCAGTAGCAATATCATTATTATTATTATTAACATGCCATTATTATAATTTGTTTTCATTTTTTTTCTTTTTCCGTTTTACGACTGTACAATCAGATTGTATAATAGAGGTTCAATTTATACACATACCAGTTTCAAGAGTTTCTTTATTTTTTTTCTCTCTTTTTATTAGGTTAACATCTCATCCACAATGTATCATTTTAATAATAGTGATGATTAACATTAGTGTTATTATTATTATTATCATCATCATTTTTTCCTTTCAGCACCCATATTATTCTCTTAACATGATAATCTTCTTTTGTTCTTGTTGTTTGTAGCTCTGATGAAGGGGGCATGTAGACTCCCAAAAACCAATTGGCTATTTCTTGATCTGTACCCCTGACCTTTAATGGAATAAAGTTATCCATTAAAGAATAAAAATGAAATATTAAAGATATCTGGACCTCTTAGCAGTGGCATGGTCCTTTAATTTCAACCCTTCTTATATTGTACACATTTTAGCCTCATATTTGTTTTAAGGCAGTAAAACAAATGTCTAGCTTCAGTGTAATGCCCTGTACACACAATAGGATTTTCCGACAACAAAACCATGGATTTTTTTCCGGAGGATGTTGGCTCAAACTTGAATTGCATACACACGGTCACACAAATGTTGTCAGAAATTCCGAGCGTCAAGAACGCGGTGACGTACAGCATGCACAACGAGCCGTGAAAAATTAAGTTCAATAGCCAGTGTGGCTCTTCTGCTTGATTCCGAGCATGCGTGGACTTTTGTGCGTCGGACTTGTGTGCACACGATCAGAATTTCTGACAAGTTTTGTTGTCGGAAAATTTGAGAACCTGCTCTCAAACATTTGTTGGCGGAAATTCCGCCAACAAATGTTCTATGGAGCATACACATGGTCGGACTTTCCGACAACAAGCTCACATCCAACATTTGTTGTCGGAAATTCTGACCGTGTATACGGGGCATTAAGTAATATGTTTGTCTTGCAGTTAGTAGACTGCTGGGGAGTATGAAAACGCTGCTTGTAATAAAGGCTTGTCCGAGAGTTATTCTTTATATTATACAGTGCCTTGCAAAAGTATTCACCCCCTTGGCTTTTTACCTATTTTGTTACATTACAGCCTTTAGTTCAATGTTTTTTTAATATGAATTATGTGATGATCAGAACACAATAGTCTAAGTGGGTGAAGTAAAATTAGAAAAATATATACATAAAACTATTTTTCAGAAATAAAAAACTGATAATTGGCATGTGCGTATTTATTCACCCCCTTTGTTATGAAGCCCATAAAAAGCTCTGGTGCAACCAATTACCTTCAAAGACTTTTGATCAAAAGTATAAAATAAATGAGATTTATATGTAATATAATTAGGTTGAAAAAGTCCATCTAGTTCACATTATAGAATGGTAACATTCCAAGTGGAAGCTTGTGTTTTAATTTAGGGGAGCTTTTTTTTCCCAACATTTTTAGCATAACATTAAAGTGGAACTTTAGTCAGAAAAGTAAGTCCTTCAGGCTAGCCCTCTTTGCAGGTATATCTATGTAAAACATTAAAATTAAGTGTCTACGCTGTTTAAAATCCAGTAATACACTATTCTGCACATGCTCAGTTGCTCTCCATTCTTAGGCCTGTTTTAGGCACCGCTGAGTTAGTAGAGGCCGATCTGCTGACAGCCTTAAAGCCAAATTAAACCCTCCTATCCTTTACAGCCAAGGAAGCTGCTTCTTTTAAAATAATGGTGCAGCGCTAGTGCCATTTGGAAATGAAACCAAATGAGGATCCTTGGTTGTTAAAATAAATGAAATACCGTAATTGTGCTATCAATACATCACAATTATATAGTGCAATGAATAAACAAAATAAAAAGTAAAAAAAAAATACAATATATCCACAAATATGTGAAAAATAAAAAACTGAAAATCCACTCTTAAAGAATTAAAGAGCAGTACAGTAAAGCAAACAGAAGCTGCTTCTGCTTGATCTGCAACTGTCATGGTGCTGAAATGACACCAGTCATTTGATGGTTTTGACAGTTTGGTTGAAAGCACAAGCAAATGTGACAGTTAGCAATTCCAGAAATGTAACTGTGTTTTAAAATCGATGGGTTTTTATGCTTTATGATATACTGCTGTTCAGGGGCTCTGGGCTTCAACAAAATGGCAGCCTCCAGCAAGAAGAAACAGGAGCAATGCTGGAGACAATTTACAGCACACACTCAGTTTGGTAGCATAATTATTTATGTGGAATGTATGTTTCTTGCTAAAGAATATTATTTTTTATAAAGTTGTTATGGGTAAAGTTCTGCTTTTAGATAAGATCAAGTCAGGTTTGCATGTGCTAAAATTTCGAATGAGGCAGCATATGTAAATGTCATCCAAAACATCTAATGTATCAGTTTGAATCTGGATATTAATGTGGGACAGGAATATTTTTGCAGAAGTGCTCTGTAGCAGCATTGGAAGCCAAGGAGCTGGTTGATTCCTGGCTGTCACGGACAGGACCCCTCCAGAACCCGCCTATCCAAATCCCATTTTAACTGCTGCTGGAACAAATAACTGTGCCTTAAAATGGCATCTGGGACTTGAGTGGTTAAAGTTAAAGACATAACACCCTAAATGAAAAACTAAGTTAAATATAAAAGTAGGCACCACCTGGTGCCAGATGGTGCCTTCTGCTCATTAAAACTGAACTAAACCCTCCTATCCTTTACAGCCAAGGAAGCTGCCATCTTGGCCTCTGTTTGATCTGCAACTGCCATGATGTTGCACATGTGATCAGTTATGACACCAGTCATTGGATGGTTTGACAGTTTTGTGACAGTTAGCATTCCTGGCATGCCGGGAAACGTAACTGTGTTTTTAAACTGTTAAATCGTTGGGTTTAGTTCCGCTTTAACTGTTCCTCCGGAGGTGCCCTGGGAGTCCCTAGACTCTGTGTGTTTGCAGCATGCAAATGAAGGTTCGACTAAAGCCTGGTACACTCATACCAAAAGTCTGCTTTCTCCTCCCATCAGCATGCTTTTTTTTTTTTTTTTTTGTCAGCACATGATCTGATTGACTACTTGTACTGCTTGTTTGTCTCTGTAGCCAGTACAGGGACTCAGACGCTAACACCAGGTCAAATTCAAGTATTTACACTGCTTGCATTTAAAAAAAAAAGCTGCAATAATGTGTCTTTTTATATCAGTTGTATTTACATGTGTATGACAAAGTCTGTTAAGGAGCAGACCATTCACATGCTTAAGCAAGCAGGATTGCCCATTATTTTTATGATGGCCAATTTTATCCACCACTTCCCCATTATCAGCCTGTCCCAATTACTTAGTGGCCTCCATCATACCTCATTGCCCTTACAGGCCTCCAGTGCATTCTGGTGGTGCTTGTAAAGTTCATGTCTTCTGTCCACTTGGGTTTTAAACCGAGGAATCTGCCTGAGAGGGTCTTTTTCACCAAATACAGGGGACAGCAACCAGGGTACTTGTGTAGTGTGTGTGCCAAACACAAACGGCTTGAACACCGACCTGCGCCAAACATAGGAAGTTGGTAATATACAATCAGTGATCAAAAGGGAATTAAAGTATTACTAAACCCACAACAGTAAAATCAGTCTGTATATGCAGTAAAGCATGCTTGTTATACTTAAGGGGTTAATCCTCTGCATTGTGTAAAAAGGCTGTGTTATCCTGTATACACAGATCCTCCCCTCCTACACTGTCTATCTGGGGAAGGCCAGCTAACACAGCGGGGGCGACCTGTCCATTAGGGGCACCGCCCCTCTCTCCTCTCCACCCCCTATAAGAAAGGATAGATTCATGCATAGCATAGGCTTTAATAGGCTTCAAAATAGGGTGGACTCAGGACGCAGAGCATTGCGTCTGTAGCCCACCCAGGTGTGTTGCAACAGCAAATGAAAATTTGCTGTTGCAACAGTGATCCTCCTCCCGGTCAATCGGGAAGCAGGTATGAAACCTGTTTCCCGATTGGCCAAATTGTCAGGCAATTCTATTAGACGCCTAGCGCCAGGAGGAGGAGATACCGCGGAAGCTGCTCCAGGAGAGGACACCGGAGCAGCTTTCCCTGAGCCCGCCACGCTCTCACCGCCCGCATCCAAGGTAAGGACAGCGGGTGGTGGTGGGGGGGGGCTGTGTTAGTGCCACGGGCAAGGGGGTAGTGCCACTCCACCAAGGGGAGGGGGTTGTTTGCTGCCCACCGCAAAAAAAAAAAAAAAAACATCAGCCGCCACTGTAACACAGGCAGAGTAGCCAACCTGCACATGCTCAGTTATGTCTTTTATGCTGGAGAGAGCATTTACTTGTTCTCCGAGTTAGCCAGGTCACATGATATTGACATCACACATGTGGGTGTGTATACAGGCTGTAGTTAAAATCTCCTTCCTGAACTCTCAGCACTGGAGAAACTGTGCAGTTTATCATGTAACCGTGGTATACAGTTCATCTAAAAAAGGTATATAGTGGCAGTATTTTAATGTAAAAAGATGATTTATAAGCTGTGGGCACTGTGGGGGGGCGGATGAACTATTTTCATATTACTGGGTTTAGTAACACTTTAAGTAAACATTTCCTGAGAGAAACAAAACCAACCATTGATGGCCTTCTGAAAATGCTAGTTGCCTGGAAGACCAGGAAAATCAAAGGGAGGTCCTTATCGGAGTGCTTCTTCTGGGTCAGTGACACAACATATTGAAGCCAGAAGGTCAGCATGACAGCCTTCAAATCTCATCATTGCAGAATTAGTTAGCAGTAGAAACTCTCAAGTTTTTCCCCAAGCAAGGTTTCCTTTAGTTGCACTTTGCAGGGCAATTATTATAGATTTAAAGTAGCTATACATGCTGAAACCAAACTATCAGATGTGACTTAAGAATGGATCTTTAACAGATTCAGTCACATGATTCTACTAGGCACACAGACCCTGTACTGTGCAGGTAAAAGAAGTCATCATACAATAAAGGCGAGTACTGATGGAAAGTGCTTCACCAAGCTCAACATCCAGGAAAAGTTGATGTTAACCTATAACAGTGATGGCGAACCTTGGCACCCCAGATGTTTTGGAACTACATTTCCCATGATGCTCCACTACAATGAAGAGTGCATGAGCATCATGGGAAATGTAGTTCCAAAACACCTGGGGTGCCAAGGTTCGCCATCACTGACCTATAACGTCAGATGTTTTTATGTCTGCATCTTTAGTACTTACAGGAAATTATGGCTTGCAGTTTCGAAGGTGACTTCGGTGTGTGAAATTTTTATATGATCACTGCAGATTATACAGGTTTACAAGCACGGATTTCATGTATAATCTGGGAACAGTGTAAAGCAAAAAAAACAACCCTGAGCCCTACAACAAAGTGTGTCTGCAACTATATGCTTCATTTTTGGTAGAGGTGGTCTCTTACTTGGATGGATCCGGTGTGCCAGTGATCAGATGGATGCATGGTAATTGAGACTGGGGCAGAATAGAGATCATACTGCCTGTTGTGCGGAATCCACCAGAATCCATACAGATGCCACTGTCCTTATCCCGTAGAATGTGCAGCATTGAGTCAACTGTGATGTGCCCTAAAAGGGAATTGGATATGTTATAACTTTACTATAGTTTGTCTAGATCTCAACAAGCTAAAACTGCTTTTTTTTTTTTTGAAAATTCTCAATTTCACTGCCTATTTTGCAAAATATATTAGGGATATTTGAAAAAACAAAATTACTACTTGAACAAAAAACAGATTACTAAATTTTTTTTTCCGGTGGAACTCCGCTTTAAGCACATATCAGGATATGTGCTTAAAGCGGAGTTCCGCTGGAAAAAAAAAAATCAAGTCAGCACCTACAAATACTGCAGCTGCTGACTTTTAAAAGAAGGACACTTACCTGCCTAGGGCGCCCGTGATGTCCTCACCCGAAGCTGACTTGTCCCTCGGCTCTCAGATGCAGGCGCTGGCATCTTCAGTAAGGGAATCAGGAAGTGAAGCCTTGCGGCTTCACAGCCTGGTTCCCTACTGGGCATGCGCGAGTCACGCTACATGTACTGACTGGTCCCTGCTGTCTTCTGGGACCTGTGTGTCTCCCAGAAGACAGCGGGGGGGGGGGGTGCGGCGGACATGGCGTAGATAGCAGTGGATTCTGCGGCGATCTATCGCCAGAAGTGGGAGCAAATACCTGTATTAGACAGGTATCTGCTCCCCCCTCCTCCCTGAAAGGTGCTAAATGTGACACCGGAGGGGGGAGGGACCGGATAAGCGGAAGTTCCATTTTTAGGTGGAACTCCGCTTTAAAAAATAGTGATAATCGTTTTAAGGTATACCAGGCATCAAAGGTGTCTGGTCACTAAGGTTTTGATTACTTCAGGACTTGAAAAATTTAACGTACACATGCAATGAAAGAAATATAGAGGGTGCCAAGCGTGCATCTATTGAAGTCAGCACAGGATCAGAAGTTAATTTAAATGTTTTCCCAGCACAATCATGCACAAAGTAAAGAAGCGATTGCATCAACACGGAAGCTAGGTTTTTATTGGGCTGAGTTCACACCTATGTATTTTTTAGTGCATTTTCAGTTTTGCAGAAACACACAGCAGTCCATATAACATGGTTTCCTATGGATGTAGTTCACATCTGTGCATTTTATGGAAAGGGCCAGGGACTTTTTGGTTCCATAGACTTCAATGGATCAAAAAGGTGTATTGAAAAACGCAAAATGCACCTGGAATATGCAAACTCCAACTTTTATAGGTGTGAACCAGACCTGAAGGAGAAGTAGAGCCAAAGCTTGTTTGGCTCTACTTCGCCTGTGGATCACATTAGTGCAGTTCGTTCTGCACTCCTGTGACCCGCTTTCAGCTGAAGCTGGTGTCAGCTTGGGCAAGATCGCGATAATGAAGTCGGGATCCTCCCACATGCCTAGACTGGCACCCGGCTCAGTCTCTCAGAGCTCCTACCCCCTCCACAGCCCAGTGCTCCAGTGAGTGAGGAGGGGGCAGAGCAGAGAGCGCTGACTGACAGTTCGATTGCTTGGTTCTCAGTGTTAGAGCCAGCAAGGGACAGATGCAGTATTGGATTGATGCTGCATCCACCAAGGTAAGTATTATTCTAAAATTTAAAAAAAAGTGCATACTTCTCTTTTCAAATGCATGTTATTCACGTTGGTGCACTGCGGTGCCATTCACTCTTAATGGCATCCTATTGCACTTTATCAATGCACAGTAACTCATTACCATGCACTGTAGTTTGCAGTGTTAGAAAAAAACACATTACTATACACATTAACATAACACACAAATGTGAGCCCATCAAAAAACTGATCCTATGCCCACACTTTGCATACTAAAGTATTTACATGTTCTGAACAAGCAGTAAAATCACTTTAAAAGCAAGCCCTCAATAACTTTTGTAGCTATAGGAATCGTATGGTGAATCGTATGACTTCAAAATAGGCACTGACATTTTTTTTTCTTTCAATTGCTTTCTATTGAGCCAGAATCTTGGCAGCTTACCAGCCTTCTAATGTAAAAATAAACAGATGTTTCTTAGCTTTTGGTAAACTACTGAAACCTGACTTTAGAGTCAATTGTAGTTTTTGAGAACTAATTACTCCACATTACAAGCAGCTATCGAGGTTAGGGATAGCTTGTTTACATCTCTTTTACTCCTTAGAATCATACAACAGGGACAGCAGAAAAAAGACCAACGGGACGGCAGAAAAAAGACCACCAGGCCATCAAATCTGCTCTGTCCCATCTTTTAACTTTTTTTTGTCTAAGTATAGATCTATGTTTGTCCCAAGCATTTTTGAATCCACGTACTGTTGACTGACTCACTAACTCTTCTGGAAGTCTATTCCATCAACTACTCTTTTAGTAAACTAATACTTTATAAGATTAGTTCTAAACTTTCCCCCTGCTAGAGTTTGTGTTCTTCATTTTAGCTTCATATTGAAAATACTGCCATCTTGCCACACCCTTCATGTATTTCAAGGTTTCAATCTTGTCTTCCCTTTCCCTTCTTTCCTCCAGACTGTACATATATAGTACCTGCACTCTCTCTCCTGATATGTTTTACTCCTAAGACCTTTCACTGTTTTTGTTGCCAGTCTCTGTACTTGTTCTATTTTATCTATATGTGTTTGTAAGGGAGATCTCCAGAACTGCACACAGTATTCTAAATGTGGTCTAACTATAGATCTATATAGAGGAATCAGGCCCTCCATCCTCCTGCTGGTGACCCATCTAGTGAGGAGACTACAGATCTATAATGGAGCATCAGGACCTCCTTCCTCCAGCTGGTTGGCCCATCTAGTGATGCATCCTAGAATTCCATTTGCTTTTCCCACTGCCTGGCCACACTTTGTTCATTTTGCAATCATCTGAAATAAGTACCCCCAAATAATTTTCCTCTGTAGTCAGTAGTGTATTTAGGATTTGTGCTGCCCTAGGCCTGACTAAACTTGTGCACCCCTCAATTTAAATATGACCCAACCTTTCCAGTCAACAAGGCCACACCCCTTGCTGTTTAAGAAATTTTCAAAAGGGGACACTAGTTCTGAGGGCCTGGGGGGAGGGGGCAATGGATTCCCTTAATTTGCATAGATTTCCTCTCACTTCCTATTTGGCTATGGGGCAGGAAGTGAAGGGAAATCTCTGCAATGGGACAGGGATGGTAAAAAATAAACTGACAGGGGCTATAACCCTCCCTCACTCTATCCAAAATGAAAAAAAAAAAGTGTTGCCTATAGTTCTACTTTAAGCACAAATTTCTGATAATTTTATGGAGAGGACTAAGAAGATATAACCATGCCAATGGTGCAGCAGAAAACATAGCTCAGTGAGGAAGGTTTGTGGTCCAGGATGATAGGACAGTCAAAATTAGAAGCGGCGCCGCCCCCCCCCCCCCAGTTGCAGAATGCCGGCCGCCCGCATACCGGAAGCAGTGCGGGCGCTTTATGGGGGTGCTAGACTAATTTGCCTCTCAGGCAAGTCCACCCCATAAGACTGGCGCTACACTAACAGTGTAGCGCAAGCTGGCGGGGACTCTTTCCGTGAGCCCCCTGCAAAGTGCTTCCCTAGGCCTGGGCCTTGTCAGCCTAGGCCAGGATACAGCGTTGTCTGTAGTGCTGTTTAAAATGGCTGGCACACAGAGGCTGCAATCGGTGGGCACAGAGGCTGCAATCGGTGGGCATACAGAGGCTGCAATTGGGTGGCGCAGAGAAGCTGCAGTGGTGGGCACAGAGAGGCTGCAGTGGTGGGCACAGAGGCTGCAATTGGTGGGCACAGAGAGGCTGCACTCACGGGCACAGTAAAGCTGCATTTGATGGGCACTGATGCATTGATCTCTTGTACCATGTCTGCAGTCTCTGGCCATCTCTTGTACCATAAAAAACCAGGTGAACCAATATCTGCGCTAACTAAAAAGAACAAGAAACGCAGCCAGCATAGTTTGTTGATTTCATCAAACACAAATATAAAAATCCAAAATGCAGCGCTGAAACAAATTTAAAAATGCAAAATGCAATGCTGAAACAAATTTAAAAATATATGTGATAGTCCATAGAAGATCAATAAGAGATAGAGATAACGTGAAGCCTCCAACAAACTTCAGTGTGCAAAGGAAAGGCACACCACACCCACGTGCTATCAATCTGCTTACCAGAAAGATATGAAAACAAGCAATGTAATCATATGATGCAAAGGGTTAACAGTAGATCCGAATGGAACACTCCATACTTGACAGGCAGGTCATAGAAATTATCAGGTCGTCAAATATCAAAAGGACATCAGGACTTTATGTTTAGCGAAATAAACTGGTGGCCCCTTCAGTAGGAGCAAAAACATTCTCTCTGCAGATTTAACATTTTTTATTGCATTCAAATCTGGCTTTCCAGTGAAGAAGATTTTTCCTGGAAGAGTTTCCACCTTACTCCTGAGATTTGTTTGGCATGGCTCATATGGTTAGTCAAACGACATCTCTTGTACCATGGCTGCAGTCTCTGGCCATCTTTAGTATGATGTCCTCAGTCTCTAACCATCTTCTGTACCATGCCTGCAGCCTCTGACACCTACTGTATCATGTCTGCAGTCTCTGACATCTACTGTATCATGCTTGCAGCCTCTGACCATCTCTTGTATCTTGTCCTAAACCTCTGACCATCTCTTGTATCATGTCCATAACCTCTGACCATCTCTTGTATCCTGTCCTCAGGCTCTAGCCATCTCTTGTATCCTGTCCTCAGTCTCTAACTATCTTTTGTACCATGTTCGCAACCTCTGACCATCTCTTGTCTTATATCATGTCTGCAGTCTCTGAGGGGGAGTCTGGAGAGGAGTCAAGAGTGGGAGTGCCGCCAGGATGGGGGTCATGGGAGAAGTAAAATGTGTGTGGACTGTGGAGAGAAGACTATAGGATAAAACCAGAGTCACCAACCTGGAGCCGTCTAACTGAGCCCTGCATGGTGTACCTGATAGGAGGTCAGTGACAGCGTCGCCAGGCAAGTCTGAGGGGGGAGTGAATACAATAATATAAGGGGGCACTGAGATAAAGGCTTCCCCCTAATATCAGTAACCCCCCCTATTCTTTCTGTGGAAGGTGGTCTCTGGAAACCAGAGCCCCCCCCCCCCCCCACGTTCCTGGGGTGCCCCTTGACGATGGATCAATTTTACCACTTTTAACTGGAATGGAATTAGCTTTTTTATATACAGTACCTCACATAAGTTAGTACACCCCTCAAATTATTGTAAAATCTTTTCATGTGACAACACTGAAGAAATTACATTTTGCATCAATGTAAAGTAGTGAGTGTACAGCTTGTATAACAATGTAAATTTGCTGTCCCCTCAAAATAACTCAACACACAGCCTTTGATGTCTAAACTGCTGGCAACAAAAGTGAGTACACCCCTAAGTGAAAATGTCCAAATTGGGCCCAATTAGCCATTTTCCCTCCCCGATGTCATGTGACTCGTTAGTGTTACAAGGTCTCTGGTGTCAATGGTAAGCAGGTGTGTTAAATTTGGTGTTATCGCTCTCACTCTCTCATACTGGTCACTGGAAGTTCAACATGGCACCTCATGGCAAAGAACTTTCTGAGGTTCTGAAAAAAAGAATTGTTGCTCTACATAAAGATGGCCTAGGCTATAAAAGATTGCCAAGACCCTCACAGGTTGCCACTGCCGTATGGTAGGTGTGTCCACCGCATCTGGTAAGGGTGTTTTATCTTTTCCACTTTGAAAATTGATTTGAAATCTACATATATATTTCACCTATTCCATCTGAAGTCGACCCATCCTTCGTCCTCAGAAGTGGATCCTTCACTGCTGGCACTCTCTGGACTTTGGTGTTTACACTCTAGTGAACTGGTTTTTCTTCATGCATTTCAGTGTATTTACTTTTAAAGGAACCAAGTTATCATGGCTCATTGATTTTGATGTGTTTTATGTTAGCACTTTTGCACCTGCACTTTAGTGAGTGACTGACCATCACTCTCTTAGTAGATTTTTATTATTCAGTGCTTCTTTGCACATACAGGCATTTCACTATTTAGCGCTACACTATTTTTCACACATTTGTGTAAAAAGCTACTGTCCACACTGTGCAAATAAAAGATGGATGTGTTACATTGTAACTAAGTATAACACCGAGATATAAAGATACTGATTGCTGAGTCCAGTCCACCAAATTTTTAGTGACAGCTCTAAGCCTGTGTAGCTGGAAGAATGACCACTTACATTATATTCCTGACTTTTTGTATTCTTATTTTTAATTTCCTTTTTTACCCGTTTTTTATTTCCTCTTTTCATTCTGTATAATAATACATATATTGTGTAGCATCTATCTCAGTATATGGTTGGTCTGCTGATATGTGCATTAGGACTATGGGGTTTCAAGTTATTTTACCAATAATCCTATTGATTCCCATCAGAATATCAATGTTACGAATGTATCCAATACTCGTTGATTGTACAAATGCATTCAATATTTTCCAACTGTATATATGGTATGTAAATCAGGAAAATGCAATGTAATATTACAATATCTTTTGATAATTTCTATGGAATGTATCCAATACTCGTTGATTGTACAAATGCATTTAATATTTTCCAACTGTATATATGGTATGTAAATCGGGAAAATGCAATGTAATATTACAATATCTTTTGATATTTTGTTGCGCATTTTTACAATGACCTGTTTTTGATCCCCCATATCTAATATTCCAACGTATTATCAATCACTCTTTCTTTCCATTTTTATCAGCATTATTCAGGTACTGTCGGTTTGTTTTTCGGCCCTTGCATTTTCCCCCTTCACGGGTAGGCTCCACGCATCAATGCGTGGAGCCATACCATGGATGCCTGGGGATCTGCAGCACTCCGCCATCCGCGCATGCACTGGACGGCGGACCTTCGGATTCGCTACATTGGCGTCCCTCTTTCCGTGTCGGCGGCGCTTGGACGTCTGATGTCACCGCGCCAGCCGGCGAGGTGGCATCATACGCCACTGTGCTGGGGGAACGAGCTCTAGGTGATAGTATCACCCCCTTTGCTGACACTTGTCAGCAGTGGGAGGTGTATCGCCTAGCTGATCCCACCCTCCCCTCTCTGCCCATACATCTCTGATCCACCAAAACACCTACAGCTGCGAGGTTCTCCGCCCTCTATGGGCGGCTACACCTCGCAATCAGCTGGTTTATAATCTGGCAACACACCAGTCTCCTCTCATACACCTTTGGTGTGTCTTGTGGAGCAGGTGTATGCAGACTCTCAACTACAAAGTAAGCACTGGCTATCATGCTCTTTCTTTTGGTCCTTTATTCTTTTTATGTCCTAGCAATTATATATACTTGAATTATTGCTAGATACTAAGTAACTAATTTTATTTATTTAGTAAATTGCTTCCTTATTTATAAATCATGGGCAATTTTTCACCTATATAGCCATCAAAAAATATGTAGTTTTTTTATACTATACATAGGCCCTAAACCCCCCTTTTTGCCATGTGTTAACATGCCTGTCAGTTCCATACTTATGGATAAAACAGAGCATAGGTCCATATATATGGAGTTAGCATTTTACTCTATAAAACCCTCTCTCTCCCCTTTTCCCCCTCCCTCCCTTTTGAAAGTAGCATATATTGTTGAGTTTATCCAGCTCCTACAATTTTCTATATAGGCCAAGTTTCCCGTATATATAGATTTATGTACAAAAGTTCATTTGCAGTATAGCATATCTGACTATGCATTATTCTTTTACCATAGGATTTGGCATAGGTATCCACTTAGCCGTTCCTTGTGGACCGCATAGGCCGGATGCATTCTATGACTCTGCCTGTCTGAAATGCTGTTACCCATGAATATTGATATGGGACAACACTACCAAATGATGGTTTGAGTTTTCAATCCACTCCAATCCTTTCTCCTCCACTACCTCAAAAATTTGGGAGATCAATACTGCAAGCATTACACTTGGAACATTGCATCCTCCTTGATTCTTATAAACAACTATAAATGGTGTAACAAGTAAGTTTGTTTTTTGTTGGTGTGTCACTATTACCAGCTAGAGTTTTTCCCAAGCTCCCCAACCAACTCCTGTATGCCGACTAAACTATAGATGTCCAGTATTTTTGTACTCTGTTTCTTAGTATATTTTTACTTCTTATACACTTGCAGATTACATAAGCTGGATGGCTTTTTGAGTCACCGCCGCGTGACAGGAGAGGGGAGTGGGCACACTGTGTGTGCAAAAGGTGCCGGCTGGATTCAGCTCAACCTGCTGGTGCATATGCCGGTACTGGTATATTCCTGCAGTATCTGCACCCCTGCCTGGGGCTTTGTAAGTGTTGAATGCCAGCTCACCTTTCTGCCGTCTTGGGGGGGGGGGGGGGGGCCCATAGTGGTGGAATGCCAGGGCCGGACGCAAATGTAACCTAGGTAGCTCCGTCACTGGTAAAGTATATAAGAGGAAGCCATGAAAGATTCAGGAGGAAGTTTAGAAGTGAATTAACATTGAAGCTTAAAGGATGTTTTAGTGCCGGAAACCTACTTTAACCGCTTCCCAACTGCTCCATAGCCAAAAGATGGACGTCCTCCAAAACTGTGCCCTCCGTGCGCCCGCTGGGGCATTTCCTTTGGCTACAGTTGATCACAGATCGGGGCAAGGGGTCAATCAGCTGTGTTCAATCACAGGTGATCACATGTAAACACACTTGTCAGTTATCGGTATTACTTTTCTTACGCGCTGTCACAGCATGAGGAGAGGAGAGCCAGTAACTGGCAATTGTGACAGGGGACTTTTCTTTTACAAAAGATTTTATTTGCAAAATAATTCGAACAGGTAATTTAGGTAAACAATAAGGCCGTTACATTATATATGACAAAGGCGGAAAAAAAATCCCAAAAGGATAAAACAAGATAGTTGCAGAGCTTCGGAGTTCCATTTAGCATCCTAACAAATGTCCAAAAGTCTCTGGTTAAGAGAGCTCAAGTTTCCTGGTTGTATTGTACGGTGAACTAAAACAGAACAACTCGGGCCACGTAATTAGAATCCCAAAACATAGAAACTTATTAAGGTTGGACATCAATATAAAGAAGTGCACCCTCCAATCTTAGGAGGATACCCCCCCCCCCCGATAAGAAAAAGGGAGGATTCAAATCCATTGTATTTAATTTTTGCCTGGGAGGAATCATACAAAGCCGTTAACCACTTCAATAGGGCATTTTCACACCCTTCCTGCCCAGACCAGCTTTCAGCGCTGTTACACTTTGAATGACAATTGCGCGGTCATGCAACACTGTACCCATATGAAACTTTGATAAATTTTTTTTTTCCCCCACAAATAGAGCTTTCTTTTGGTGGTATTTGATCACCTCTGCGGTTTTTAATTTTTGCATTATAAAAACAAAAAAAAGAGCGACAATTTTGAAAAAAAAAAAACAATATTTTTAACTTTTTGCTAAAATAAATATCCCATTCAAAAAAAACAAAAACACTTTTTTTCCTTAGTTTAGGGCGATATGTATTCTACATATTTTTGGTTAAAAAAAAAAAAAAATTGCAATACGCGTATATTGATTGGTTTGCGCAAAAGTTATAGCGTCTACAAAATAGGGGATAAATTTATGGCATTTTTATTGTCATTATATTATTTTATTGTTATAGTGTGTATCCAGCTTAAAGCCTCGTATACACGGTACGAAAATCAGAAGGGGATTGTCATTTGACAGGCTGTTGTCCAAAGTTCTTACCATTAGTAGGCTCCTTTCAACAATTGTTGTCCAATTTTCGGCCAACAAATGTTGGATGATAGGCTTATAAAATTTATTTATTTTTTTTTTATTTTATTTTTATTGTGACTGCGATATTGCGGCAGACACTTCGGACACTTTTGACACTATTTTGGGACCATTCACATTTATACAGCGATCGGTGCTATAAAAAAATGCTCTGATTACTGTGTAAATGTGACTGGCAGGGAAGGGGTTAACACTAGGGGTGATCGAGGGGTTAATTATGTTTCCTAGGGAGTGATTCTAACTGTGGGGGAGGAGACCGATCTGTGTTCTTCTGTACTGGGAACACACCATCGGTCCCCTCTCCTCTGACAGGACATGGATCTGTGTGTTTACACACATACAGATCCATGGTCCTGCTGTGTTCACGGAAATCGCGGGTGCCCAGCAGACATCGCGGCCGCTTGGCACATGCATCAGGTGCCTAGTGACACGGCGCGCCCGCCCCCTAAAGGCTCAGGAAGAAAAGATGTCATATGATGGCGGCCCGGAGGGACAAAGGGTTCCTGCCACCGTCATATGACTATGCGCGGTAGGGAAGTGGTTAACAAGTGTAGATACGAGACACCGAAACCATAATGACGGTGCACAGACATCGAGTAGGGCCAGGACAAGGTATCGAAGGCTTCATTCACATCGAGTGATGCAAGCATCATCTCCAAAAAGCGATGGTGAGCGATGTGTTGCAGCTGTATGATTCGTCTGATTGCATCTGCAGCCTGGCGTTGAGGAATGAACCCAACCTGGTCTTTTTTAATTAAGTGAGGGAGGAACAGTTTCTCTGTCCTAAATATTTGCTTAATTATGGGCCGAATACAATGTGGCAAGTCTATGGCGGGATTCATCTAAAATCCTAGTTGGGTCGCTAGTGAGTATGTTATGGCGGATGCGCAAAGTGATGATAGTGAACTTAGGGGTAAAAAAGGTGCGCAACCTATTGGCCAGCATCGCATTCAGTTTATTCGCTTTGGCATACCATTTCTGGCAGGACCAGCGTAAAGTGCTTTCGGCAATATCAGTAAGACATAGATCCAATTCCATAGTTTATGGTTAGCGAGATTAGGAGATTGTTTAAAAGTAGCAAAGATTGACTCAAGGCAAGATTTTAAATCACATTGGAGCTTTTGGCACTCTTGTTTGCGTTTCATAGCTAATTGAATGATGTGGCCCCTGAGCACTGCCTTATATGCCTCCAAAAGAGTACCAGGAGAGGATACTGATGCAGAATTCAGGCTAAAGTATTCCGACAAAGTTTTCAAGAGGTCTGCCTGAATATCTTTAGGAGACAAAAGGGAATCATTCATAACCCAAGAGAAAACATGGGGCTTACATAATAGGGAACGGCAAACAACTAAAACGGGGTCATGGCCGACCAAGGGGCAGCCAGAATGATATGGAGCATACCAGGGGAAGATGTTTACTTAACATAAACATGTGGTCGATTCTCGAGTGAGAATGATGAGGATGAGTGTAATCTTTACCCACGGAATGAAATTCCCTCCAAAGGTCCACCAGATCATGAGATTGCAAGGAATGAGAACATTTTCTCGCATCAGGTGATGCGGCTATTCTTTCCGAGGGATATTTGTCTAGGATAGGATTCAAGGTCACATTAGAGTCTCCCGCCAAGAGCAGAGTACATTTTTGGTGTGACATCCACAAAACGCAGACATGAGTCAGGAAAAGCCCTGGGTTGGAATTAGGAGTGTAGTAGGTCATAATAGTGACCTCAGTATCTTGAATGGAACGCTGAAGCAGAAGGTATCTGCAGTATGAGTCAGCTATCTGTTTAGTGCAACTGAACGGGACAGAATTGTGAAAGGCTATGAGCGCTCTTTTGCAAAAAACACCTGAGAGTACTGAGCATGAAAGTACCTGGGGAAAGAGGTGGATGAAAAAAGCGCATCCTGTAAACACGTGTCGATCTGTTGTTTTTTAAGATATTTACATATAGTTACATAGTAGGCGAGGTTGAAAAAAAAGACTCAAGTCCAACCTATGTGTGTGATTATAAGTCAGTATTACCTTGTATATCCCTGCATGTTTTGGTCGTTCTAATAGTTTTTTGAAACTATCGATGCTCCCCGCTGAGACCACAACCTGTGGAAGGGAATTCTACAGCCTTGCCGCTCTTACAGTAAAGAACCTTCTACGTAGTTTATGGTTAAACCTATTTTCTTAAAATTTTAATGAGTGGCCACGTGTCTTGTTAAACTCCCTTCCGCGAAAAAGTTTTATCCCTATTTTGGGGTCACCAGTACAGTATTTGTAAATTGAAATCATATCCCCTCTCAAGCATCTCTTCTTCAGAAAGAATAAATTCAGTGCTCGCAACCTTTCTTCATAACTAATATCCTCCAGACCCTTTATTAGCTTTGTTGCCCTTCTTTGTACTCGCTCCATTTCCAGTACATCTTTCCTGAGGACTGGTGCCCCACACTGGACAGCATACTCTAGGTGTGGCCGGACCAGAGTCTCGTAGAGTGGGAGAATTTTTGCTTTATCCCTGGAGTTAATCCCCTTTTTTTTTTTTTTTTAATGCATGCCAATATTCTGTTTCCTTTGTAAGCAGCAGTTTGGCATTGTACGCCATTGCTGAGCCTATCATCTACTAGGACCCCCAGGTCTTTTTCCATCCTAGATTCCCCCAGAGGTTTTCACCTAGTGTATAAATTGCATTCATATTTTTGCCACCCAAATGCATTATTTTAAATGTTTCTACATTAAACCTCGCCCTCTTTTGGGGGGAATTTATACCCTGGACATTTAAGGACAACCAGTTCAGCGTCACGATGAAATAAAAGGCAAAAAAAACTGTAAAAATGTCTCCAATTGCAGACCCCGTGGACTCCAAGAGGGGGAGAAAAGAGTAGGAAAGATCTTAGAGGAGAAGGTGACAGGGGACTTTTACATTGATAATCAGGGCATTGATCATTAGTGTCCTGATTATCAGTGCAGCCCCAACAGTGCCACCTATCAGTGCCCATCATTGCCGAATATCAGTGCAGCCTCATCAACTCACATCAGTGAGGAAGAAAAACCACTTATTTGCAAAATTTATAACAGGAACTAAAACTTTTTTCCAAATGTTTGCTTTTTTTTATTTGTTTAGCAAAAATTAAAAACCCCAGTGGTTATTAAATATCACCAAAAGCAAGCTCCATTTGTGTGAAAAAAAATTATAAAAATTTCATGTGGGTACAGTGTTGCAATTATCATTCAAAGTGTGACAGTGCTGAAATCTGAAAATTGCCTGGGCAGGAAGAGGGTGAAAGTGCCCGGTATTGAGGTGGTTAAGGATATCAGTGAGAGCATACAGATGAGTTTTACTATTGTTCACTCCACTCGGGCTATTCCTGATAATTTACTCTGCTGCTGTCAATGTATATTGGAGTCACGGGACAAAGATCCATTGAGAACAAAAAATATTACAAAAATCCAAACAAAATGGATTGCACCCTATGGTCAGAGGCGGTCTATAAAGAATCAGAAAGCTAGAACTTCTAAAAACGTTAGAAAAGTAGCATAAACAAAAGCTCATAATGGTGACCAAGGTTGCATTTGTACCTGCTGGAGGCCCTTCTCACATTCAAGCGACATCTCAGAGTTGGATTCTCTTCTGCACACTGCTCATTGGTACGTGTCTGGTCACAAGACCGTTCCCAGCTCCAGCCCTTCAGTGTGGTGGGGCGCTCTGGGACAAAGCCTTGACACAGCTTTCATTGGACAAATAACTGAAATTCTGAACTGTCCAGGTAAATCAGGAGCAGTTGGCAGATATGCTTTAAAGTGGTTGTAAACCCCAGTCATGGAATTTGAGCAAAGCACATATCGTAGTGTACACTTACCTATCGCCAAATCTCTAAGTGTCGTTTCTCTCTGGTGCTTCGTTCCTCTGTTATCAGTAACTTCTGAGAAGTTTTCCAGACACATGACAAATTTGTGACGGGAGGGAGATAAGCATGGAGCGTGTCTATTTAGAATACAGCTCTGCATGTTCTCTCATACCTCTGCCTATGTGGGGTGTCCCGGGTGAGGGGGGTGTCCCTTTCCTCCTATTAGCTCTCCCATACTAACTGAAGCCTCTCCGCCCCCTCCAAATGCAGAAGGATTTTAACACTTTTCTGGCCTTTTGCAGGGGTGTAGGGAAGAGAAGACTGCAGATAAACAAGCAAAACCTATGTAAGAGGATGTGTTCATCTCTGTGTATAATCTGAGGCTGTTCACTTCACTGGGTATATGTGAGGGTTTACATTCAGTTTATTTCAAAGTACACTACGCTGGGAACAAAACAAATACATAATTATCTGCACAAACTTTTGGTATTATGTAAGACTGAGAGCTGCAAATTGTGAAGTAGGATGCTTTTAAGGAATTTAGGGATCCTTAAAATGCCAGATTTTTAAGAAAAGCTGAACTATCCTTTATAAGAGCACCACTCACATAATGAAGACTAAATATTTCCATCTTCTTCTCAAGAAACAAGACGTCAATCTGATAAGTGAGCGGCTGCAATAAATCACAAAGCATGGGGCGGGTATCATCTTATCTCCTGAAAGCATTATATAGATAACCTAAAATCTGATTGCAATCTAGCAGAACATATCTCTACTCACCTTCTTGTCTCTGCAGCAGTTCTTGCCCAGCCTTATATCGTGCCTTTGCTGCCTCCATACGAACTGGCTGTTTCTCTAGAGAATAGACTTTCCTAAAGTTGAACTGTTCTTTTTCATTCCACCAGCCCTGTGCCAGGGCATGTGAGCAGAGCTGTGGGTGTTTCTGCCATATATCTATGCCCACACTTAGCTGGTTAGAGATGTTTCGTGCTCCCCCTATGTAAGAGACACAATATAAATGGAACTGAGCAGGACAATTACCATTCAGACTTCCACAATAATCCTATATTTTAAAGTGAATAAATAAATAGCACAATGAAATACATATAAAATACACACACACATATTTTTTTCAACTACTGCATTAAAGAGCACACTGAATCAACATTAACACACATGGGGAAAAAAAAAAAAAAAAAGCATCTTCAAGTAAAAGTATGGCCACCCTACAAAAAAATGTGCAGCAGCACTTAAAGCGGAGCTTCACCCAGAAGGGTGCCACAGAACAGGTAAGTGTCAATATTAAAAGTCAGCAGCATTTGTACAGTATTTGTAGCTGCTGACTTAATTTTTTCGTGGGGGGGCTGGACCTCTTCTTTAAAGTAGAACTATAGACAACACTTTGTTTTCATTTTAGATAGAGCAAGGAGAGTTATAACCCCTGTAAGTTTCTTTTTTGCCATCTGTATCCCATTGCAGGGATTATCCTTCACTACCTGTCCCATAGCCAAACAGGAAGTGAGAGGAAATCCATACTTGCTGACAGCCTT
The DNA here is from genome assembly GCF_042186555.1 of Aquarana catesbeiana. Lineage (NCBI taxonomy): Eukaryota > Metazoa > Chordata > Amphibia > Anura > Ranidae > Aquarana > Aquarana catesbeiana. The sequence continues at coordinate 76,795,854 of NC_133335.1, read as the reverse complement.
TTCTGGAACTTTTTGTTTACAAGTTTAAATTAATATTTTTTACTTAGAACCCCCAAATACTATATACAGTATCTCACAAAAGTGAGTACACCCCTCACATTTTTGTAAATATTTTATTATATCTTTTCATGTGACAATACTGAAGAAATGACACTTTACATTGTAGCAAAGTAGTGAGTGCACAGCTTGTATAACATTGTAAATTTGCTGTCCCTTCAAAATACACACAGCCATTGATGTCTAAACCACTGGCAACAAAAGTGATTACAGCCCTAAGTGAAAATGTCCAAATTGGGCCCAATTAGCCCTTTTCCCTCCCTGGTGTCATGTGACTCATTAGTGTTACAAGGTCTCAAGTGTGAATGGGGAGCAGGTGTGTTAAATTTGGTGTTATATCTCTCTCTCTCTCTCATACTGGTCACTGGAAGTTCAACATGACACCTCATGGCAAAGAACTCTCTGAGGATCTGAAAAATCAAGTTAGACTTACCGGTAACTTGTTTTCCAGAAGTCTTTCAGGACAGCACCTGAGAGATAGCGACTCCACCCACCGGAAACAGGAAACGCCTTCTTCCTCCAAACTTTAAAGGGAGGCGCCTCCCTACCATACCTCAGTTGTAATCGAGAAGACCTCCAGCCCCGGCTGGAACACATAAACACATACGTTAGTCACAGCATAGTATATTAAATACGATAGGGCGGGATGTTGCTGTCCTGAGAGACTTCTGGAAAACAAGTTACCGGTAAGTCTAACTTGATTTTTCCCAAGGCGTCTTTCAGGACAGCACCTGAGAGGATAACAGAGACTTACCCCCTTAGGGCAGGACAACAGCTTGCAGGACCTTTCTGCCAAACGCCTGATCATTAGCAGATGTGGGGTCCAGCCTGTAATGTTTCACGAATGTGTGAAAACTCGACCATGTTGCCACCCTGCAAATTTGTTCAGGGGTGGCGCCAGCTTTCTCTGCCCAAGTGGCTGCTAGTGCTCTTGTTTAGTGCGCACAAATTCCTGCTGGTGGAGACACACCTGCATGCGAATAAGCCTCTGAAATGGATAGTTTCAGCCACCTTGCTAAAGAAACCTTAGAAGCCTGGCAACCCTTCCTGTTGCCTGAGAAAAGCACAAAGAGTGAATCTGAACGTCTAAAGGACCTTGTTCTTTCCAAATAGCATAACAAAGTCCTTCTGACATCCAACATGTGGAAACAAGTCTCCTTCTCCCCTGCTGGGTTGGGGCAGAAGGTTGGAAGTATAATGTCCTGAAAACGATTCTGTATTGAAGCTACCTTTTGGTAAGAATTTCTGTAAGAAAGTAAGAATTACTGTCCTCAGTATAACCCTATCAGGAAAGATAGACAAATAGGGTTCCTTAATTGATAAAGGGTTAAGCTCACTGATCCTGCGTGCAGAGACCATGGCTATCAGAAACACAGACTTAAAAGTGAGATATCTGAGTGGTGCTTCATCTAACGGTTCAAAGGGACTCTTTGTTAGAGACTGAAGGACTATAGACAGATCCCATTTAGGAAAGACTTTAAGCAGTGCTGGTCTGGATCTCGTAAGGGATCTAAAGAATCTGGTTACCAACGGATTCAAGGCCACAGATCTTTCTAAGAACACTGCTAGCGCAGCAACCTGCACCTTCAAGGTACTAACTGCTAGTCCCTTGTCGGCTCCATCCTGTAAAAATTCAAGAATGGTAACAAGACTCCCTGGGTCCTGGGCAGATGAATTACACCATGTCTTATAAACGCTCCAGACCTTGGAATAAATGTCCCTAGTCACCTTTTTCCTACTTGATAATAGTGTTGCAATCAATCGGTTGGAAAAACCCTTGCTTTTTAGGAGCTGCTCTTCAGATACCAGGCTGTGAGAGCCAAAGTGGCTACCTCTGGATGATTTACAGGACCCTGTAATAGTAAATCGTGCCTGAGGGGCAGATGCCAATAAGGCTGGACCGCCATTCTCAGAACGGTTGAAAACCAGGCCCTTCTTGGCCAAAAGGGCATGATTAGAATGACTGGTACCATTTCTTTCTGAATTTTCCTTAATATTAAGGGAATTAACTGGAATGGGGGGAAAGCGTAGCAAAGATGGAATTTCCATGGATACGCCAGAGCATCTGTCCCTAGTGACCCGTCATGACTGTTTAGGGAAAAAAATAGCGGAACCAGGGCATTCTCCTTTGAGGTGAACAGGTCCACATCTGGCAGCCCCCATTTTTCGGTAATCAGAGCGAACACCTCTGGGTTCAGAGACCATTCTGCTTCCTGAATGGGGTTTCTGCTCAGGAAATCCGCCACTCTGTTTAGGGACCCTTTTAGGTGGACCGCAGGTAGAGACAGCAAGTGTCCTTCTGCCCACCGAAGAATGTCCATGGCTAGTACTTGCAGCGATTTGCTCCTTGTACCTCCCCTGTCTGTTTATATAAGCCACGGCCGTGGCATTGTCTGTTAGTATTTGAACATGCTGAGCCTGAAGACCCTGAGCGAACAACCTCAGAGCCAAGTCGATCGCTTTGAGCTCTCTCCAGTTTGAGGACTTTGTTGCCTCTTTCCTGGACCAGTTTCCCTGAGTGAAATCCTTTTCTAGGTGGGCCCCCCACCCCCAGGAACTGGCATCGGTTATCAGCCTTTTTCCGATCGGAAAGGCCCAGACTAACCCCTCTGATAGGATATCCTGCCTCTTCCACCACCATAGTGACCTCTTCACCTGGGTTGGAATTTTTACTTCCGATTCTAGAGATTCCAAATTGTGATCCCAGGATCTCAGAAGAAAGGCCTGCAGATGCCTGAAATGTAACCTTGCCCACTGAACAGCCGACATTGACGAAGTCAGAACACCCAGAGCTGACATGACCCGCCTTACCGACAGCTGCTGTTGGTCTGCAGTAAAGACACTGTATCCTGGATCTTTTCCTCCTTCTCTGAAGGAAGAAAGATCCTTTGAGCTACCAAATTTATTATATACCCTAGAAACCGAATCTCCTGAGAAGGGTTCAGGGAAGATTTTTTTGGAGATTTAGAATTCATCCGAGAGACTCCAGATGGCTGCATGCTCTGCCTAAATTTCTCTGCAATTCCTCTCTTGAGGGGGCGAAAAATAACAGATCGTCTAAATAAGGAATTACTGCAATTCCTTGAAGACGAAGCGGAGCTAGTGCCTCTGCCATCACCTTGGTAAAAATTTGTGGTGCGGAAGATAGTCCGAAGGGTAGGGATCTGAATTGTAGATGCTGGATTCCGCCCTCCAACCTTACCGCCAACCTGAGATACTTCTGGGATTGGGATGAGATTGGAATATGCAGGTATGCATCTTTTAAATCCACTGACGCCATGAAGCAACCTGGAGTCAGCAGATTTCTGACAGTGAAAATTGAGTCCATCTTGAACTTTCTGTACTTGATGGCTACGTTTAGCGGTTTTAGATTGAGAATTAATCGAAATCTTCCTGTTGGTTTTTTCACTAGGAAGACATGCAAATAGAATCCCTCCCGCTGTTCTTTTGGTGGCACTGGGATTACTACATCCTGCTGCATCAGTTCCTCCAGAGAGGACTTTATGGCCAGGGCCCTTATTGGATCTTGAGGGGTATTTGTTAACAGAAACCTTCCTGTGGGGCTTCTGGAAAACTCGAGAGTATAGCCCTGCGAGAGAGTGGTCAGAATAAACTGATTTGAAGTTATCCCTGACCACTGCGGAAGAAACTCTCCTAATCTTCCACCAACCCGCAGGGACGGGTCATTGCGATTTTTCGGCCTGTGAAGGAGGACGGAAGAGAATTCCGCCTTTACCCTTCGTTTTTTTTTTGTGGACCAATTTTTCCTCCTCCCCTGAAACTTGCTGTCCTGGTCTTGAGCTTTTTGAGGTCGAAAAAGACGTTTTGGGGCCTGCTTTTTCTTTTTGACCGGGAAGGACTTCTTTTTATCGGCTGTTCTGTCTAGGATATTATCTAGATCAGGGCCAAAAAGGTCACCTGAAAAAGGAATACCACAAAGTTTGCTCTTTGAAGCTGTATCCCCTGGCCAGGTTTTTAGCCATAAATCTCTTCTTGCAGCATTTGTCAAGGCTGCAGACCTAGCTGACATTTTAATTGCTTCAGCCGAAGCATCCGCAATATAAGCCACTGCAGAGATCAGGGTAGGAAAGGAATCTAAGATCTCTTGTTTGGGTGAATCTGCCACTATATGTGATCTAAGCTGGTTCACCCAGTATTCCAGATTCCTGGCCACACATATAGTGGCCATTGCTGGCTTCAAATTGCTCATGATTGATTGCCATGATCTCTTGAGAAAAAGATCCATGCGTTCGTTTTGTCCATTGGATCCTTCAGAACCCCCATGTCTTCAAAGGACAGGTCTGTGGATCTTGAGACCTGGGAAAAATGCAGCATCCAACCTGGGCACCTTATTCCACACCGCAGAAGGGTCCTCCTCAAAAGGGAAGCGCCTTTTTGTGGGCTCTGGGAAAAAAAGGGTTTTCCCTCTGGATCTTGCCATTCTTTAGCAATGGCGTCAAATAGCCGAATGGACCGGAAATGTTCGGCCCTTAGGTTCATTTAATCCTGCATATATGCGGTCATGAAGAGAGAATTCCTTTTCCTCACTTAAGCCAAGTGTAACATGAATAGCCTTAAGGAGCCCGTCTACCTCCTCTAGGGATAGCTTAAATTTGGAAGGGGCCACCTCCGCTTTCTCACCCTCCTCTTCCGAATCTTTAACAGAAGGAGCAGGGGACTGCTCTTCCCTGGTTGAGGGGTTTTCAGATAGAGCTTCCACCACCGGGATAGAAAGGGAACCCTGGGAAGCCTCAGAAGTGGATGGCTGAATAGCAGCTGGATTAAGTAAAGAGTCACGAAAAGTTTGAATCGTGGCATATAGTTCCTTCTTTACAGAGGCAACCAGGTCATCACAAACCGAAGCTGATTCCTCCCTGACTAAAGAAGTGATGCATGTACTGCATAGGGCTTTTTTCCAATTTTCTCCCATTTTGGCCCTGCAAGAAGGACATCTCTTTTTTGGGTCAGAGCTTTTAGCCTATGAGAGAAAAAAACAAAGGGGAAAAAAACCAGGGGACCTTTTAGTGAGACCCAGTCTCAGCTTCACAAGAATCACCAACAGGTGCACTTAGAAGAAACCAGTCAGCCTCTAGTGCCCAGACAAGCCCCTTGCCACTAGGGGGTAGAGAAAAAAGGTATAGACCAAACCCAGGTAAAGGAAGAAAACAGACTTTAAACCGCTGCTCCTACCTGAGCTTTGCTGGCACCTGTGCCTGTCCCCACCGCTGCAGACGCTGAGTCCTCCATCTCTGGTGTGCAGCTTTCCACTCGTGGCTTCATATACCGCTTCCGGACTCCCATAGTGCATCTGCACCGGACCGGAAGCGGAAATAGGCGCCAGCTCCTGTCCTCCCTCCTCCCCCTTGCGTCCATGCCGGAAATGGCGATTTCGTTGACCCAGTGACCCGCTTTGTCACTTGCGCAAAGGAAGCCCCGTCTCCCAGGAGCACCCGAGAGACCTTGACTCCCCTCCCAAAAGATGTTCCCTCCGGGCCGGAGGAAACACAAAAACTGAGGTATGGTAGGGAGGCGCCTCCCTTTAAAGTTTGGAGGAAGAAGGTGTTTCCTGTTTCCGGTGGGTGGAGTCGCTATCTCTCAGGTGCTGTCCTGAAAGACGCCTTGGGGGGAAAAAAAGAATTATTGCTCTACATAAAGCTGTCCTAGGCTATAAGAAGATTGCCAAGACCCTGAAACTGAGCTGTAGCATGGTGGCCAAGACCATACAGCGGTTTAACAGGACAGGTTCCACTTGGAACAGGCCTCGACATGGTCGACCAAAGAAGTTGCGTGCACGTGCTCAGCGTCATATCCAGAGGTTGTCTTTGGGAAATAGACATATGAGTGCTGCCAGCATTGCTGCAGAGATTGAAGGGGTGGGGGTCAACCTGTCAGTGGACAGACACCGCACACTGCATCAAATTGGTCTGCATGGCTGTCATCCCAGAAGGAAGCCTCTTCTAAAGATGATGCAGCATGCTAAGGACATGGATAACTGGAACCATGTCCTGTGGTCTGATGAGACCAAGATAAACTTATTTGGTTCAGATGGTGTGTGGCAGCAACCAGGTGGGGAGTACAAAGACAATTGTGTTTTGCCTGCAGTCAAGCATGGTGGTGGGAGTGTCATGGTCTGGGGCTGCACAAGTGCTGCCGGTGTCTTGCCGAGAAAGTTCCCCCGGCGGATAAGGACCCCCCCCCCCCCTCTACGGCGCAGCGCTTGCGCAGTAGGAACAACAAGGGAGCCGCTGAAAAGAGCCGAAGCTGAACACCTGAGTCAGCTGTACACGGCGCCTGCACACTACATTCTACCCTATGTCCACGTTAAAGCCCCTTACCATCCAAATGGATATAGAGTTAGAATAATAATATGCCGAGTACAGCGAGGCCGTGCCCGAATCGTGGCGAACGTAGCGAGGCCGTGCCCGAAGCGTAGCGAGCCCGCGAGGTGCCTGTTACAAACTCTTTTTTATTAAAATTGTCTTTGCACGCAGGCGCCGTGTACAATTGACTCTGGTGTTCAGCTTCGGCTGTTTTCGGCGGCTCCCTTGTTCCTACTGCGCTGCACCTGCGCAGTAGAGGGGGGTCCTTATCCACCGAGGGGAACGTTCTCGGCAGAACACAAGCACTGGGGAGCTACAGTTTATTGAGGGAACCATGAATGCCAACATGTACCGTGACATACTGAAGCAGAACATCATCCCCTCCCTACGGAGACTGGGCCGCAGGGCAGTATTATAACATGATAAAGACAACCAAACACACCTCAAAGACGACCACTGCCTTGATAAAGAAGCTGAGTGTAAAGGCGATGGACTTGCCAAGCATGTCTCCAGACCTAAACCCTATTACGCATCTGTGGGGCATCCTCAAAAACGGAGGGTGGAGGAGCACAAGGTCTCTAACATCCATCAGCTCTGTGATGTCATCATGGAGGAGTGGAAGAGGAGTCCAGTGGCAACCTGTGAAGCTCTGGTGAACTCCATGCCCTAGAGGGTTATTTAAGACAGTGCTGGAAAATAATGGTGGCCACACAAAATATTGACACTTTGGGCCCAATTTGGACATTTCACTTAGGGGTATTCTCACTTTTGTGAAAGATGATGTTACGCTGAGTAAATAGATTCTCAGCATGTCATGCTTTTAATATTGCGCATGCTTGTGGAATGGCAGATTTCCTCATTAGTGCCCTGCAGCTGCACAGCTGACAGATAATTATGAAACCACTCCCATTAGACCCACTTAGCACAGAGGCACAGAGAAACAGAGGGATTTCTTCAGAATAACAAAAGGTAGGAATCTGCAACAAAGTTTGTTATAATCCTTGCACATAGATCACCCAGAGGGGAATGTTTTTTTCTCAAAAAAAGTGGAGTTACGCTTTAAATGCTATGGAAAGCTTGTACTTGGAACATACTGCAGATAGAGCTTTTCACAGAACTGAATGGAGATTGTAAAGTACCACACTGTGGAGCTCTTGCTGGAATGTAAAAAGGTGATTATAGGAATGTTTAGGGAGGCTGGAAACATGGGGGGGTTAAAAATAGTGTTATGCCACGTACACACGACCGGTTTTGCCGTCGGAACAAACTCCGAAGGTTTCTCCGACGGAACTCCGACAGAATTCCATTCAAGCGGTCTTGCCTACACATGGTCAACCCAAAGTCTGAACAAAGTCCGACCGTCAAGAACGGGGTGACGCACAACACTTACGACGGGACTAGAAAAAGGAAGTTTAATAGCCAGTAGCCAATAGCTTCCGTCTCGTACTTCAGAGCATGCGTCGTTTTTGGTCCATTGGAACAGCATACAGACGATCGGTGTTCCCGATAGGAATTGGTTCCATCAGAAATATTTAGAACCTCTATTTCTATGTCTGTCAGAATTTTCGAAAAGAAAAGTCCGATGAGGCATACACGCGATCGGAATAGACGATGAAAAGCTTCAGTCGGACTTTTTCTGTCGGACATTCCACTCGTGTGTACACGGCTTTAGATTAGAATGAAAAGCACACAGAAAATGCTTGCGCATTCATGCGCGTTTCCATACATGTATATTTGTATGTCTTGCAATTCTTCTCTTCTCAATTCTTCTCTGCACTCTTCAGAAGATACAGGAAATACAGACTGCAGGTCCTTTTACCAGACAAACACCACTTTTTTTTTTTTTTTTTTTTTTTTTTTTTTACTAAGTCGCAATATGTTTACATGCGTTTGTGCATGTTGCCCTCTGAATAAAATGCAGCCTGCCCTACTTTTTTAAACACATGTCACCATAATGCAATGGTGTGAAACCATTCATTTTATTGTCTATGTGTTTAGAATGTGTTTATGAACAAATCTGGTGTGAACAGGTCCTAAGTGTTAGGAGACTAAATGTTAAGAGTTATTCATTTATTTTCTACAGGTAGGGTAAATCTTAGGTTACAGGGCAGTTCAGGGTTAATTCTTAGCGTCATGTCAGGGTTAGGAAAGGTTTTACACTGGGGACATGCCCACACACATTTAAGAAAGCCTTGGACTGTGAAGAACCGCACTGAAAATAGCAAACTGCAAGGAAATACCCTGTAATACGTGATAAGGCCATGTTCAAAGCAATATTCTGTAACTCACCAGTGATCTTCTCAGCTGCCCAGTACTGCCCAGCTGTCTCAAGCACGTATGCTTCTTGGCGGTCACACAGTAGGAATGTGTTGTGGTACATGAAGGGCTCAGGCTCCTCTCTACAGCTGCCCCCCTGACCATAACATGCCAGGAGTTCAGTTATAACCTGTACAGCAGCTTTGGCAGAAGTTGCACGCTCCAGTGCTAATCTTCAGAAAGAAGGAGAAAAGCACAAGGCTGTTAAAGTATCATTGTAACATAGACTCTTGCAAATGAACATACTTCTTGAACATAGGTACATACAAATAAAATAGTCTTGTTTCAGCATTGTAGGTGGCTTGATTTCCTCCTCTTTTACCAATCAATCAGTTTTGTAAGGGGAATTTCACTAATGCCGTGTACACACGGCCGGACTTTTCAACCAAACTTGTCCCACGAACAAATCCAAATCCGTCGGACAATTCGACCGTGTGTGGGCTTCATTGGACCTGCAGCGGACCTTTTCTGTCGAAAATGTGACGGACTTTAGATTTAGAACAGGTTTCAAATCTTTCCGACGGACTCGAGTCTGGTCGAAAAATCCGTTCGACTGTATGCTAATCCGACGGACAAAAACCGACACTAGGTCAGCTATTGGCTACTGGCTATGAACTTCCTATCCTCCGATTTTACGGAAGTCGGTTGAAAAGTCCATCAAAAAGTCAGACGTGATTTAGTCCGTCGAAAGTCCGGTCGTGTGTACACAGCATTAGTCGTGGTGGTGGGGTTTGGTTGATAAAAAGAAGGCATATGCCAATATGGTTTAAGAGTCAAAAGGCTTGGGAAAATTGGAAGAGTTAGGAACCGCTCTCCAGGTATGCATCTCCGCCTCTGGTAGCTCACCTGGTACGCATCTACACATCTGATTACAATGCCCCATGGTGGAACAATTTTGGTCTGACATATTGCAGATGCTCACTAAATTATTCCCAATCACCCTTTCTCCTGATCCACGCACAGCCCTTCTCAACGTATGCCCCACGATTTTAAGCTCTACCCAATGCAAATTATTATAACATTAAAACTGATGAAAAGCAAACTATTGTGAAAATCTAGAACTCCCCCTTTATGCTTGTTGTGGAGACTAAAAACGTGATTACTCAATCAATAATCCATGATCCATGTCAAAATTGAGGCCATCCACCTAAGTAGTTCACAAATATGAAAGACTATAGCAATCTTGGGTGACTTAATTCCTTACTCCCAACTTTGAGTCCCTACTCCTACCTTAGGAATGTCACTGGCTAGCCCAATCATCTTGTTGCCTGTCTGCACAACACTCCTTGCCAACCCCCCATTTGCCCCCCCCCCCCCCCCCCGTCTTCTCTTCTCCGTCCTCACCCTTTCCTCTTCTCTGGTTAGAACCATGGTACCTGTAATCAGGGTGCTATTTTACTGTCTCTGCTGCTTACTCTTTTTGTGGACATGACTGCTTGTGCCAACAGTTACTGTTGACTTTTTTTTGTTTCCAAAATCAATGTTCATTGTAGACAAAAGGTATAATGCACAATAGGAATACAAATGTAGTGTCTAATGTGTATCACAATGCATTGTTACAAGTTGACATAGATATCACTGGGAAGAATACATTATACTTTAGTAAGGTGTAAGAAGAATAAAGCAGAAACAAAACAGCAAAAGATGAACAACAAGGGCATCTAGCCCTGCAGGTAACCAAGTGGTTATATAGTCACCACAATTAATTGGTTAGCATGCTATAGTTTCCCTATCTTTACATTACAATCTGGGACGCTTGACTGTTCTGGTAGCAGGGAGCCATCGTGTTTTTTAGGGTATTTCCATTATATCAGTGTTGGTCCTGGGTAAAGGTCTTAGGAAGCCTTGGCGGTAATAGGGGGCGAGTGTAGACACACTAGTCAGGCTTCCCTTTTGGAGATGATTGTTTGCTATCATAGGTTGGGTGTTCGATGATGTCATTGGTTAGTTGCCAAATGTCTCTAGATTTCCTGTGGGATTGCGGTCACCGGACCACTAGCAATCCACAGGTGACAGGCGAATCTAGTAGGCATGTTCCGTCTTCAGGTTAGTCCATTGAGTCATTGGGGAGGCACTGTTAGGTCAGTTGAATGGAGGGGAAGAGGGGACCGTGGAAAGAGAAGCTCCTCGCGGCAAAGGAGTGTGTTAGCGGATATAGTTAACGGGGGGGGGGGGAATAAAAGGCCTAGGGAGAAGGGTGCGAGTGGTAACTCAGTCTATGGAAAGATGTATTAATTGTAGTGTAATGTGTGTGTAGAGGGAAATGAAAGGAGATGTTGGTTTGGGGGGGGGGATGGGGGTAGATGAAAGGAGAAGGGGGTGGCCTTTTCCTCTTCCTCCGACCTGATATCGTGTTTCTTTGTGTATCATTGAGACAGTAGTAGTAATTTTCCTGAATTGAGTCGGCGTGTCTTTGACTTGGTCCACTAAATCTTCCATTTCTGCCACTTTATTTATGAGTCTGATCCAGTCTGCAATGGTTGGGGGTTTGGAGGACCTCCAGAGAGTTGGGATACACGTTTTTGCAGCGTTTAAGAGGTGTAAAGATAGTGAGTGTTGATAATCTCTTTTGGGGATGGCGGAGTGGTGTAGGAGCATTTGGGCTGGGGTTAATTCTATCTGATAGGTGGTAATTAGAGTAGTGTGGCAGTGGACCCCTTTCCAGAAATTTTGGATTAAGGGACATGACTGCCATTTATGGAGGAGTGATCCGTCTTCGTTAGAGTAGTTGGGGGGAATAGTAGGAGAGATTTTGTGTAGTTTAAGGGGGGGTCTTGTACTACCTAGAAATAACTTTGAAGCCATTTTCCTGCGCAAAGACATTGATTGACCCCTTGTGGATATAAGAATTGATGTTTTCCCATTCTTCATCTGAGAGGTTAATTGAGAGCTCCCTTTCCCAACTATGGGTTACTATATTGGATTTGGGGTTGTGGTTACAGAGTAGAATAGAATATATGTCCGAAATCAAATGTCTTTGCGGTTCTTTTTTGGTACAAAGCACTTCAAAAGGTGCGAGTTGTCTAGCATATTTGGAGCATGTTTGTGGGTGAGTGAGAAATGTCGGATTTGGCAGTACGTCCAGAAAGGGAAGGGTTGTCCAGACATCTGCGTAGACAGTTTGGGTAGGGTCAGAAAGGTGTCCCTGGAGAAGAAGTGTTCAGCTCTCATATCAGTGTGTCGCCAAGTATATGAAAGGAACAAGTCTGATAGGCCTTGTGGGAAATCCAGGTTGTTGCAGATGGGGGTTAATGGGCCCAGTGAAGAGCAAATTTGGAAGTTACGGCATGTTTTCTGGAAAATTTGGAATGTGTTGTAAATCAATGGGTGTTGTTTGCAGCAGGTGAAACATACATTGGGGCGGTCCAGGGTAGTTGCCGTATTGGTATGGAGAGCGCATTTTCGATGTTCGTCCATGCTTTTGTATGTGCGTGAACATTCCAATCTATTATTCTCGTCAACTAACACTACCCAATTTGTTAATCTTTCGAAGCCAAGTCTTGGATGCCCTTTTCCCCACAAAAATTCTGAACAGGTTCTGCGGTACGAAGCAAAAAAGGCTTGTGGCAATTTTATGGGGATCATTTGCATAACATATAATATTCTCGGGAGGATGTTAATTTTGATTATGGATGCCCTCCTAAATCATGAGAAGATGCCTGGCGACCATGACTTCAGGTCATTCTGAATGTGTTAAAGGATCGGGAGGTAATTTTTGTTATATAGTTCAGAAAACTGAGATGTCAGTTGGATCGCAAGATAGGTGATTGAGTCTCGGTTCCACCTGAATGGAAAGTTTGTTTTACATTGCGCTAGGGCCTCTTTTTGTAGGGAGATATTCAGGGTTTTCAATTTTATGAAGTTGATTTGTAGGTTGGTCAATGTGTTAAACGTGGCGGAGTCCTTAAATAAGTTGGGCAGTGTAATGTGTGGTTCTGTCAGGAACATGAGTATGTCGTCTGCGAATGCAGATAACTTGTATGTAGTCTTGGAGATCGTCACGCCTTTGATGTCCAGGTTGGACCTAAGGCTTTGGAGTAGCGGTTCTAGGGTGAGAACAAATATTAATGGGGAGAGAGGGCAGCCTTGGTGAGTTCCGTTCGAAATAGAGAAGGCCGTTGGCTCGGACCTTAGCGGCTTGGAAGGAGCAGAGTGCCAAGATAAATTGTAGCATGCAAGCTCATATGTCAATTATTTTGAGTACTTCCGACATGTAGTCCTATGCCACTCCATCGAACGCCTTCTCGGCATCAAGGGATAGAAAAACTCCACATTGTTGAGTAGATGTTAGCCATTTGTGAATATTAATGGCTTTTATGGTGTTGTCTCTCGCCTCTCTGCCTGGTATAAAGCCTACGTGATTTAGTGAATGGAGTTTGGGTAGTAAGGGTTGAGGTGATTTGCTAGGATTTTGGCATAAATTTTGAGATCTACGTTCAGTAGGGAGATTGGACGATAGTTTGTTACCAGGGAGGGGTCTTTGTTTGGTTTTGGGATCACAGTGATGTGCGCCGTTAGGAGGTCTCGAGGTGGGGGATTGTCGGATGAGAGGTAGTTAAATGCACTCAGGAAGTGTGGCTTAAGTGTTTCTTTAACCACCTGAGATCCGCGCTATAGTCAAATGACGGCTACAGCGTGGACCTGCTTTGCCGGGACTGCGTCCATTGACGTCGTCCCGTGCACGGGAGGCCTATGCGCCCCCTGCAGGGCGCGCACGGTGCGCTCTGTGATCAGCGAGTCTGTGAGACTTGCCTGATCACAGATCGGAGTAAGGGGTCGATCCGGACCCCTTACCACATGATCAGCTGTCAGCCAATGACAGCTGATCATGTGATGTCAACAGAGCCAGTAATCGGCTATTTTTTCTCCTCGCGCTGACAGCATGAGGAGGGAAAAAAAAGCCGACCGCCGGCGGCCGTGAGAGGGACATCAGTCCCGATCGCGGCAAGCTGCTAACGATCCTCAGTGCCCACCTGTGCCCCCTGCCAGTGCCACCTAGCATTAGGCAGCAGTGCCGCCTACCAGTGCCCACAGTGCCCACAATCAGTGACTCAATAACAGTGCTGCACATCAGTGCCACCTACCAGTGCCGTCTATCAGTGCCCATCAGTGGCCACCTACCAGTGGTACCTATCAGGGCCCATCAGTGGCCATCAGTACCGCCTTATCTTTCCCCATCAGTGCTGCCTTATCTGTGCCTATCAGTGCCCACCAGTGCCGCCTCTTTAGCGCATCAATGAGAAAAATTACCTGTTTGCAAAATTTTATTACAAACTATGAAACATGATTTTTTTATTTTCAAAACTTTCCATCTTCTTTTGTTTGTTTAGCAAAAAATAAAAACCCCAGCTGTGATTAAATGCCACCAAAAGAAAGCTACGGGCAACATTTCTTAATTAGGATAGATACTCCTTTGGATTTTGCATTGTGGTTTGTTGCATGGAAAGAGGTTGGGAAGTGTGTATTGGAAAGTTTCGGGATGGAATTTGTTTCAAAGTGTATTTTCTGAAAGAAGATGTCTGCTTCGTTTCTATGCATGGAGAGAAGTAATTGGGAGCGTTTTTTGGAAGGTTGAGGCCACGTACATTAAGGGAGATGATTTTGGTTTTGGATTTGGCTTGTTTATGTGGCGATCTTGCCATTGTTTGGGGAGAGCTGGAGACCTTTAAGTAGGTAGTGATACTTGCTGGAGTCAGTTAAGGATGTATCGGAGGAGGAGGGAAGGGGTTCGGAAAGGGACAGGTGTCCTGTAGAGAGCAGAGGATCAAGATCAGTAGGAAAGAGTGCAGGAGAGGGTCTGGGGTAAGGGAGGGGGCAAAGAAGAATGTGTCATTTAGGGATTATTTTTTTTTTTTTTTTATCAGAAAATTTTTTTTATTTTAATTTAATACATACACTTCACAAAACAGTTATACATAATATATAATAATACAATTTCTATAATCTTACAATGGGAGCCTACACCAACTGTTACCTTTTTTTTTTTTCTGTCTGGTGAGCAATGGCCCCAAATTCAGTCGAAGATACTCGGCTGGCTCTGGGGACTCCATCACTCCCAAATATTTAAAGCAGTTAACAATAGCAATTTGTTCAGCCCCCTCTGGGAGTCCCTCCCTCGTCTGATCTAATGGCATTATAGTTGATTTCGACCAATTAATTGCAAAGCCCGAAAAGCTGCCAAAGTTTCCCACTATCTCCATCACTGCCCGCAAAGAAGAGGACATATCCCCTAGATATATAAGTGCATCATCTGCATATAAAGATATTTTTTCCTCTCTCTGAAATCTGCGGAACCCCACTACCTCAGGTGGGTTCCGGATCAGTATAGCCAGGGGTTCAATCGCCAAGGCGAACAGTAATGGAGACAGCAGGCAACCTTGTCTAGTCCCCCTATATAATCCAAATGGGGGGGAGATGCGCAACCTGGCTCTAGGTTTGGAATACAGTACTCTTACCCAGGATATGAATTTACCTCCCACACCAAATCTTTCCAGTATTTCCATGAGGTAGGGCCACTCCACACTGTCAAACGCCTTAGTCGCGTCAAGTGACAGAATGGCCCTACCCCCGGATTGTCCACTGGCATCTGCAAATTCATGTATAACCTCCTTATATTATCAGACGTAGAGCGCGTTGGTATAAAGCCAGACTGGTCACAATGAACCAGTTAGCCAATTACCTGAGAGCCTCTTCGCCAAAACACTGGCCAGCAACTTAACGTCTGCATTCAATAACGAAATTGGATGGTATGAATCCATTAGAAGTCTATCTTTTCCTGGTTTCAAAAGAACTGTAATTATTGCTTCTTGCATACTATCTGGTAACCTTCCCACTTCCCCAGCCTCCTCTATTGTCTGCAACAATGACGGTAAGAGGACCTCCCTATAATGGGAGTATACCTCTACCGGTATTCCTTCTGGGCCTGGTGATTTATGACGCATTGCCCCCTCTAATGCTTCCGTTAATTCAGCCAGTGAAATTGGGGAATTCAGAGTTTCCCTCTCCTCCTCCGTTAACCGCAGAAAAGGACAGGTTTGTAGGAACTGTTCCAAGTCCGATGGTTTATACCTGGTTTTACTAGAGTACAAATCCCTGTAGAACTGCTGAAAACTATTTACTATGTCTGAGCTGAGAGTTAACTTCTCTCCAGTTTCAGTCCCTATAGCTAGTATATTTGTAGATTCCCGTTGCTCTCTAGCTATTAGAGCTAATAGGCGGGCAGTATTTTCCCCCTCTTCGAAATAATTTTGTTGCTGAAAATATCTTCTCTTCTCTGCTGCAGATAGCCATACCGCATTGTGTACTGCCTGCGCCTCTCTCCATAGCTCTTGATTGGATTGTGATGGATCAATTATTAAGGCTTGCTCCCCTTCTTTCAGTTCTTCCCGTACCCTGGTTTCCCACTCTCTCGATCGGGATTTAACTCCCGCAATTTCTTTAATGAGGCAACCCCTCAAGAATGCTTTGTGTATCCCAGACTACCGCTTTACTGGCTGAGCCCCCATTTAATTGTAAAAATTCCCGTAAAACCTCTCCCGTTCTATCTGCCTGTGGAAGCAGAGTCAACCAATATGGGTTCATTTTCCACAGTGGTTGTCTCGAGGTACCAATAATGCCCAGTCGTACCCAAAATGGGGAGTGGTCAGACAGAAGGCGCGGCTCATATGCAGAGTCCTCTATCCACTGAAAAAGTGACTCATTCCCCAGCCCCAAATCAATACGTGAGAAACCATCATGTGTTGCAGAGTAACAGGAGTAACATCTATCCTTGTCATGTCTCTCCCTCCATACATCCCTAAGTCCCAATTCCTCGAGGAGGGCGGCAAAAGCCGTCTTCCCAGAGGTATGTCTCATATTTTTGGATGTCAAAGACATTCTGTCCAGGGAATTATCCAAGATATTATTGTAGTCTCCTACTGCTAACACCGGGACCCCCAGATGCAGAGCCATGAACTGCGATAGGCACCCAAGGGGAACTGCTGAAAAAGGCGGAGGAATGTATATGGAAGCTATTATACACGTTAGTCCATTAAGCTTACATAGTAGAAAAACAAACTTTCCCTCCTTATCCACTCTCTGTTGCAAGCACTCAAAGGAGATATCCGAGGAGATCACAATACTAACCCCCCTTGAATATGAGGTATGCATAGAATGAAACTGTATCGGGTATCTCCTTGAGCGCAATAAATGTACAGAGTCAGGCCGCATATGTGTTTCTTGCAAACAAATTATCTGGGGTTTCATTTTATCAAAATATTTAAACATTGCACTTCTCGTATCCCTATACCCCAGCCCCCTTACATTCCATGTCATTAATAAAATACCCTTTTTTTTTTTCCCCCCTTTACTCATACATGATAGCTCTCTATTTTTTGCACTCATAGAATCAAACAGCTACATAAATAGTAAATCATAACACCGTTGGCCTTCTGGGTTTTAACCATTCCAAGGACCCTGCCAGCATACAATACATTTCTACATAACTTTATTTTTTTTCCCCCATTTGTCAGTTGTGTGATACAAAAAATATATTTGTGGCAAAACTTATACTTGTGATAACTTCCCTTTCTTAATTGCATAAATCCGCCCTTTCTCGTGCCTACCCTACCCCCCCTCCCTCCTCTCCACCCCACTCCCTCCCAAACCTTCCCACCCTTCTTCTCCCCCCTCCCCTCCCGCCCAACTGGGCCTACCCTAGGGGCTTGTATCTTGACCTCCCCCCTATATTCACTCCCCAACATACTCCCTCCCATCTTTTCCATACCATACATCTCTGTATCCCCCTGTTCTACGGGGACTTACCTCCCCCCCTCTCCAACCTTTTTTAGTGCCACTCCTGTGCGATGACTTTTGTGTTTGTGAAGGTAAATACTCATATCAGCCCCATTTTAATCTAATTAATATATCAATCTTCCACTATTTTATTACATTCTAATCCCCCTCCTAATCCGTGTTTTACTTGCCAACACTAAACATTTATTTAATTTTTATTTTTTAAATAATTATTATCTGTGATCCCTTTTCTTCACCTTTCCTTCCCACTTCCCCTATATAAAAAAAAAAAGGGGGGGGGGGGGGGGGTTGGGGGGAAAAAAGTCTAAATAGTCTCTGATCTCTCATCTTCTGTATTCCGTGCTGTTTTCCCGTTGTCCTTCAACCACTCTTCAACACTCCGTGGGGAATCAAAAAAGTGTATACCATTTATATTAGTCACTCTCAATCGGGCTGGGTATAGCAGTGCATAGTCCATCTTGATTTGCTGTAGCGTACGTTTGATTGGTATGTATGCCGCTCGGCGCTTTTGTAGCTCTGGAGAAAAGTCCTGAAATAATAAAATTTTGGCCCCCTTGTATAGAATATCTCTCATTTCTCTTGTCTTCCGGAGCAATGATATTTTATCTCTAAAGTTGAACAATTTTATGATTATGGGCCTTGGATATTCTTTTCCCTGACGAAGTCTAGAGGGCATTCGGTGTGCACACTCAATGCCAAAAAAAGGAGAAAAAGTCGCAGCCCCAAATATTTCTTTGGCCCATTCCTCCAAGAACTCTATGGGGTTAGACCCCTCACTCGCTCAGGCATGCCAATTATTCTTACGTTGTTTCTTCGATTTCTATTTTCTAATTCGTCCATTTTGGCTGCTTGTTCTTTTATACGTTTTTTTCATCTCAATGACATCCTGTTTGAGTGGAGATAGCGTATCTTCTACTGCACTTAATCTTTCTTCTAAAGCCGTTGTTCTTTCCTCCATCTCCTTCAGCTTGCCGCCTATCACTGCGATTTCCTCCTTTATGCCTTTCAATTGGGCATCCACCCCTGCGATTGATTCCTTGCATGCGATTATCGCATATAGGAGGTCCCTCATTGTGGGTTCTTCTGCTCTTCCCCTTTGTTCTCCCTCCATATCTGCCTCTGTTATGTTAGAGAGCTTTCTAGTTGCTCTGTCACCGCTTGATGTATCCATTTTCCCTGCTTCTTGTTCCTTTTATATGCAAGGCAGTCGTCGGGCTTGGCACCACCGGCACTGGTCCGCAGCTTGAACTTTTCCTAGTCCCTGATGGAACTGTGTGGGTTAGTTGTGTAGATTTAGCTGGTGAAAAATGTCCTAGCAAATCGCTCTAACTTAGTTGCTGCTGCAACTGCAGTTGCTGCTGCAGCTTTTGCTTGATTTGTCTGATTTTTTTTGTAGAGCGTGTGACTTGGGATCCTTCTTGTTGTGGCTGGTTTACTTTCTCCTCAGCAGCTCGTTTCCCCACCATGTTGTTTTCCTCCTTTCTCCTTCTCCTTTAAGGATTAACCAGTTTATACATTGTTTCAAAGCATTGCCCAGTGTTGCATCATCACTTGTTATTTCACCCTGTTAATTCCTGTTGGACTCAAAAAGAACGACAAAACAAACCAAAAAAAAAGGGGAAACACTGTCCCTTTACATATGTCCAGAGTTTACAATGTCATTCCGCTCAACTGAGCCTGAGATTAAATAGTAGGCAGTGAAATACTGCACTTTAAATTGCCACTTTAGTCATAATAGCCAGCTTTTAAACACCATTCCTCTATTTATATTGATTTGTACTATTGCTGTTTGGTTTAGTTGGCCTCCCCAGCTTGCTCCCCTTCTGTCTCACACCCGGGACTAGAATTGCATCTTTCTGAATCGCAGATATAATGTCTTTGACGGCAAGGGTTAAATAAAGAAAGGCAGCAATGGATTCAGCTCAGCCCCAGTTCCAGCTGAAAGTTTCTATTAGTTTCAGCTATACATTCAGGATAAACAAACATATATGGCAGATATGTAGGTTGAAAACAGTAGGAAGAGCTTTCACCTGCATCAGACGTCTTCACACATGATAGTCAATCTCCAACGTTACCTTATGAATTTTATATGTATAGAGTCTTTAATAACAACCGCTAAGCAGTAGATCAGCTCAGAGAAGGTTCCAAGTGAGAGTGCAATAAATTTATATTTGTTTCTTCTGTTATGGGCTAAGCTTAAATAAGCATATGTGGCAGATATGCGATTCGAGACAAATAGAAAAAACTTTCACCTGCATCAGACGTCTTCACACATGTCTGTTGGTTTTCAGCATTACCTTATGTTCTTAACAACCGCTCACCGCTTCACCCCCCTCAGCCCCAGTTGCTGAGGCCAATTCGTTACTCAGCTGCTGATGTCTCAAATGGGAGCCTTTCACGCTACCCCTCTGGTTCCTCTCACCAAGCGTTCACTCCATCCCTCACACCGGCGCTGTTGCTGCTCTTAAAGCCGGTTTTCTCGCCGAGCGCCGGCAGGTCTGGGAGACCTCTCATGCCTGACCTCCGGGACTCTGCTCTCACCGGGACTAGGTATGTACTTGTGCTGGTGAAGGTGTCTGTCTCTAGGGCTGAAGTCGGCTGCTTTCTCCTGCTGCCGGGTCGGCTAGCATTTCCTCAGCTGTATGCTTGCTAGTTAGAGCTGGGGGAGAGGAGATCACACACACACCCTCTCACTCCCACATCCGGTCACCCATTTAGGGATTTTAGTGAAAGCGTAACCGGTTGAAGGTTTGAGAGTGGAGGATGTGTAAACACGCGGTAGTGTCCAGCGAGTAGCGAGGACAAGCTCGCTAGTCAGAGTGGGCTATATACCTATTTCAAGGTGTAGCCGGAGCGGTTCAGTTTTATAGTGTACGAATGTGAGCAGAGATCTAAATGGGCAGTGCTGGGTACCACTGTGGGGGAGGAGCCAGCGACGGTGGGAAGTAGTAGAAGCAGTGAATGGGGTGTGACCTGCTAATCAGAGGAGGCTGTATATGTTTGGAATGAAGAGGTTGCGCATGGGAGAGATGAGGCGGGGTGGAGGTTGTGCTACTTGAAGACAAAGTGGTGGTTTGGAAGGGTGTTGTGGTTTGGAAGGGAATGGAAGGAAGACCCTGGCATGAGGCAGGTTAGATGGGCGGGAGTGGGGAGCTAGCCTGAGTGCCTTACCAGTATATGATAGGGACCAAGGGTAATATCAAACTCAACAAACAATACCCTGTTGTCTGAGCAGCAAAATGCAAAGAAAAAAACTTGCTTATCTAATAACTGTAAGAGGCAAAAAAAAAAAGTACAGTGTACAAAGTGAAACAGTCCATTATCCCATAGTGCTGGTTTGTAGTGCGATCCTGCATTACCTGATCTAAACTATTGGTAGTAAAGGGGTATTCGTTCTTGCTAATGCCTGTGCCCCATGTGGTGCGTCATTCAGAAAATGAGGGGTTGAATGGCTCATGGGCTTAAGTAATCCCACTTTTAGTGGGACAGATAAGAACTATGTAGAAAGGATCCCTCATGGGATGCATATTAAGGCAAGTCACCTAACTATTTCGTATTACATGCGTTTAGGGTATTTTAAGGTAGGTGCCATGGTATCCATTAGTCCCTGTATGGGAAAACATCATTAGCAAGGGTATTGTTCTAAAGGGGAATACCGATGGGGCTTCTGCACCCATGAGAGGAAATGTTTGTTGTCTTGCCGGCTATTCAGTGTGAGAACATGAATTGAGTTCCCTCATATAAGGGTTGGAGTCTGCCAGGAGTCAAAATCCAAGGGGTCCTTCAGTTTTCAATTTGGCATCTAATCCGTATTGCCGTGACAGGTTCAGCTGCAGGATATTGTATGCATTCCCCATTAGAAAGTGATCTTAATTGTGAATGGTATACTGTAAATAGACAAATGGTATGTGCTAAGCTATTGAACGTTGACGATAGGTTTAACAATAGAAGATTTCCAGTGGGTATTTCTTTTATACTGGGACGAGGATGATCTGCAGGGGCCACTTCCCCAAGCCCCTACTATAAGGGGGTATTGGATGCGAAAGGTTTTTTTATTTTAGGGATTATAACCAATGGGTAGTAGCCTGTGCTGAGGGTTTGGTATTATGGTCTGGCCCATTAAGTGCTATATGTCAAAATGTGTGCAAATACAGACGCTTGAATCAGCTTGGCAAAGCTGTCAGAGACCTCCCAGGGGGGGCGATGTATTGTGGGCAGAGTGGTAGGGCCGTGCAGATCATTCTCACAGCATGGGCCTCCTAGAGGAGCTGAGAGGCCCTACAACTGTCTTTTTCCATCACTGTTACAGTATTGTGTGTATGCACAAATATATCAACGGAAAGAAGCGAAGAAAACAAAACTAGTAAATCTGGTATAGCCACCAAGGTGTAAAGCGTCCACTGCAGCTAAAGTCCCAGACTTACAGTCAGGTCCATAAATATTGGGACATCGACACAATTCTAATCTTTTTGGCTCTATACACCACCACAATGGATTTGAAATGAAACGAACAAGACGTGCTTTAACTGCAGACTTTCAGCTTTAATTTGAGAGTATTTACATCCAAATCAGGTGAATGGTGTAGGAATTACAACAGTTTGTATATGTGCCTCCCACTTTTTAAGGGACCAAAAGTAATGGGACAGATTAACAATCATCCATCAAACTTTCACTTTTTAATACTTGGTTGCAAATCCTTTGCAGTCAATTACAGCCTAAAGTCTGGAATGTATAGACATCACCAGACACTGGGTTTTATCCCTGGTGATGCTCTGCCAGGCCTCTACTGCAACTGTCTTCAGTTCCTGCTTGTTCTTGGGGCATTTTCCCTTCAGTTTTGTCTTCAGCAAGTGAAATGCATGCTCAATCGGATTCAGGTCAGGTGATTGACTTGGCCATTGCATAATATTCCACTTCTTTCCCTTAAACTCTTTGGTTGCTTTTGCAGTATGCTTTGGGTCATTGTCCATCTGCACTGTGAAGTGCCGTGGGAGCCACATATACAAACTGTTGTAATTCCTACACCGTTCACCTGATTTGAATGTAAATACCCTCAAATTAAAGTCTGCAGTTAAAGCTCATCTTGTTCGTTTCATTTCAAATCCATTGTGGTGGTGTATAGAGCCAAAAAGATTAGAATTGTGTCGATGTCCCAATATTTATGGACCTGACTGTATGTGGTTAAATGGGCAAATAAGTGGGGGATGGGAGCACAGTGTGTTCAAAATGTGCAGGCCCAGGTGCAGAGTCTCATATGTTTGCGGGTCTTGTGGTGGGGTCCCACTTGGAAAGAGATATCGATTGGGTACTGGGTAGGTGAATGGGGTTAGAGTAGGGAGAATAAAAAAAGAGAAAAACTGAAAAGTAACTTAGCTGAGTATTGAGGGCTCCAGCGCCGCTGATCAGTGATCACAGCGAGCTCTTCTTGTGTGCAGAGCTTTCGATGGGCTATAGCCATGGTTAGGGCCTGGTGCTGAGTGGTAGGCCCAGGCTTTGGACGGCAAATGTTGCCTATGGAAGCGGTATTCTTGGATTTCCATGGGTTCACTGCTGGGTGGAGTGCGTCTTGCAGCAGGAGGGTGAAATTCCGCATACCATTTGGATACATCTGTGTATGGGATCTCCAGCGTTTCACAGAAGTAACGCAAATCTTCTGGCACTCTTATGCCCCGTACACACGGTTGGATTTTCCAACGGAAAATATGTGATAGGACCTTGTTGTCGGAAATTCCGACCGTGTGTAGGCTCCATCACACATTTTCCATCAGATTTTCCGACACACAAAGTTTGAGAGCAGGATATAAAATTTTCCGACAACAAAATCTGTTGTCGGAAATTCCGATCGTGTGTACACAAATCCGACGGACAAAGTGCCACGCATGCTCAGAATAAATAGATGAAAGCTATTGGCCACTGCCCCGTTTATAGTCCCAACGTACGTGTATTACGTCACCGCGTTTAGAACGATCGGATTTTCCGACAACTTTGTGTGACCGTGTGTATGCAAGACAAGTTTGAGCCAACATCCGTCGGAAAAAATCCTAGGATTTTGTTGTCGGAATGTCCGAACAAAGTCCGACCGTGTGTATGGGGCATAAGAAGTGTGGAGCGGCCTTGTGTGGAGGCTGAGAGGCTGAAGGGGAACTTCCACCTGTATTGAATTCCCTTGGTGTGGAGTACCTCCAGGAGTGGGCGGAGTTCTCTCAGACGCTAAAGTGTGATGGTGGAGAGATCCTGGAACAATCGAATATCTGCGTTGTTGTACTTTAGAGGAGTTTTATTACGGGCCTTCCTTAATACCTCCTCCTTAAGTTGATAGTCTATTATGCAGCAGACTACATTTCTAGGAGTATCAGAATCTCTGCCTCGTGGGCGGAGGGCGTGGTGGATGCGTTCCATCCCTATCGGGGTAGTGGGGGCTCTTTCTAGTAAATTATTGAAAAGGCCTACCACTTTGGCCTGTAGTTGGTCTGCATCGATCGATTCAGGGAGGCCCCGTAAATGGAGATTGTGGTGCCTGCCACGGTTGACCAAGTCTTCCATATGGCGATTTAGGTACCTAAGTTGCAAGGTGTGGACATGGCATGTGCGACGCAGTGCTGTGGAGGGCTGTGCTGTCACCTTCTCAACTTCTTGGACTCTGCCTCCGATCGCTTGTATGTCGATCCGGAGGTGAGTGATTGCAGCCGTTAGGAATACTTTTATGTCTGCTGCTACGGATCGGAGATCACTGAGGCTGGGGTGCTGGCGTGGTGTGAGTTATCTCGCCATTATCGGGAGAGAGCCGCATGGTGGCTGTAGTTCCGGTCGTCAGGCCTGATGATGGGGGAGAGCCTAGAGTGGGCGCCATGTTGCCTGCTTGGGACCGGAACATTTCCAGGATGTTTTGGCTCAATCTGCCGGTCAAGTCACGGGGAGACCTGGAGCGGGATGCAGAGGAGCTGTGGGAGGAGGTCCCCATGATGTTTTCTGCCGAGTTGTTGCATTAAAAACCACCGTTGTAGGCTGGTGCTTACAAGCTAAGCTACCATCTTCCTCCGAGGTCAGGCCACGCTCCCCTACTGTTGACTTTTTAATGGAGCCAAAGTTTTGTGACAACTATTTCTCAGGTTACCTTATTGTCTGTACCTGCCTCACAAATCATAACTCTGTAAATTTCTTTGTCTCTAGCTCGTCATACGTGGGATGTACTTCAACCTGTCTTTTTATGAGTACCATGTACCCTTTTTGGGTTTTTTCCTGTCACTATGTTGTATTGTTTTTACCCCTTTGCTTCTTTTGCGATAAAATATTTGATCAAGGAAAGAAAAAAAAGAAGTTAGGAACCTAAAGGGATTAGGACTGATAAATGGGATGCAGAGAAGGGGAGCGATTAAGAAGTGAGATGCAGAAAGAGGAATAACAAAAGTCAAAACTTGTCAACACCATATTTGTTTCATCTCAGGATCTCTGAGTATATAAACTAGAGGGTCAGTATCACATGCAGACATTAGCATTTTCGGAAAGAGGTTAGGGATGAAAGCAAACATTTTTCCCAAAGTACAGGTTGCCATTTTAGCCTATCCTGTCATTTACAGTATAATTGCCTAAGTGTCACTTTCCCTTTGTCACTGAGGGATTCTGCCTCCAGTCCTAAATGTAGTCAAACAGAGTATGTTCTAGCAGGGAATCCCACCCGCCAAAACACAGGTGTTTCTCTAGTGAGATCTCACTTTCAGCACACACACACATTGGTCTTTTTCCATTGAGATCCCAACTTTAGCACAGCTGATCTAAGCAAGGTAGCACCTTTGCCCCTCTTCTTTGGTGCAACAGGCAAAGAGAAGCCACACCATTTGCATTTTATGTACTGGAATGGTAGCTTGAGATGCCAACTGGCTGCAGGTGCATCCTACTTCATAAGATGACAGGAAGTTGCACATCTTTGATGATAAATGATGTGGCTCTGGTTGAATCCCACCTCCAATGCACACACTGGTCTTTTTCCAGTTAGATCTTACCTCTATTACACACACAGTGGTCTTTTTTCCAGTTAGATCTTACCTCCATCACACACGCACAGTGATCTTTTTCTAGTGAAATTCCACCTCCAGGACACAAACTGGTCTTTTCCCTATATCCTACCTCCAGCACACACTACAGTTTATGCTCTAGAGCAGTGTTTCCCAACCATTTGTCAGTTAAGTAACCCTTTAAAGTTTGCACAATTTTCTAAAATGTAAACTAATAGTTTTACATAACGCAGCAACATCCACACACATTGGACACTCAACGTTAGAGGTGATTTATTCTTCCAAAGCAAACACACATTTGCATAATGGTACTGATTAGTATTCCAATGTTTCTCTTCTCCCTCAGTTTCTCTCACTCAGCTAATGTAACCCCAGTGCTAACAGAGAGGGGCAAACAAGAATGCTGGGCAGGCACCTGACATCCTCCTTATCAACCGATGATAACATTGTAATGGTGCACAAAAAACCTGTGGCTTTGTGTAACTAAAAGACAGGCTTGATCCACTTGCTGGCTTGTATACAATTCTTGGGCAATTTTTAGGTATTTTGCCAAGGCACCCTTGAAGACCCCAGTGTGCCTGGGCACACTGGCTGAAAATGGCTGCTCTAGAGACTCAATGTGCAATACCCACACTCTCATCACACACATTACACATTTTGCATGCTTTTTGCTCACTGAGCATTGACACAAAGACTAAAGGTTTAGCACCTAGAGTGCCGTTAAGTTTCCCTCCTGTGGGGTGTGTGTGTTTGGTGTAGGACACACATTGATCTTTCTCTGTATTCTGCCCCCAGCACTAGAGATGAGGTTTGAGTTGGCCACTACCATGGGTTTGAGGCGAATATTGCAGGATCCAGAGTCATGGTACCCTCACTTTAAAAGTAGGCACGCAGAGCAGCCATTGTGTTGGTGAATTGAAAGCTGTTGTAGGGAATGCATCGGAAAAACAAACTGCATAGGGTGAGATTAGGGTCAGTTAATAAACTACTTTAATTCTGATTGCTAGCTCTTTGGGTAATCAACCCCTTTGTAAGAATAAGTAACAGGCATTTGTAAAGGAGAAGGACTGATTTGAGAAGACAAAGTGGTGTTTGTTATTTTCTCTGGTCCACCACAATGGGTTTACAGGCCTCACCTTACCAAATCCATGCCGAGCAGAGCCTCATGCTCTACAACTGGTTCTTTGGTCCACACTGCTTCATTCCCAATGCAGACTCCCATCTCATTAGCTCCCATCTCGGCCCCCCACAACCAGGATGGGCGACTCAGGATCACAGCTAGTGTCCTTGGGGCCTGCTCCACTTCTATGTAGGTACACTATACAGAGAAATTTTAGGTACATTTATTTAGTAGAATGTATGCCTAAAGTAAAAACAAAAGTTGTTAGACACATTAAAGTAAATCTGTCACAAACCTGGGTTAGTAATGTAAACATGCTTACGCAGAGATAACCTTCAGTGAAAACCTCAGGTCAAAGTGATCAGTAGATCCAGAAATGGGAAGCTTAAATTATAAGCATATCAGTTGCTGCAGTTGTCATTTGTTAATTTATCTTGGAGTGGCTTATTACCTTCCTTATCTCAGGGCAAGAGGGCAGCTCGGATCCAAAGTGATTCATGTCACAGAATTGAGTTGTTATGAGACAATTGGGGTCATGTTGCCACTTACAGGAGAAACTGGACACAGGCAAACAGCCATTGGCCAACCAGGTATGACTGCTCCCACTCCCAGCATGATTCAGTTTTTGCTAGTGTCCTAGCAGGATGGGCATCTTTTCTCTATTGAGAAATGATTAACTATTTTTCTAGCCATTCTCTCTTTTCCCAAGTTATGTGTTTTTTTTTTTTTTTTTTTTTTTTTTTTCAATCAAGGCTTCAGCTACATGCTACTGTGTTGGGCTCTTTATGCAGCTGTCTGGATCGGAATATCCTCAAAATTAGTTCCTGTGATCTTTTTCAAATACTGCTAGCCTCTCATTCATTGGAATGAGACATTTGAACAGGGTTTCTATCAAGTGGCTCCTCCTGCTCAGCTGTCATATGTCTGGGATTGAACCTAGGTGTGGGCTGTGGCTCTCTTCCTTCTGCCACCTGAGGAACCTGAGTCAAGCAGTTGTAATATTTTAGAGTGTTTAGCTCAGTGGTAGATGCTTTTTCAGTGAGTCCACGGCAGTCAGCTATCAGGTTTTAAGGGCGTGGTAGCCCGTTTTTATTAAAAGGAACAAAATAAAAGTTCATACCCAGGATTCTTCTCCAATAAATGCAACAAATGAAAAAAATACTGTTTCACCTGGCACTTAGGCTTACTCTGCCTTGACTTGCAGTTCCTTGCTGCACAGGCCTACTCCTGGCCTTAACAGGATTATCCAAGCCCCCTGGGTTTGCTCACTCTCCCCAAGACTTCAGGACTTCCTCCAGCCCCCTTGGACTTTGGTCACCCAGACTCTCATGGCTGGCCAGCCTTTCCCAGTCCTTAGGCATAGAATACCCCTTACATGGGCTGCAGTCCCAGACAGAGACCACCAGGTTCTTTGACAGGGCACTGAATCCAAATGGCAGCACCTGCTCACACTCCAACTTCCACCACCTACTATATGGGCTGTGTGAACCTGGGCACACACCCTGCTGGCTATCCACAACACCTGCACACAGGGTTGGAGATCCCATCCCACCCAAGACTCTTAGGAATCTCCAAACTACAGAGCCCCATCCGGAAATAGCAAACTCCAGGGAAAGCTGCCAGACAAGTTTTCTTCTCTCAAAACCTAAGCTCTGTATACCAGCAGTCAGCAGAAATGCAAACTCTGTGTTCATTTCCTTGCCATTCCTATAGTGACAGAGTCTCGCCGTATTACAAAGTATACACCTTGCATAGTACCTCTGCTCCTAGTACTCCCTAGCCCCACCTGGCTTCCAGCTGCAATCAATCCATAGTCAGATCAGTAGTTCCTGTGGACTATGCCCATTTGTTGGATTTGTTTCCCTGGATGTATGATATACTGCTGATCCACTAAACTTCTGGACTTTGACCTCTGCCTGTTTCCTAGATTACTCCCTTTGCCTGAGGATTTTACACTACTCTGGCAGCCTGTGCATGACCCTGCCTGTCCCGGACCACACTTCTGGATTCTGACTTTGTACTATGCTATCAAGACTTGTTGCTGACACGGTCTGCCTGACTACGCCAATTCCTCAACCCCCAGCCAAAGCTCCACTCTGGACTAAACCATACCTTTCAACAACCACCTATTACTCTGCACTTCAAAGACCGCCATTTGAACCCATCAGGGATATTCCCCTTTTTACTCTCACCCACAAGTTTGCTTTCCTGGATGCCATTGCTTGTCTGCAAGGTGTGTGTCTTAGCCTTAGCTGGCAGCCTTGTCCTGTAAATGACCCCATTTGGTCTCACATAAGGATAAGGTGGTGTTGATGCCTGGAGCCTCCTTCCTAAGGGGAAAGGTTTAGATCTTATACCTCATTATTATTCTTCCCTCTTCCTGCCTGGCTCCAGTACATCAAAAGGAAATGTTCCTTTACTGCCTGAATGTAGTTCACGCTGTGTAGGTTTACCTTTCAGACACTGCTTCCATTAGAAAGACCAATTCTCTTTTTGTCATTCCTGATGGTCCCTGTAAAGGTGAATCCACTTATCGCAACCCATTTCTCAGTGGTTCAAGCAGATCATTGTTCTAGCTTATGGTCTTAAAGATCAGATTCCAGCCTTTGCTATCAAGGCACACTATACTATATCTGCAAGTGCCTTACACAAGGTATTTCGGCATCAGTTTCCCAGGTTTGCAAAGCTTATCTGTTCACATGCTGTCTAAGTTTTACAAGGTCAATATCAAAACCTGATTTTTTTTTTTTTTTTTTTTTTCCAAAACTGAGGCATGCTTGCTGAGGGAGGGATGGGTTATATCTGGCTGGCTATTAGGAAGGTTGGTCATAGAAGTAGAACGTGTCCAAGTGAAGATGGATGTTGAAACATCCATTCAACCGTTAACCACTTCAGCCCCGGAACGATTTACCCACTTCCTGACCAAGCCATTTTTTTGCGATACAGCACTGCGTCGCTTTAAATGACAATTGCGCGGTTGTACGATGCTGTACACAAACAAAGTTTTTGTTTTTTAACCCACAAATAGAGCTTTCTTTTGGTGGTATTTAAACACCTCTGCGG
The DNA here is from genome assembly GCF_042186555.1 of Aquarana catesbeiana. Taxonomy (NCBI): domain Eukaryota; kingdom Metazoa; phylum Chordata; class Amphibia; order Anura; family Ranidae; genus Aquarana; species Aquarana catesbeiana. The sequence goes on along the minus strand of NC_133335.1, from coordinate 76,766,173 downwards.
TTTTTATTATTTTGCACTATAAACAAAAAAAAGCAATATTTTTAACTTTTTGTTATAATAAATATTCTTCAAAAATATATAAAAAAACAAAATTTCTTCCTCAGTTTAGGTCGATATGTATTCTTCTACATATTTTTGGTTAAAAAAAAAAAAAAAATCACAATAAGTGTATGTTTGGTTTGCGCAAAAGCTATAGCGTCTACAAAATAGGGGATACATTTATGGCATTTTTATTACAATTTTTTTTTACTAGTAATGGCGGTGATCTGCGATTTTTATGGGGACTGTGACATTGTGGCGGACAGATCGGATGCTTTTGACACTATTTTGGGCCCACTGACATTTATAGAGGGATCAGAGCTAAAAATAGCCACCGATTACTTTATAAATGTCATTGGCAGGGAAGGGGTTAACACTAGGGGGCGATCAAGAGGTTAATGTGTGTTTCTAACTGTGGGGGATGGGACTGACTGGGGGAGGAGATCAATCGCTGTTCCTAAGTACTAGGAACAGAGGATCTGTCTCTACTCCCCTGACAGAACGGAGATCTGTCTGTTCTGTCCGTCTCAGGAGCAATCGTGGGTAGCTGGGGTCCATTGCGGCCACCGGCCAGGCCCATTGGCTGCTATGTCACGGGTTAGCGTGAGCGCTCCCTATACTACTTAAAGTGCTCGCCGTACAGCTACGGCGATTCGCCAGGAGTGCCATACTGCGTGAATCAGAGTGCCATACGGCGGGCGGTCGGCAAATGGTTAAAGTGGGGTTCCACCCAAAAAACAAAAATACCTGGAAAAATTCTAAAAAAAAAAAAACAAAAAAACATTTGGATATTTTTTTTTTTCACTTGCCTCTAAATGCCTGTTGCTAGGTGGTCCCTCGTAGTCTGCCTGTTCCTTTGCCTGGGCTGGTGACATCACTTCCCCCCCCCCCCCCCCAGGCACAGGAAGGGCTCCGCTCTGCTCCCTCCCTCCTGTCAATCATCTGGGACTCATTACAGGTCCCAGGTGATTGAGCGGCCAATCATGGCGCGTGGCGCCGCTCGCGCATGCACAGTGGGTGCCAGGCTGTGAAGCCACAGCCCGGCGCCCACAGTTGAAATGCTGGCGCCGACGAGCGGAGGGGGGGACGAGCGGGGCTTCGATCCCCCGCATCGCTGGACCCAGGGACAGGTGAGTGCCCAATTAAAAGTCAGCAGCTGCAGTATTTGTAGCTGCTGACTTTTAAATTTTTTTTTTTTTTTTTTGACGGCCCCCCTGGGTGGAACTCCTCTTTAAGCAAGCCTGTCACTAGAAAAAAAAGTCTAGTCTGCAGAATACTGTGAAAGAAGCTGGATACTCAACTCTCAACCACCGCTGCTACTATTTGACACTTCCAGGAGTGTCAGATATTTTATCTATCCCTAAGGGGCTGTAGTTACTCTGTTGGCCACTACATCACTACAAAACACGGATAGCAGCATGCTGTTAACTGTGGATAAAAAGGGAGCTGTGATTTGCTAACTGCCCAAGAAGTAGGTACAGTACAGCTTCCTCTTTCACATCATGCTGCAGACGGCTTTAAAATACAAGCGGCAGGGTTGCTTTAAAGCTTAATTCCAGCAAAAACTTTTTATTTCAGTTTTGAATTGTTTAGGGGAGGGCAAGGGGAAGGGAAGTGGAAGCATCTGTCAATTAGGGATTTGGGAAAGGTAGGACATGGAAAATGGAAAAAACTGCGCTACCAATATACAAAAAAACCCCCAAAGAGCAGCAGTTTAACTGTGAGATGCACACCAAAAATATCAAATGTAAAGAAAAAAACTGCGCTAAACTATGGATAAAATGTGAATGTACATAAGTAAATCATACATATCATGAGATCATAAAATGTAAATGTAAAAGATTCCTCTTATGAAAACGCAACACCAAAGAAAACCAAAAAATGTGCAATAATCAAATAGATCATAAAGGATCAGTGATAACTATGACAAATACCGTATTTATCGGCGTATAACACGCACCCCAAGTTTAGGAGGGAACTTTAAGGAAGAAAATGTTTTAAGGGAAAAAACTTACATTTAAATGCCCATCAATGCAGCCTTGCACAGCGTCCATCTGCATGCTTGTCCAGTGTCATTTGCAGCCTTGCAGTCATTTGCAGCCTTGCAGTCAGCAGCCTTGATGTCATTTGCAGCCTTACAGCTTTGCAAGTGCCGATCTGCAGCTTTGTCTGTGTCCTTTTGCAGGCTGCAGTTAAACTGCAGTGACATGTCAGTGTCACTGCAGTTTGAAAATGGCGCAGCCGGCACCGAAATACACAGAGCCGGTCCTTGGCTCTTCTCGGCGGCTCTCGTTCACTTTCGGCCACTTTCAGCTCCACTCGTAGTCCCGCCCGAGATGGTACACTCGGCTAGGTTTGGGCAGCGCTCGAGTGAAGCCGAAAGTGGCCGAGAAGAGCCGAGGACCGGCTCTGTGTATTTCGGCGCCGGCGGCGCCATTTTCAAATCGCGGTCGGCGATCGCTTCGCTAATTCAGCAGGGGATCGGCATATAACACGCACCCGTGATTTTCCCCTGATTTTAAGGGGAAAAAAGTGCGTGTTATACGCCGATAAATACGGTAAAATTATGAATAAAATGATGAGTCAGTATATGCATATGATCTTGGCTGCAGAGAAACAGAGACCTCAGGTGAAATGAGAAAAAGTCCCAAAGGAAGCCCCTCAATATTGTACAAAGAGGACTTGATTATGAAGATTACAAAGACACACCGCTCACAGGGATCCTTCACCACATAGATTTTGCGCTTACCAAAAAGCAAGCAATAAAGGCTTGTGTGCAGTCCAAGCAAGGAATGTCCAGCTGGTGATATGACTTGTCTGTGTGCAGCGTAGCTACGGAAGTGCAACAGGGAATCCAAACACTCGAGCTCAAAGGCATGTAGACAAAGGAGAAATGGCCATAGTGTAAATCAGAAATGTGGGACCCTTATTACGGGGGTCTTTCAGGCTCTAATGTAGCGAATCTCGCAGGCTGGAACGGCCAATGAAGTCCTGCTACACACACACACACACACACACACACACACACACACACACACACACACACACACACACACACACACACACACACACACACACACACACACAGTGGGGACAGAAAGTTTTCAGACCCCCCTTAAATTTTTCACTCTTTGTTATATTGCAGCCATTTGCTAAAATCATTTAAGTTAATTTTTTCCTCACTAATGTACACAAAGCACCCCATATTGACAGAAAAACACAGAATTGTTGACATTTTTGCAGATTTATTAAGAAAGAAAAACTGAAATATCACATGGTCCTAAGTATTCAGACCCTTTGTGACACTCATATATTTAACTCAGGTGCTGTCCATTTCTTCGGAGCATCCTTGAGATGTTTCCACCAGTGCTGTGTCTTGGCCCAGGCCTAGGGCGGCACTGTGCGGGGGGGCGGCAGAAAGCCGCCCCCCCCCCCCCCCCGAAAATGGCAGCGGCGCCCTCTTCCCGACTCCCGCACAGCAGGGGGTACAGCTTAGCAGTGCAGTACAGTGGCGTAAAGCTGTGAGTCTGTCTGTCTGTTCTGAGGAAAACAGCGGGGAGGAAGCTGGGCGGCGGCACGGCGAAACCAATTAGAGCCGCTCTCTCTCTCTCTCTCTTCTCCCTTCGGCTGACAGAAAGGGGAGGGGGGGCGAGCGGGGGAGTTCTCTGGCAAATGGAGCAGCAGATCTGTGACAGGGAGAGGAGAGATGCGGGTTGTCAGGGGAGGGGGGGCGAGCGGGGGAGATACACAGACAACCCGCATCTCTCCTCTCCCTGTCACAGATCTGCTGCTCCATTTGCCAGAGAACTCCCCCGCTCGCCCCCCCTCCCCTTTCTGTCAGCCGAAGGGAGGAGAGAGAGCGGCTCTAATTGGTTTCCTGCGCCGTCGCCCAGCTTCCTGACCGCTGTTTTCCTCCCCGTGATTGGCCACAGCAGAGGGCCAATCAGAAGACTCTGGGGGGCATCATGGGAAAAGTAGCCCCCACAGACATGCTACAGCCCCCAGCATGCACTCTGCTGAGGGGGGGTGTTAGAGGAGAAAAAGAGAGCCAGGCTGTACCCGCACCACCAGAGAGCCAGGCTGTACCCGCACCACCAGAGAGCCAGGCTGTACCCGCACCACCAGAGAGCCAGGCTGTACCCGCACCACCAGAGAGCCAGGCTGTACCCGCACCACCAGAGAGCCAGGCTGTACCCGCACCACCAGAGAGCCAGGCTGTACCCGCACCACCAGAGAGCCAGGCTGTACCCGCACCACCAGAGAGCCAGGCTGTACCCGCACCACCAGAGAGCCAGGCTGTACCCGCACCACCAGAGAGCCAGGCTGTACCCGCACCACCAGAGAGCCAGGCTGTACCCGCACCACCAGAGGGGGAGAAAGATGAAGCCACTGCCGGGGTACAGACATGCTACACTACTGACCAGAGTCAGCCTGGGCAACCCAGAGTGAGCGAACGTCCAGCCGGAGGGATCACTGTTGCGGTTTCACCGGGTCTGGTAAGAGAGCCTGTTGGCCATTATTCATTACTGTTCCCAGGAACTGAGCCATTAGGAAGTGCCTAACCTGATATCCTCTGGGCCTTGTTGACCGCCACAATGAGCTCCAACGCTGGGCCTCCAGTCAAAAAATTAAGGGGGGATGACACAATTTTTACAGATCCAGGTGACACCAAACCTAGTGACGCCACTGTCCCAGAGCCCACAACAAGTTCCGGCACTGAGCTTCGGTAACTGGCAGCCAGAGTGCGCTAGCGTGGGCACCCAGGACATCTGCCACCCAGGGTCCCACAAGCGGCGATCGGCTTTCCGTAGCAGCCACCACCTCTCTCCCCACTGTCAGCCACACACACTCCTCAGCTCCTCCTCCTTCTCAGCTCCAATGTTCTAGTGTACACAGCCAGGAGGAGAAGGAGCCACAGGGGAGGGACACTACTTCAGTGCAAGAGCCGCGCTTCTGCTCTGAGGTCTGTGTATAGTTTACAGTGGAGGGGGACACAGTAACCGGGAAGGGGGTAGATAACAAATGCACACATGGATGAGGGGAGGGGGGGTAAGGGGATATGTGCTGGGTGCTTTGGGAGGGGTCTGATCCTCCCCTCCCAAAGCAACCAGCACATATCTCCTTACCCACCAAATGAAAAGATGCTGCATGCCTCTCTGTCCTCCTCCAATGAAGATGACAGGGCGGATCTTTAAAAGAAAGGGGTGTGGCCTTGACAGGAAGGGGTGGGTCATATTTAAATTAGGGGGTGCGCAAGCTCAGTCAGGCCTAGGGCAGCACAAAACCTAAATACACCACTGGTTTCCACACCTTCATTTGAGTCCAGCTGTGTTTGATTATACTGATTGGACTTGATTAGGAAAGCCACACACCTGTCTATATAAGACCTTACAGCTCACAGTGCATGTCAGAGAAAATGAGAATCATGAGGTCAAAGGAACTGCCTGAAGAGCTCAGAGACAGAACTGTGGCAAGGCACAGATGTTACAAAAAAATTTCTGCTGCACTTAAGGTTCCTAAGAGCACAGTGGCCTCCATAATCCTTAAATGGAAGACGTTTGGGATGACCAGAACCCTTCCTAGAGCTGGCCGTCCGGCCAAACTGAGCTATCGGGGGAGAAGAGCCTTGGTGAGAGAGGTAAAGAAGAACCCAAAGATCACTGTGGCTGAGCGCCAGAGATGCAGTCAGGAAATGGGAGAAAGTTGTAGGAAGTCAACCATCACTACAGCCCTCCACCAGTCAGGGCTTTATGGCAGAGTGGCCCGACGGAAGCCTCTCCTCAGTGCAAGACACATGAAAGCCTGCATGGAGTTTGCTAAAAAAAACACCTGAAGAACTCCAAGATGGCGAGAAATAATATTCTCTGGTCTGATGAGACCAAGATAGAACTTTTTGGCCTTAATTCTAAGCGGTATGTGTGGAGAAAACCAGGCACTGCTCATCACCTGTCCAATACAGTCCCAACAGTGAAGCATGGTGGTGACAGCATCATGCTGTGGGGGTGTTTTTTAGCTGCAGGGACAAGACGACTGGTTGCAATCGAGGGAAAGATGAATGCGGCCAAGTACAGGGATATCCTGGACGAAAACCTTCTCCAGAGTGCTCAGGACCTCAGACTGGACCGAAGCTTTACCTTCCAAAAAGACAATGACTAGAAGCACACAGCTAAAATAATGAAGGAGTGGCTTCACAACAACTCCGTGACTGTTCTTGAATGGCCCAGCCAGAGCCCTGACTTAAACCTAATTGAGCATCTCTGGTGAGACCAAAAATTGGCTGTCCACCAACGTTTACCATCCAACCTGACAGAACTGGAGAGGATCTGCAAGGAGGAATGGCAGAGGATCCCCAAATCCAGGTGTGAAAAAACTTGTTGCATCTTTCCCAAAAATACTAATGGCTGTATTAGATCAAAAGGGTGCTTCTACTAAATACTGAGCAAAGGGTCTGAATACTTAGGACCATGTGATATTTCAGTTTTTCTTTTTTAATAAATCTGCAAAAATGTCAACAATTCTGTGTTTTTCTGTCAATATGGGGTGCTGTGTGTATATTAATGAGGGAAAAAATATGAACTTAAATGATTTTAGCAAATAGCTAAAATATAACAAAGAGTGAAAAATTTAAGGGGGTCTGAATATATAAATATATATATATATATATATATATATATATATATATATATATATATATATATATATATATATATATATATATATATATATATAATTATCCTGAACTTCTCCCTTAGGACACAGACAGCAAACTTGTTGGTTCGCTGGATTCTTCAATATGAATATTTCCTAAAACCGTTCTCTGCTTACATAGTGTTTGCAAGCAAGAAAATATTTCGGGTAGAATTGGGCTTTAAATCTACCTCAATGTCAACTTGCAATTCAAATGAAACCCTTTCATATAAGGCAAGACAGTGCTTATAATCAACATCCCAATAATGAATACATAACTTTTGAGCATACAAAAAAGAGAAAAATTCATACAGTGTTCAGTGTTTGGAGAGCTGGGTTTGCCTTGTTGACTGTAAGCCCTTGCACACTGGGGCGGTTTGCAGGCGCTATTGCGCTAATAGCGCCTGCAAACCGCCCCGAAAGTGCCGCTGCTTTCATTCCAGTGTGCAAGCCCCGAGGGCTTGCACACTGGAGCGATGCGCTGACAGGACTGTAAAAAAAGTCCTGCCAGCAGCATCTTCGGAGCGGTGAAGGAGCGGTGTGTGTATATCGCTCCTGCCCATTGAAATCAATGGGACGGCGCGGCTATACCGCCGGCAAAGCGCCTCTGTAGAGGCGCTTTGCGGTGGTATTTAACCCTTTCTCAGCCGCTAGCGGGGGGTAAAACCGCCCCGCTAGGGGCCGCATACCGACGGTAAAACGCCGCTAATAATAGTGGCGTTTTACCGCCGACGCCGCCCCCCGCCCCAGTGTGCAAGGGCTCTAAGTGCACTACTTTTTTACCAGTGAGTCCAATAAATTTATTGCACTATGAGAGACTCTTCCTTTCTTCTTTGATGGTCCTGCTGTACAGGTTGCGCTGTTATGAGAGAAATGTAAAAGGGACATCAGAGAACACCTGGTGGAGGATCCAGCATATAACACATCCTGTAGGAGTGTGTTTTGACTGTCTTGTTTCATACAAAATAAGTCAATATTGTCCGGTGAGTGCAGTGTGTGAATTGGGCACATTGGAGTGAAAGCACTATTTCATTTGGAACACATTCAAATAATCAAGTGACACAGAGCACAAATATCACTTGGACTTCAAAGAACAAAATAAGTGCAGCGCTAAAGCTAAATATGAATAGTATATCATACTACAAATAACCATAAACCGGTAATTGATCCACCAAAAATAACCATAAACAGATAATTGATCCACCAAAAATAAATGAAAAAAATAAAAATGATAAAACAGAGAACAGGTCTCCCATAGAAGACAAAGACAGATGTCTCACCATATACCACAAGTGAAAAAATTATTGTGTAAAGTGATAAAATAAGTCCCAATTGTAAATATTACAAAAACTCAAAAAAGTCCATAAACAGGATGAGTTGATGGCCAGAGTGCATATATTCAGAAGAGATGTGACATAGGTGAGTCCAGCATCCAAAGTGATTCGCACCCAAGTGAGATATGAGGCTCCTTACCAGCTCGCGGTGACCACCATAACAGTGGTCTCACCAGGCATCTGGGAAATTATCAGGTCACCCACAAACCTATATCGATATCCCCAGTAGTAAGCGTGGTACTCAAAAAACAAAAACAAGAAAGGCTCCCATAGCGTAAAATTGCAATATAGTGTGGTTTATTTAACTAAAGGTTTGCACTTACAAAAATCTTCATCCATTAACAGCGTGTAGCCAAACATAAGGATCGCGGCGTCTCCACGAGCTTCCGCCTGCTTACTGTGTATGTCCCATCAATCACTAAGAAAACGTAATGACGTCAGTGTCACAGGCTCCTCCCTACGCGTTTCGTCACGATAGGACGTCGTCTGGGGATTGGCCGAGTGACGCGGTCATCACGCTTAAGATTTAAATAGTCCCACGGCGCCATGTTGACTACTGGCTACTCGGGTAGAAAAGATGGGAACAACTTACTACGCTTACTACTGGGGATATCGATATAGGTTTGTGGGTGACCTGATAATTTCCCAGATGCCTGGTGAGACCACTGTTATGGTGGTCACCGCGAGCTGGTAAGGAGCCTCATATCTCACTTGGGTGCGAATCACTTTGGATGCTGGACTCACCTATGTCACATCTCTTCTGAATATATGCACTCTGGCCATCAACTCATCCTGTTTATGGACTTTTTTGAGTTTTTGTAATATTTACAATTGGGACTTATTTTATCACTTTACACAATAATTTTTTCACTTGTGGTATATGGTGAGACATCTGTCTTTGTCTTCTATGGGAGACCTGTTCTCTGTTTTATAATTTTTTTATTTTTTTCATTTATTTTTGGTGGATCAATTATCTGTTTATGGTTATTTGTAGTATGATATACTATTCATATTTAGCTTTAGCGCTGCACTTATTTTGTTCTTTGATGTATTGGAGTTTAGTATTAGACTTTTAGTGCTGGCGGCTTTTACAACTCACATATCAATATACACCTTTCTAGCGCAGCGTTAACCCCCTTTTTTGGGTTTTTTTATTTTTATTTGCAATTTCTGATACTACCACGTTGCTGCTGAATTATCATTATGGATATTTTTGATTTTAGATCTCAACACAATATTGACACTGAGGGTGTGTTTAATGGTAAAGGGGAACAGACTGATGAAATAGGTGGTCTTTTCCTTAGACTTAAGAACCTTCTAGTCTCAGAGTTACATACTAGTTGGGACATAGCATACCTTGAGCAGTATGTTGCGCAAAAAATGGTACCCCGTAGTCTAAGATGGGAGGTGAGCCCGCAAAAGGGTGAGACAGATTTAGAGGGTTGGTTTGCCTATTTTAACGCTATTGGCATCCGGTTTCTCCAGTTTTTGGTGGGGAAGAAACGTGATAAGCTTAAAACCCTCAATGATGAAATTTGCTCAGTTAGAGACAAACTGTCTCCTCTGAAGGGTCAAGATCTGTACAAACAGAAATCTGATCAATTGAGACTCTTTCTTGAGAAGGAAGATATAGATCAGAAGAGTAAAAAAAAGAAAAAATATAATCGTGACCTAGCGGACTACTCCAATCAGGTTGTCTTTAAATGGCAGATCAAAACGGATGAACCTATGGAGGGTGCAGGCACAGATATACCCCCCACTATACCAACGCAACCCCCCCCCCCTCTTTTGCCTAACACCACGGGACTTCCAATACAAGGTGATGGCGGCAATATGAGGGGACTTAGAGGACATCCCTCCCAGGACCATCATAATGGTTACGGCTCCACTAGACCGAAACATAACAATAAAAATAAGAAAAACAACTACAATCAGTATAGACATCCTGGAGGTTCACAATTGCCTTATCAGTATGGCAATGGCCCTGGGAGACCTGAGATGTATCCTCAAAGGACCCCCTATGGAAAGAACTTTCCAGCACAGGGGACACCTTATAGGAATGATCACCCATTTCTGAGGACCCCCTACAGGAATGATTATAAACATCAGAGACCCAGGGATTCGAGGGAAGATCCCAGGGATTTTGTTAATCACCATAGGGGGAGGCCCAATAGGGGTACATCTGGCGATAGGGGTGTTCCCCTACGAAATAGGTTTGCCCCACTCTACCGGGAAGAAGATTATGGCTTAGAGTCTGCCATTATGAGACATCCTAATGACCGGTATTTGGAACAAAGGAATGAGCAGCAAGAATCCCCCTATGACCTTGACCGAATGGAACGAAACCGTTTTTTTCCCATGGGCAATACCAGGCCAAAAAGGGGTTTCGAAGAAAGAGGCACTAGAGGGGGGAGGAGGGTCAGGTCCAAAGAAAAGAAAATACTAGATATTACTGGTGTTTTTAACCTGAGCTCTGTCCAGCTATCACAAGGGGAACAAGCTGTCCTCAGTCGAGGACTTAAATTTGCACCCCCCCGTGCACTAAATAAATTCGAGACATTTATAGATGTCCATAAATTCATCCGTAAAATGAACATAAAGAGACATTTTTTGCTGAATTTGATTGGCAATCGGAGTCAGGTGGCTTCTACTAATGTATATCATAATACTAATGTGGCCCCTATTAATGCTATCTCTGATGCCAATCAAGAAGCTGATCTTACATCTACCGGAGGAGTGGCAGAAGCAAGCATGGTTCAGATTAGACATACTGATCTGGCTAACGCTTCATTATTCAACCCTCCAGGATTTGTAGCCCCCTCTGTTCAAGTGTTTAAAGAGATGGTGATTAGGGATCTGATTGCTCTCAAGACACCAAGATCTGGCGGCAATTACGATCTTCAACATAATATCAAACAAATTTGCGCACGTAATGATATTATTATACGCCCTGCTGACAAGGGTGGTGGTGTCGTCGTTCTAAATAAAACAGACTACCTAGATGAAATGAACAGACTTTTGTCTGATAGTGTAACCTATACTAAATTAAGGTCGAATCCTACTTTTAAGTATAAGAAAGCTCTTTTATCATTAGTTGATTCTGGATTCCAAATGGGCATTTTGAACAAAAAAGAAAAATTACACCTGGTGCCCTCAGCACCAAGGGTACCAGTAATGTATTTGCCCAAAATTCATAAAAGTCTAATAAAACCACCTGGTCGCCCTATCATTAGCGGCATTGATTCAATTACATCAAGAATAGGCCGCTATGTTGATAATTTTTTGCAACCCCTTGTGGTTAAAACACCTGCTTATTTGAGGGACACGACTCAAGTAATAAAACTTGTAGCTGAGTGTGACTGGAAGGAGGGTTGCATCCTGGCCACTGCTGACGTTGCCTCCCTCTATACTGTCATATCTCATGAACATGGCTTTGAGGCTGCTAAATTTTACTTGGAACAGGATCAAGCTTTACCTGCTAATCAAAGGGAATTTATTTTAAATCTTTTGACTTTTGCTACCAGTCATAATTATTTTTGGTTTGGGGGGGGATTTTTTTCTGCAGACTGTCGGTGTGGCTATGGGGGCAAAGTTCGCGACCAGCCTAGCAAACCTCTTCATGGCCCGATGGGAAAGTGAAGAAATTGATGTTAACCCCCCAAAAGAGCTACGCCTCTGGAGAAGGTACATCGACGATGTCCTTCTCTTGTGGGAAGGGGATTTGCCTTCTCTTGAGGCTTTTTTCCATAAGCTCAATTCAAATGACAGAGGGATTTCCTTGCAGTATGAGACTAGCCAAACTCAAATTCATTTCTTAGATCTCAATATTTGTGTTAAGGATGGTCAATTGATTACAACTACTCACTTCAAAGAAACCGACCGAAATGCCTATATTCCGCTCAACAGTTGTCATCATGCCTCTTGGCTCAGGGCAGTTCCTAAAGGGCAGTTCCAGCGGATCAGGCGTAATTGTACCAACTTATCAGATTATCAGCAACAGGCTCTGATCCTCAAAGCGAGATTTCTGGATAAGGGATATGATGAGAGGGAGATTAATGAAACCATTATCAATGTTGGTAATATGAACAGGGAGACTATGCTTCAAGGACCCAGTAGGGTCAACCAGAGAGACAACAATAAATTTGCCTGTTCTTTAGTGACGAGTTATTCCAACCAACACTTCTCAGTCAGTAAGATCTTTAAGAGGTATTGGAATTTGCTGAGGAATGATAAGGTATTGGGTCCAGCTCTCCCTGACCAGCCTGTGGTTATTTTTAGAGGAGCACCCTCTTTGTGCCATAGGTTAGCCCCCAATGTTGTAAATCCCCCCAAAACCATCTCCTTTTTCCAAAGCATGAAGGGTTTTTACCCTTGCAGGAAATGTGAAATATGTCATTGTCACGGACCTGGCCGGGACGGAGGCTGTTGGAGAGGACTGTATGCAAGCCTGTTGCCCACCGATTATGGGCCCTAGCATTTGGGGAAATGGTGCTCTCTGTGAGCTGTATGCCTGGGGACCCTGGGGTTGATGTTACTATGGATTCAGCTCCATGTCCCCCCAAAACACACAGACTCTGGAACCCTTTATATGCCATATTAGAATGGTGACTGATTTATACCATTGGGACTCATACTGTTAAATGCTAATGTCATCAATTCTGCTATAATGTGTTTAGTGTGGCTCTAAGAGTCTTTTCACCCATTGTTGTTTATGTTAATTGAGAGAGCTGATCACATTAGCCACCAGCACTGGCTAATAGACGAATGGTCTGGGCTGAGGAGGGGGGAGATTGTTGTTTGTATTGTTAGTTGTAATTAGCTCCAGCTATTGTGTTTATATTAATGTGTGAAGCTCGGTGCCTACAAGTCTGTCATCTGGTCTGGGTACATTTTGTAGTAAATTAGCTCATGTTAATTAGGTTAGCTTTCAGTCATCCCTGCTGTATAAAGGTCTGTGAAATCTCAAAATAAAAGAGTTCTGATGTACTCCAAGACTGGTGTTGTCTAGTTCTTGGGGTTCCTATAGCCAGATCCATTGGACTCGTGTTCCAGAACTTAGGAAGCGGTATATGACGGAAGCACTCAAGCGGAGTGTGGGGCGTTCCGTGACATTGGTGGCAAGCAGCGGGAAAGCTTCCTGAAGTCTGAAGTCTGGGACATCCAAACCTCCAACTGGATCCAAGATCAGCATAGCAGACTTCAGTCACCCCAGCGGAGATATGGACCTGGCATCAGAATTCCCGGGGCTGCTGCGGATCATCCTTTCAACGTACACCAGGACTGTGTCTGAGGATGAATACCTGGAGCTCAGGCAGCTGATTCGGGTGGAGCTCTGGATTGCAGCCCTCCGTCTCGCTGGTATAAAACAGGGCACGTGCTTTCCAACCCAAGAGCAACGGGCCAGTGACCAACGGGCATTGCGGATGGCATTCCTGGGAGAGCAGCCCCAGGAGCAATGGGTGACTGAGTTGGACAGGTTGGTCCAGCAGGAGATAGAGCTGGACAATCGTTATCGGGCTCTGCAATGGCACGCAGAGGAGGGATATTTAGGGGAGACAACAGAATGCTCTCCGGAGGGATATGACTTTGGCGGCCCTGGATTGCTGTGGGAGAACCTTACAGATCTTTTTATGTTTGGCGATGAGGGAGAACCTGACCTTGAGGACATGAGAGACTATAGAGAGTCTATGCTCGGTCTTGCAGGGGTCTCAGAGCTCAAACCTGATCTGGACCATTTGCTAAGGAAGGAACAGCATCTGGAAAGGGCATACAGGAAACTGCTAGAACAAGTTCAGCAGCATGCCAGAGGATCGGCAGTGGAAAATCCGGAGATTGCCGTCCCCAAACCTGAAGTGCTGACAACAGGGCAGAGCTCTGCTAACCTCTGTCCAGAAATGATAGCATCTTCTGGGTTCCATGGACAGGAGATGGTGAACCTCTATTCCCAGACATCAGTTGCAGAGACATGGGATTTGATAGACTTTTCTGCTGAGGAAGAACAACCTGATGAGCCTCCAGCAGAAGAGCTGCTATCAGGGCCAAAGTTCACTGTGTTCTGCCCAGCACCAACAGTGGCTTCGGCCTTCCTGAGAGAAGAGGTAGTCGGCCTTTCTCCCACAACACTGACAGGGACATGTGATTTTCTGCCAGCAGCATCTATGGAGTTAAAACAAACTTCTCCAGCTGAAGATCTGGTAACTGAACAGAGGGTCCAAGACCTCTGTCCCACACTTTTACCACTTCCAGAGACTGGGGATTTAATAGACATTTCTGTAGAGGAGGAACCACCTAGCAAACCCCCAGCAGAAGTGCTGGCAACCGGACAGAGGGTCCAAGACCTCTGCCCCACACCTGCAGCAATTGTGGAGGCTCAGGGTGAGAAGATGGCAATCACTTCCCAGCAGCAGATACAGGGGGAGAAGGGAGAGGAGGTGTGTGTTGTCCCTCCCCAACAGTTGGCCAGGGTGGAGGAAGTGGGCTTTCCTCCCCAGCAAAGATCCGTGTACCTGGGAGACAGTACCATCGACATGTCGTCCCAGCAGCCAGATGAGGGAATGGAAAAGGAAGCAGCCGGCTCACCTCCCCAATGGCAGCTACACAGTTTGGGAGGGGAGGAAGCCAGCTGCCTGCCCCAACAGTTAGCTGGAGCAGAGGATGCGGAGTCCCCAGCAGAAGTGCTGGCAACAGGGCAGAGTGCTACCAACCTCTGCCCAGCACCAGCAACAACTACAGAGTTCCAGGGAGGCGGGGCAGTCGGCCTCCCTCTCCAACAGTTAGCCGGAACAGATGGTGTGGAGTTTCCAGCAGAAGGGCTGGCAACAGGGCCGAGGACTGCTGGACTCTGCCCTCAACTAACAGAGGATGGATTTCCTGTGAAGGTGGATGGGACTTCAGTCTCCACCTGTATACCCCAGGGATGCTGGGCAGTGGGCCCCGATCCCCAACAGCATGACAGAGAGGTTGGCTGGGTGAGTGATACTCTGTTTGGAATAATTTATTTGGGGTACGGTGTGGGTACAGGCAGTAGAGGACTGGAGCTGTTTACTAACTTCGGAGTCAACCCGTCTGGGGTCTCCTCCTGTGTTAGTCTCCTGCCAAAAGGGGAGAAATGTCACGGACCTGGCCGGGACGGAGGCTGTTGGAGAGGACTGTATGCAAGCCTGTTGCCCACCGATTATGGGCCCTAGCATTTGGGGGAATGGTGCTCTCTGTGAGCTGTATGCCTGGGGACCCTGGGGTTGATGTTACTATGGATTCAGCTCCATGTCCCCCCAAAACACACAGACTCTGGAACCCTTTATATGCCATATTAGAATGGTGACTGATTTATACCATTGGGACTCATACTGTTAAATGCTAATGTCATCAATTCTGCTATAATGTGTTTAGTGTGGCTCTAAGAGTCTTTTCACCCATTGTTGTTTATGTTAATTGAGAGAGCTGATCACATTAGCCACCAGCACTGGCTAATAGACGGATGGTCTGGGCTGAGGAGGGGGGAGATTGTTGTTTGTATTGTTAGTTGTAATTAGCTCCAGCTATTGTGTTTATATTAATGTGTGAAGCTCGGTGCCTACAAGTCTGTCATCTGGTCTGGGTACATTTTGTAGTAAATTAGCTCATGTTAATTAGGTTAGCTTTCAGTCATCCCTGCTGTATAAAGGTCTGTGAAATCTCAAAATAAAAGAGTTCTGATGTACTCCAAGACTGGTGTTGTCTAGTTCTTGGGGTTCCTATAGCCAGATCCATTGGACTCGTGTTCCAGAACTTAGGAAGCGGTATATGACGGAAGCACTCAAGCGGAGTGTGGGGCGTTCCGTGACAGTCATATTAATTCCTTTAGAGGACGTAGATGTGAATCTTTTCAATCAACCCAAACCAACAAATCATACAATATAGAGTCGTTTATCACATGCTCGACGGAGTGTGTGGTTTACATGATCCAGTGTCCATGCTCCAAACAGTATATAGGGCGTACCAAGAGAGCCCTACAGGTACGCCTGTCTGAGCATATAGGGAATATCAAACGCGGTTTCAGTAAACATAACCTTTCTAGACACTATGCGAAACACCATAACAAACAGCTTAAAGGGACTTTGTTTGTTGCTTTGGATAAGCTTCAACCCCACTGGAGGGGTGTTAATAAAGTGAGAGCCATCTCTAGGTGTGAAACGAAATGGATTTTTTTGATGAAATCCTATGTACCCCTAGGCCTTAATGTTGACTGGGACATACATTTTTTATCAATAATTCTTAAATTATATAATAAATTTTATTTTGTATTTTTTTTGTTTTTTATTTTTCATTTTGTAATTTTTGGTAATTTCTGTAATCTTTTAATGATCAATATTTTTTAGGGTAATTCTGCATTATTTTAGTGGTGTATAAAGTACAGTTATTACAACTCTTTTATGCAATGTTTAAATATAATATTTTTTTGTGTGGTATGGCCATGTGTTTTCCATGGGTTTCTAGCCTGCTAGTGTATATAACCCATCAGCTTATAAGTGGTATAGTTTTTGTCCACTAGATGGCGAAAACTCTATCTCATTTTTTGTTGTTTCTTTTAAACGAATACTTGTCACTGGTGTCATTATTTGTAACCACTAGATGGCGGAAATTCTATATTTCATCTAACTTGTATGTTCCCTATTTGGCTTATATAGGCTGCCAGAAGTCAATATGGCGGCGTTTGTTTTGTTCCCATCTTTTCTACCCGAGGAGCCAGTAGTCAACATGGCGCCGCGGGACTATTTAAATCTTAAGCGTGATGACCGCGTCACTCGGCCAATCCCCAGACGACGTCCTATCGTGACGAAACGCGTAGGGAGGAGCCTGTGACGCTGACGTCATTACGTTTTCTTAGTGATTGGGACATACACAGTAAGCAGGCGGAAGCTCGTGGAGACGCCGCGATCCTTATGTTTGGCTACACGCTGTTAATGGATGAAGATTTTTGTAAGTGCAAACCTTTAGTTAAATAAACCACACTATATTGCAATTTTACGCTATGGGAGCCTTTCTTGTTTTAGTTTTTTGAGTACCACGCTTACTACTGGGGATATCGATATAGG
The DNA here is from genome assembly GCF_042186555.1 of Aquarana catesbeiana. NCBI lineage: Eukaryota > Metazoa > Chordata > Amphibia > Anura > Ranidae > Aquarana > Aquarana catesbeiana. The sequence continues at coordinate 76,749,039 of NC_133335.1, read as the reverse complement.
TTTGTAAGTGACCTGATAATTTCCCAGATGCCTGGTGAGACCACTGTTATGGTGGTCACCGCGAGCTGGTAAGGAGCCTCATATCTCACTTGGGTGTGAATCACTTTGGATGCTGGACTCACCTATGTCACATCTCTTCTGAATATATGCACTCTGGCCATCAACTCACCCTGTTTATGGACTTTTTTGAGTTTTTGTAATATTTACAATTGGGACTTATTTTATCACTTTACACAATAATTTTTTCACTTGTGGTATATGGTGAGACATCTGTCTTTGTCTTCTATGGGAGACCTGTTCTCTGTTTTATAATTTTTATTTTTTTCATTTATTTTTGGTGGATCAATTATCTGTTTATGGTTATTTTTGGTGGATCAATTACCGGTTTATGGTTATTTGTAGTATGATATACTATTCATATTTAGCTTTAGCGCTGCACTTATTTTGTTCTTTGATGTATTGGAGTTTAGTATTAGACTTTTAGTGCTGGCAGCTTTTACAACTCACATATCAATATACACCTTTCTAGCGCAGCGTTAACCCCCCTTTTTTGGGTTTTTTTATTTTTATCACTTGGACTTACCTGAACACCATCTATGAATGTCTCTTTTTTTTGTATGCTCAAGCTATATATTCATTGTTGGGCTATTGATTGTAAGTGCTGTCTTACCTTATATCAGTGGTGGAACTACCAGGGTCGCAAACATCGCATTGTGACTGGGCCCTGGTGTTCCACCATTGTGGGGGGCCCCAGGCCTCCTCTCCTCTCCCCCTCACCGGCCGATTAGTAATCGGCTGAGCTCAACTCAGTCTCAGCTGGACTGGACTGGGCTCAGGCCACTGGTCAGGTGAATCTGAAAGCAACTGCAAGGAGGGGGTGCAGGGGCAGAGGAGGACCAAAAGACTTACAGGAGGTCTGTGTGACAGCTTCATGCCACACACAGTTTGTAGGGCAGTTAGTCACTCTGTGGGGGGGGGGGGGGGGGGGGGTGTCACTGATATAAGAGGGAGTAGGGACCCTACAGTAAGAGGGGACACTGATATAAGGGTCCCCTCTTATATCAGTGTCTTTACTCTCCTCCTACATCAGTGAACCCCTTTACCTTAGTGTATTCACTCTGTGGACTCTGGTGTAAAGGGGAAATCTGATATAAGAGGTTCTTTGGTCACCAGGGATCCCCCTCACATCAGAGTTCCCAGCATTTCCCCTTACAGCAGAGTCAGCAGAGTTCACCCTTACAGTGCCAGGGGAAACTTTGCGGACTCTGAGGTAAAGAGGAACTCTGGTGTAAGCGGGGGGCTCTTTAGACCAGAGAGTCCTTTACATCAGAGTCCACAGCATTCCCCTTTACATCACGGTCCACAGTGTTCCCCTTTACATCAGGGTCCTCAGAGTTCCCCCTTGCACTGTAAAGGAGAACCCTGTGGACTCTGATGTATTGTAAAGGGGAAGCCTGATGTAAGGGGGGCTCTGGGAACTCTGATGTAAGGGGGAACTCTGTAAAGGACCTGGGAATCAGTGGGAAGGCTTGGGTCAGAGGGGCCCTCAAAGGCCTTTCATGGTTTCTTGCGCCTGGGCCCTGACTGTTTTAGTTACGTCTCTGCCTTGTACACAAGGGCTTCGTTTGTTTGGGTTTGAGGCATATTATTTGTCTTATGACAGCAGCTTTACTTATAATTTCAGTAGTTTTGTTTTTGATAGCGTGGGTGTAGGTCATTGTTTATATTATAACTTGCAATTCAGTCAACATGTATACATTTGACAGACTCATTGTTCTTACCAAGACCTTTGACCCTGGTGGATATGTAGCTGCAGGATAGTATACAACCTCCTGGACCTCTGTGTGAGGTCGATCAGAATTTTTTGCAAATATAACCACAGGGGAGCTTGAAGCCGGTGGAAGTGACACAAAACAGTCACATGAGTTAGGGTACAATCTTTGGGACATGGCGCTGCAAAAAAAAAAAATAAAATAAATGGTGTTAGACATACTGGTAAATTCATGGTCTTCGAGGACAGCCCCTTCGAGGACAGCCCTCCAACAGAAGTCTTAGAAGTTTGCTTTCCCCCAAAAGATAACAGGTCTTTAGATTTTTCTAAGGAATACAAGAAAAGTATTTCTGACATCCAAGAAATGCAAGTTCAATTCTACAGCAAACTTTTTATCGGTCATGCCCCTTCGACAGAAACCAGCCAAACTTCTGTCGGACCTGCAACTGTACACACGGGCCGAATGTTGGCTGGTTTCTATTGAACCGGCTGATGCCGCCCGATATTCTGCCCATCATGTGTACGGCCCCTAAGCATCATGAGCAGCCATCAAAATATAGAAAGAAAAGGTTCCATAATTGCAAGCTTAATCCACTTATTTTGATAGGGGAGTGGGAAGAACATCTGTACTAAGGTTGACCTGCTTCACTCCAAACACAACTTCCAATAGGACTTGCCCTCGATCCCGAAGACTCCACTGGTGTGTATTTGCCACTGACAGAGACTCAACCACCCAATTCAAAGGCTAAGAATCAACAGTATTCTTCTACTTCAGGAGCTCCAGATCCCTAGGTCAAGGATACAGTGGAACCTTGGATTATTACGAGCATAATCCGTTCCAGGAGAATGCTTGTAATCCAAAGCACTTATCAAAGCGAGTTAATCCATAGAAGTCAATGGAAATGAAAATAATTCGTTCCACATTGAGTTCTATTGCATGCATACATGTGGCCAGAGGTGTGGGGTGGGCACCGGAGAGCCTCGGAAATACTCAGGGACAGCTCGGCTGAACTCGGAAACCCTTGGAAAGGCTCGGAAACACTCGGGAATGGAGTATTTCTGAGAATTTCCAAGTGATTCCGAGCATTAAATTCTCGCAAACCGAGTCAGAATTAAAAAAAAAAATGTTGCTTGTCTTTCAAAATGCTCATTAACCGCGTTACTCGTTAACCAAGGTTCCACTGTATCCTGTCTGTGGGTAATAGTCATCAGGTTGGACGTTGGGGCGCATTTCCCTGCAAGGGCTATCAGAGGAATCATGTCCACCAAATATTCTGTTTTGTAAAACATTATTGTTGATATGTATGCTAATTTTCCTGATTCTTGTAATACCGTGTATGCAGTGCTGGATTAAACTCTGTGGAGGCCCCTAGGCAGTTGAAACCTTGGGGCTCCCCTCGCAGGTTTCTGGAGGTTTCTCGTGCACATGCTTTAGTCTAGTGAGAACATTGAACTAAGTCATCAGACACTAGATGGAGATGACCATCACCATAGTACATTACACGTATGTTGGTTGCACTAAAACATTTTTACAAGCTGACAGCTGAAAGAAAATGAGCTTTTAGGCGACACTGTAATGTAAACCCGATGTCTATGGTTTATGTACTTTAAAGCGGGGTTCCCATTTGAAAAAAAAAAAAATTAAAAGTCAAATACTACAAATACTGCAGCTGCTGACTTTTAATCGGACACTTACCTGTCCCAGGGTCCAGCGATGCTGGGGATCGAAGCCACGCTCCCCCCCCCCCCCCCTCCGCTTGGCGGCGCCGGCATTTCAACTGTGGCTTCACAGCTGGGCACCCACTGCGCATGCGCGAGCCGTGCCACGCGCCGTCACTGGCCCCGCAATCACCTGGGACCGGTCACGTGTCCCAGATGATTGACAAGAGGGAAGGTGGAGAGGCGATCTCCCTTCCTGCGCCGGGGGAAATGACGTCAGGAGCCCAGGCACCGAAGGAGGCAGACTATGAGGGACCCCCTAGCAACAGGCATTTAGAGGTGAGTAAAAAATAAATAAAATTTTTCTCCAAATGTTTTTTTTTTTTTTTTTTTTAAGAACATTACAAATTTTTTTTTTGGGGGGGTAGAACTCCACTTTAAGTTGTTATTGGGTACATTTCATTAATACAGTATTTTCTCTATAGATTCTTTAACCACTTGCCGACCAGCCACCACAGTTTTACTGCAGCAGAATGGCACGGCTTTGCGAAACAATGTTATGTTACGTCGCTTCGCCCTGTGGCCACTAGGGGTGCCCGCTGCTCGCCCCCGGAGCCGATGCGAGTGTCCGGTGATCGCTCGTGATACAGCGAGAACCGGAAACTCACAGATCCCGGTTCTCTGAGGGGAGAAGAGACAGATCGTCTGTTCATAGAAAGTATGAACAGCGATCTGTCATCACACCTAGACAGTCCCATCCCCCCTACAGTTAGAACACACACTAGGGAACACATTTAACCCCTTGATTGCCCCCTAGTGTTAACCTCTTCCCTGACATTTTTACAGTAATCAGTGACTTTTTATAGCACTGATCGCTGTATAAATGCCAATGGTCCCAAAAAGTGTCAAAAGTGTCCGATCTGTCCACTGAAATGTCGCAGTATCGCTAAAAATCGCAGATCACCGCCCTTTCCCATAGTTTGCAGGCGCTATAACTTTTGCACAAACCAATCAATATATGCTTATTGCGATTTTTTTTTTTTTTTTTTTTTTTTTTTTTTTTTTTTTTTTTTTTTTTACCAAAAATGTGTAGAAGAATACATATCGGCCTAAACTGAGAAAAAATTTGCTTTTTTTTTAAAAAAAATGGGGATATTTATTATAGCAAAAAGTACAAAATATTGTGTTTTTTTTCAAAATTGTCGCTCTTTTTTTGTTTATAGCGCAAAAAATAAAAACCGCAGAGATGATCAAATACCACCAAAAGAAAGCTCTATTTGTGGCAAAAAAAAGGACGTCAATTTTGTTTGGGTGCAGCGTCACACGACCGCGCAATTGTCAGTGAAAGAGACGCAGTGGCGAAACGCAAAAAATGGCCTGGTCATTTAGCCAAATCTTTCGGGGCTGAAGCGGTTAAAGTGGATGTAAACTCCATTCATGAAATCTGACCTGGGCACATATATCTGCAGCGTTTACTTATCTGTAGCTCTGTTCCCCTGTTATTGGCATGATAACTTCTGACAAGTTCTCCAAAATGGGAAATAAAAGCAGCTGGAAATTTGTGTCGGGGAGGGTGCTATAAATAGATTAGCAGAGAGCTTGTCTTGTCACAGCACAGCTCTGCATGTTTCTTCATTCCTCTACCTATGTGCAGGAAGGTGTGTGTGCCTTTCCACCAATCAGCTCTCACACAGTCTATGCCCTGACTCCCCTCCCACTGCGGAAACAGGAAAAAAATTCTAACATGATGTGAACTTTCTAAATAATCTAGAAAGCTGAAGATAGCAGATATACATGTAAAACTTATGTAGGGAGATTTATTTAATCTCTGTGTATCATCTGAGGCTTTTCACTTCACTGGGTATATGTGAGGGTTTACAGCCACTTTAAATTAGAGTTAAACCCCCCCCCCCAAAAAAAAAAAATGAATGTGCTTAAAAAAAAGAAAAAACATTTGGAGAATTTTTTTTTTTTTTTTTTTTACTCACCTCTAAATGCCTGTTGCTAGGAGGTCCCTCGTAATCTGCCTCCTTCTGCGCCTGGGCTCCTGACGTCACTTCCCTCAGCGCAGGAAGGGAGATCGCCTCTTTCCCCTCCCTCTGTCAATCATCTGGGACACGTGACAGGTCCCAGATGATTGCGTGGCCAGTCATGGCGCACGGCGCAGTTAAAATGCTGGCGCTGCTGAGCGGAGGGGGAGACGGGCGGGGCTTCGTTCCCCCACATCGCTGGACCCCGGGACAGGTAAGTGTCCGATTATTAAAAGTCAGCAGCTGCAGTATTTGTAGCTGCTGACTTTTATTTATTTATTTTTTTCAGGGCAACACCACTTTAATGTAAATTATTCATTTATTTGAGTCGATTCATTTTTTTCAATATTCTGTGAACAATTTAACCAGTTGCCACCCGCCCACAGTACATTTACTGCGGGTGGGCGACACGGGCAGGCTAGATCACATACATGTATGCCATCCAGCCTGGGGCGCACAGTTTGAAGGAATATTATTAACAGCTGTGCTTCCTATACAGTGATGCTGTGATTGGCCCACAGCTATCATATAGTACCTGGGCCAATCACAGCACCCTGTACCATGTGATTAGCTGTAGCCAATCACTAGTAACCCATTCATGACCGTTCAAAACATTGCTTGTTTCAGTGATCATCATTGTAACAGCAATCAAAGTGTACTCTGATAAAAGTAAAGTAAAATGTAAAAAAAAAAGGAAAAAAAAAATTACAAAAAGAAAAGAAAAAATTGAATAAAAAACTATTAAGGAATTATGCCTTGTTAGTGTCATTGGATGGAATAGTGCCTCAAGGCCCAGATTAAGGCAAGCAAAGGGCCAAAGGGCCGCATCCGCCCCCCCCCCCCCCCCCCCCCCCCCCCCCCCCCCCCCCCCCCCCCCCCCCCCCCAGGCTGAGCGGACAGAAATCACACTCAGTGCTTTTGATCAAGCAAGTACACACTATAGAATGATATGCTTTATTCATTTTAAATTTACGAGTTTACAACCACAAAGTTTGTTATTTTAATATTATTTTGCAGCCTACGTTTCTCTCTTTTTTTTTTTTTTTTTTTTTTTTTTTTTTGAGCCATTCTTCCCTTTATGTGCACCTACAGTATGGTCCTTCCAGTAATACACTTCCTGTCCTTAGGGTGATAATGTTCACACACTCGTATTGTATCTCCAGAGGAGCAGCGTTGCACCCTAGGACAGAAGGTGCTTAGGACTACAGATCTACTCCTCCTCCCCCTCTTCTCCATAACATAGGGGAAGGTGTTCTGTAGTTCTATGAAACCATTAGGTACAATGCTAACTGTAAGCAGAAACAGAGAGCATACAGTGTTAAAGTTTTCATCAGTATTACCAGGCTTCACAGGACAGGTATTGTCTTGCAACAAAGAGAACTAAGCTGCATTCTGTGTACCCTTAAACTACTCTTTAATTATAGTGGCACAAATGAGAGTCTACAGACATACATTTCCCTGAGCACAAAGGATCCTTTTTTATAACTGAACCCCTTTCATTATATAGGCCCTTTCTCTGCACAGACTCTAGGCTACCGCTACCACTTTGTCTGATGCCACCTTTAATAAAATAGACAGTTACACCATGGTCAGGAGACGGGATGAGCTGACGAAGTTTGCTTGTTCTGGGTTTGGCTAATGGCTCATCTAAACTGGTGTTTGGCCGAGTCGAACCGCCGGCTGCAGCAGCAAGTGATACATTTATTAGCAGTATAGCCGGTGTCCTAACAACCAGGTCTCATCCCTGCATGACCCATTCAGCTGTCCGCCAAGAATCCTAAATATTACAGTTGTCACCGGAAAAGAAATAAAGAGGATTTCAACTAAGTGGGGGATTTCCTTCACATTGGAGAGAAGTGGAAAAAAAAAATTCCACTTTCAGTCAGGGCCGGGACAAGGGGGCGACTGCCCTGGCACTGTTGTATCATGTGAGGGAAAGGGATTTGTGCTGGGAGGGGGGAATTTGGAGGGTGGTAGGGGATAAGAATTGTTCTAGGAGGGGAAATGGGGGTGCTGGGAATGGTGATTTGGGGGATTTGTGTGTGGGCAGGGGTAGAGGATTTGTGCTGGGAGGGGGGATTTGTGCTAGAAGAGGTGATATGGTAGAAGGGGCATGAAATTTGTGCTAGGAAGGGACATTTTTTGTTGGGGGGGGGGGGGGATTTGTGCTAGTAGGGATGATTGTGGGGTATTTATTCTAGGAGGGGAAATTGGGGGGGGGGATTTGGGGAGTTTGAGAGGTGATATGGTAGAGCGGGGGAAGGAAATTTGTGCTAGGAAGGGGACATTTGTTGTTGGGGGGGGGGGGCGGTTTGTGCTAGTAGGGATGTTTGAGGGGTATTTATGCTAGGAGGGGAAATTTGGGGGGGGGGAGTATTTGTGCTGGAGGAGAAACTTGAGGGGTGATTTTTTTATTGGGGGGATTTGGAGAGAGAGGATTTGAGCTTGGAGGGGGGATAGGGGGCAAATTTGTACTGGGAGGAGGGGAAATGTATGCTTAGAGGGTAAGCATGCAGATTGGTGCTCTTTTTTTTTTTTTTTTCTTTTTTTGGGGGGGTTTGCCGACACATAATGCTCATACATCTTGGGGGGGGGGGGGTGCTGTTTGGAATGTTTGCCCTGGGTGTCCCGGCACTGCTTCAGTGATGCACTTAGGCGGGTTTGGACACGAGTCAGAACCTGCCTGAGCTATCCTGCCAGGAAGCTGTCAAAGCTGAAACCAATCATAGGTGACGGAGGCATTCTCTGCCGCACAGTTACACATACATGCACCTTGCATATGAGCAGCTGCAGGGCAGGGAATGCATCCGTCGCCTATGATTGGCTGTTGGGTTTGACAGCTTCCTGGCAGGATAGCTCAGCAGGTTCTGACTTGTGTCCAAACCCCGCCTGAGCTCATCTGTACTCACTTCCCCTGACTCTCTGGACAAGAAGTGTAAGAATTTTCCCCGATGGGGTACAGAGGGCACCCAGAAAAATGTTTAAGAGGGGGTTTTATCAAACTAAAAAAAAAAGTTTTGATCATGGATACACCTTTAACCACTTTAGCCCCGGAAGATTTTACCCCCTTCCTGACCAGAGCACTTTTTCCAATTCGGCACTGCGTCGCTTTAATTGACAATTGTGCGGTCGTGCGACCGTTGTACCCAAACAAAATTTGCATCCTTTTTTCCCCACAAATAGAGCTTTCTTTTGGTGGTATTTGATCACCTCTGCGGTTTTTATTTTTTGCGTTATAAAACAAACAAAAAAAACGAGAATTTGAAAAAACAATATTTTTTACTTTTTGCTATAATAAATATCCCCCAAATAAAAAAAAAAAAAAAAACAAATTTCTTCATCAGTTTAGGCCAATATATATTCTTCTACATAAAAAAAAATAATAATCGCAATAAGCGTATATTGATTGGTTTGCGCAAAAGTTATAGCATCTGCAAACTATGGGAAAGCTTTATGGCATTTTTATAAATTTTTTTTTTTTTTTTTTTTTTTTTATTTACTGGTAATGGTGGTGATCTGCGATTTTTAGTGGGACTGCGACATTGCAGCGGACAGATTGGACACTTTTTTTGGGACCATTGACATTTATACAGCGATCAGTGCTATAAAAATGCCACTGGCAGGGAAGGGGTTAACACCAGGGGGCGATCAAGGGGTTAAATGTGTGTTCCCTCAGCGTGTTCTAACTGTATAGGGATAGGATTGACTAGAAGAGGAGACATATCGTTTTTCCTATTTAATATGAACAAACAATATGTCTCCACTCCTCTGACAGCACAGGGATTTGTGTGTTTACACACAAATCCCTGTGCTGGCGCTCGGTCCACGTGATCGCGCATGACCGGCGGCGATCGGGTCCCCCAACGTGCAACGGGCGCACGCACCCTCTGGTGGCCGAAAAAGGGCAGGACGTACCTGTACAGGATTTCGCCCAGGAGAGCCATTGTGCCGCAGTATATCTGCGTGACATGGTCGGGAACCGGTTAAGCCCTGGTTCACATAAATGTGGTGCAGGAAACGCAGTTAATGTTAAATGACACCTCAATAGGTCGCAAAATGCAGTGCGATTTCAAGAAACACCCATGCGATCCAATTCCAGTACGGCAAAATCTGCTAGTATATATAACACTCCCCTCCCCCCACACTCACAATGCAGCTGTCCAAGGGTGCCCCTGTGCTCCTTCATCCAGAGTGGGGACACTCTAATACAGGAAGTGTGTTACTGGCCAGATCACCAGGTGAAAACAGAGGGGGGAAAAAAGTGAAAAAAGAAAACAAATGCAGCCACCACATGTGATCATTGTTAAGTTGAGACATATGACATTTTTGGTTTCGGGTTTAACACTGCCTTAGGAAACAAAACAAAAAAAATGTTTCTTGCCCCAAAACAAATGCACGGAATGGACCTAAATGGACGACATCTGTTTTTGTGGACATAAACGGAAGGGGATGCAGACCTTCTGTTTTTTTTTTTTTTTCTGCGGACTTACGGCCCGTACACACAATCAGAAAATCGTATGAAAAATACCTCTTTCAAAGCGATTGTACAATAATCTGATTGTTAGTACACAGCTTTTGAGAGCCGATCACAAATTTTTTTCTTGTACAAAACCAGAATGTGTGATTTTCGTTTAACCACTTCAGCCACGGAAGAATTGGCTGCTCAATGACCAGGCCATTTTTTGCGATACGGCACTGCATCGCTTTAACTGACAATTGCGCGGCTGTGCGACATTGTACCCAAACAAAACTGACATCTTTTTTTCCCCACACATAGGGCTTTCTTTTGGTGGTATTTGATCATCTCTGCGGTTTTTATTTTTTGCGCTATAAACAAAAAAATAGTGACAATTTTGATATATATTAAAATATTTTGTACTTTTTGCTGTAATTAATATCCCCATTTTTTTTTTTTTAAAAGCTAATTTTTTTTCCTCAGTTTAGGCCGATATGTATTCTTCTGCATATTTTTGGTAATAAAAAAAAAAAAAAAATCACAAAAGGCGTATATTGATTGGTTTGCACAAAAGTTATGGCGTCTACAAAATAGGGGATAGTTTTATGGCATTATTATTATTATTATTATTATTATTATTATTATTATTATTATTACTATTTTTTTTTTTTACTAGTAATGGCGGCAATCTGCGATTATCGAGGCTGCGACATTATGGTGGACACATCAGATAAATTTTTGGGTCGATTGATAAATATACAGCGATCCGTGCTATAAAAATGCACTGATTACTGTATAAATGTCACTGGCAGGGAAGGGGTTAACACTAGGGGGCGATCAAGGGGTTAAGTGTGTTCCCTCGTGTGTGTTCTAACTGTAAGGGGAGGGGACTGACTATAGGAGATGAGAGATTGTGGTTCCCAGCTCGTAGGAACTCACGATCTGTTTCTCCTCTCCTCACAGAACAGGGATTTGTGTGTTTACACACACACACTGCCTCTCGTGCCTGCGATCGGCACCCCTACTGTGCAGCGGGCGCGTGCCTGCTATCCTGCTTAAAGGGACCGATGTACAGCTACGACGGTTGGTGGGAACGTACCGACCTGCCGCCGTATAATGACGGCGGCTGGTCGGCAAGCGGTTAATCAGTACAGCTGACTTTGAAAAATACATTACAGCGGTGTTTCTCAACTCCAATCCTCAAGGCGCCCCAACAGGTCATGTTTTCAGGCCTTCCATTATTTTGCACAGGTGATTTGATCAGTTTCACTGCCTTAGTAATTACCACATACATTTCATCTGAGGGAAATCCTGAAAACATGACCTGTTGGAGCACCTTGAAGACTGGAGTTGAGAAACACTGCACTACAACACATTACATCACTTATGAATTTTGATTCTGTTGTACAAGAATTTTTGTAACTCTTCTTTTTCGATATGAGACTAGCATGCAAAAAGAAAAAAAAAAAAAGGATAATCATACGTCCGATAATCTCATCGTGTGTAGCAGGCATTAGGCTTCGTTTACACAGGGTTTATTATACTGTACACCTGTGCAGAGTGCGTTGTACCCATATAGCATAGTTGCCAACATTGAAAAAAAAATATGTGGGACACTTTTTTGGCTGTAGGCGGAGCTGTACAATAATTAGGGGGCGGGGCATTCATTTGTAGGTGTGGCTTAGCAAAAATCCATAAGTGCGATGCGCGCCGCGGCAAAAAGTGGGCGTGGGTTGTGTGGAAAAGTGGGCGTGGCTTACGTGAAAGTGGACGTGGCTTAAATGGGCGTGGCTCAAGAGGGTGTGGTTAGAGTCTGAGATGAATGAGGGATGGAGAGGGAAAGGGGGAGAAGGAAAGGGGGAGAGGGAAATGACGGGACAGCAGCCCCAGATCCTACACAATAGAAATATGTGTATTTTAGAAAGTTTAACAATCAGCAGATAAAGATACTCCAAATGCCTGGTGTTAACGCTTCAATCATCCCGGCACCATGGTTGGTATGGTGTCAGGATGTTTGAAGCGCATTATTTCTATTATTACATTGTAATATAAAAATTAAATCATTCAACTCACCATAATGCCGAATCAGTGGGATCCCTGAGCGTGTCACTAGCCACGTCGCCTGCCACCAGTAGAGTCTGTCCTTGCATCAGGTGCCCCCGGCAGAGTCTGTCCTTGCATCAGGTGCCCCCGGCAGAGTCTGTCCTTGCATCAGGTGCCCCCGGCAGAGTCTGTCCTTGCATCAGGTGCCCCCGGCAGAGTCTGTCCTTGCATCAGGTGCCCCCGCCAGAGTCTGTCCTTGCATCAGGTGCCCCCGCCAGAGTCTGTCCTTGCATCAGGTGCCCCTGCCAGAGTCTGTCCTTGCATCAGGTGCCCCCGCCAGAGTCTGTCCTTGCATCAGGTGCCCCCGCCAGAGTCTGTCCTTGCATCAGGTGCCCCCGCCAGAGTCTGTCCTTGCATCAGGTGCCCCCGCCAGAGTCTGTCCTATATAGACCCCCTCAGTGCAGACCCCCCCTCAGTGCAGCCCCCCCTCTATTAGTGCAGCCCCCCCTCAGTGCAGCCCCCTCTATTCGTGCAGACCCCCCCTCAGTGCAGCCCCCCCTCAGTTAGTGCAGACCCCCCCTCAATGCAGCCCGGCCCCCGCTCAGTGCAGGAGCGGCCGGTGTTCTGCCGAGAAAGTTCCACTCGGCAATGGAGGACCCCCTGTACTGCGCAGGCGCAGCGCTTGCGCAGAACGGGGCTGGGAGCTTTCAGCAAGACACGGCGACGACGCTGTGTCTTCTGCTCGCTTCAGTGGAGAGGGGAGGGGCCGTGCAGCTAAAGAAGGCGCTTCATTGGCTGCACGGATCGAGCCCCCTTCCCCTCTCCACTGAACACTAGAGGAAGAGAGAGCGGCGGCGGCCGCCGCCATTTTGCTGGAGCCCGCTGCTCCAAAAAAAAAAAAAACAACATTCCCGATTTTCCTTATGGAAAATCCCGATTCGGGACACTCTCCAATCGGGACGAGGGTCCCAAAATCGGGATTGTCCCGGGAAAATCGGGACTGTTGGCAACTATGATATAGGGATGCACAGGCGTTCCATGCAATCCTGTGCAGGCAATCTCATTGATGTCTATTGGAACACAGCGACTGCATACACATGGCCCTGTGTCCCAATATGACATACGCTACACTGCCAAAAGTATCGGGACGCCTGTCTTTACACGCACATGAACTTTAATGGCATCCCAGTCATATACAGGCAGTCCCCGAGTTATGAACGGGTTAGGGACTGCCAGTTTGTTCTTAAGTCGAATATGTTCGAATATTTGGAAGCGCATGCGCATAACGGCAGGGACGTCGTTCTCCGATGTTCTGTCAAGTAGCCACACATGCGCAGACGTCGTTTTCCGTTGTGCCCGCCGTCAAAGTGGCCGCGGATGGGCAGAACGGCAGGGTTCGTAAGTAGGAGTCGTTCGCGAGACGGATGTTCTTAACTCGGGGACTGCCTGTAGTGTAGGATAATAAGAAATATGTGGCGCTAACCAGAGTGCATAAATAAATAATAGGGATGATAAAAAATAAATACATCAAATACTAACTGAAGTGCATAAGTGAAACAGTATTAACCTCAATACATAAATAAACTACAGTGAGATAACATAAATGAAGTGACCGTTCATAAAATGTGTCAACAAATGGATTGATAAGAGGGATCCTCTAAGACAAAATAAACTAAAAAAGTTGCATAAAAATGGGGAAAAAAAAATCGCATAAAGTGCAAAAAAGGGCAAAAATCTCAAAAAATGACTAGTCCAGGTAGTGCAATACGGTGCCAACAAATACGAAGTGAATCTTCATATAATAGTTTGTGCAACAGGTGAAATTCCTCTAAACATCCGTAATCCGTGGTGCGCAGCACATTTCCCCCAGCCTCTCACCTCTAGTAGAGACCCCTACGGGTCAAGTCGAGCCTGCAATCAAAAAGTGGGTAAAGACCACCGATCGATCAATATCATCCGATCGTCACAGCCCCGGCAGGTCTCCAATGGAAGGCTTCAAGCTCAGCAGATGGGGTGGAGGCTGAGCGTTCCAACCCTCAACAGCGTAGCTACACTTAGCGGTTCTCCCAGTGTAGATTACTCCGCTTCGGGAGTAACGCAACGCACAGATCACTCCGCCGCGTAGCAAGCAATGCGGTGCACGTGGTGTAGTGGCGGCTACCAGACGCTGGGGGCAGTGTGGACCATTGTGGTTCTCAGAAGGAGACACAATGCCTGTAGTGTGTATCCAGCTTAAAGCGGGGTTCCACCCAAAAGTGGAACTTCCGCTCATCGGATTCCTCCCCCCCTCCAGTGCCACAGTTGGCACCTTTCAGGGGGGAGGGGGGGGTGCAGATACCTGTATAATACAGGTATCTGCACCCACTTCCGGGAATAGACTCCCGCGGGAGTCACGCCCCCTCCCGCACTCCTCCGCTGTCTCCTGGGAAACACACAGGTCCCAGGAGAGAGCGGGGACCATTGAGAACGCGCAGCGCGACTCGTGCATGCGCAGTAGGGAACCGGGAAGTGAAGATGCAACGCTTCACTTCCTGATTCCCTCACTGAGAATGGCGGCGGCAGCACCCGAGGACCGAGGGACAGTTCGGTCTCGGGTGCTGACATCGCTGGACCCCGGGACAGATGAGTGTCCTTATTTTAAAAGTCAGCAGCTGCAGTATTTGCAGCTGCTGACTTTAAGCCCGGGTTCAAACCACAACGGGCTGCGGATCGCACAGGAGCGCTGTGCGTCCCTGTTCCACGTTTCAGGGACGAATCAGGGCCGATTCAATGCCTGAATTCGGCCCTGAAACGCAGCCAAAGACGCACAGCGTTTTTGTGCAGTGCGCACCGCAGCCGCCCCGGAGATATGTGAACTGGCTCCATAGGGAGCCAGTCACATTCTCCTGCTATGCGAATTAGAGGTGCGGAAACGCACCTCTAATTCGCATAGGTGTGAACCCGGGCTTAAAAAAAAAAATTTTGCGGGACTCCTGCTTTAAAAGGTGGATACACACTATACAACTTTTGTTGTTCGATTTCCTTTAAGCCTCGTGCACACTGTACTATTGTTGGCTGTACTATTGTTTACACACACAGATCCCGGTTCTCGGTGTGTCACGAGCGATTGCGGTTATCGCACTTGCATCGGCTCTGGGGGCGAGCAGCGGGCGTGCGCCCCTAGTGGCCACAGGGAGAAGCGACGTTACATAAAACTGCAGAGGCTGGTCGGCAAGGGGTAATCGGCCTCAGAACCTGTGTAATTAATGTGTGTTCGGGTTTAAAGGGATGAGGTGGCAACCCTAGCTCCACGTCAGATTTTCGTATGGTCAGTACACAAATCCGTCACACAAAAGTGGAAAGTACAAACACACATGCTCGGAATCAATGCTCACCAAACACAAAATTAGCAGAAGGGGCCCAAAGGGCGGCGCTCAAGAGCTGAAATTCCTTGTAGTACATCACTACGTTTGTGTTTGTGTACCGTTAGCATGCAAGACAAGATCCAGACACACGCCCTTAAGACAAAAATCAGACGCTCGGTTGGCCAACAATCATACTGTGTGTACGAGGTTTAAGACTCCGTATACATTTTACTTGTTTGTATATATTTTTTCTTTACTTGCACTCTTTGAATGGAGAATATGAAGTCCTGGGCCTGCAGCAGGAAATGAAGCCTGACTTCAGAGTACTCGGCTGAGTTTCTGATTAGAATACACACATACTACTTCTTGTTTTAATCCTGCTGATCATTCTTATCCATGCACTCCTGTAGTTACCTGGTAGTGTGTCTTCGATTCTTGCTCTTTCTAAGCTTTTTCCTTCGTGTGAGAATAGAATACAAGTACCTGGCTGAACTACGCAGCGTCAGGGAATGGCGTACACCACAGACACCGTCTGCCCTCCGGTGAACACAACTGGAATTGCGCCGCTGTTCAAAATGTTCCACCAGAGAGAAAAGACGTGAAATTTCATAAGATCTGTTAGGCCTCGTTCACACAGACGTACTGCAGTGTACACCCATGTGAGGGCCGGTGCTAGACTATTTTGTGCCCTGGGCAAGACCAGATATTTGTGCCCCCCCCCTACTGTAAGAAAAAAGAAAAATAATAATTCAATAATTCTAGCGTCAGAACTACCCTATATTATTTCATAGGCAAAACTTTAAAAGCCCCTGCAGGACATCAGGTTAGTGTTGTGCAGTAGTTCTGATGATAGAATCATTGCTCTCACTCCAGCGTGCGCGGTGATACATAACGTGTGTGTGTGTGTGTGTGTGTGTAGGGGAGGGTGAGCTCTAAAATGTTTTGTATTTTTATGCGTCTCTTTAAAATGTTTCAAATTTTTTTTTTATATTTTTATTCTTTTTTTTTTTTAACGTAACTTTTATTGCCATTACATTGAGGACCAAAGGCACCCTATGTGATAGCATATAGGTGACAGGTACTCTTTTTGTAGACATTCAGGGTAAATTAGACCCTCGATGTCTCCTCTGTACTCCGCTACAGCTGATGGAACACAGGTGGGCAGTAGAGGGGGGGGGCAGAGCCAGGTGGACAGGTCGGGGGGGATGTAGCCAGGTGGAGGGGGGGATGCAGCCAGGTAGATAGGGGAGGGGGATACAGCCAGGTGGACAAGGGAGGGGAATACAGCCAGGTGGAAGGGGGATACAGCCAGGTGGACAAGGGAGGGGGATACAGCCAGGTGGAGGGGGGATACAGCCAGGTGGACAGGGGAGGGGGATACAGCCAGGTGGAGGGGGGATACAGCCAGGTGGAGGGGGGATACAGCCAGGTGGAGAGGGGGGATACAGCCAGGTGGACAGGGGAGGGGGGATGCAGCCGGGGGGGGGTGTAGCCAGGTGAGGGGGTGCAGCCAGGTGGACAGGGGGGGATGTAGCCAGGTGGATGTGCACCCAGGTGGAGGAGGGTGCAGCCAGGTGGAGGGATGGGGTGCAGCCAGGTGGAGGAGAGTGCAGCCAGGTGAGGGGGGTGCAGCCAGGTGGACAGGGGAGGGGGGAAATCAGCCAGGTGGAGGTGCAGCCAGGTGAAGCGGGGATGCAGCCAGGTGGAGATGCAGCCAGGTGGAGGGGGGGATGCAGCCAGGTGGAGGTGCAGCCAGGTGGAGGGGGGGATGCAGCCAGGTGGAGGAGGGGTGCAGCCAGGTGGAGGTACAGCCAGGTGGAGGTGGGATGGGGGAGGCAGCCAGGTGGAGGTGCAGCCAGGTGGAGGGGGGGATGCAGCCAAGTGAAGGTACAGCCAGGTGGAGGGGGGATGCAGCCAGGTGGAGGTACAGCCAGGTGGAGGGGGGGATGCAGCCAGGTGGAGGGGGGGGATGCAGCCAGGTGAAGGTGCAGCCAGGTGGAGGTACAGCCAGGTGGAGGCAGTGGCGTCTCCATCTTTCAAATTTAGGGGGGGCACATGGGGGGACAGGGACAAAAGTAGGGGGGCAACTATAAAATCTCTATCTATCCTGGGGCCCTTTCACATGTTCTGCAGTGAGCTCCCTTCCTACTGTATTGGGGCCCCCCAGGGTGGCAGAAAACAAGAAATATATGTCACCAGCATACCAAGAAAATATAAGGGTCCAAAGCAGTGGGAGAACTATCAGGGTTGCAAAGGTTGTCTTGCCACCGGGCCCTGGTGTTCTGCCACTGTGGGGTTCCCCAGCCTCCTCTTGCTGTCCTGCCCCTGCTATTGACTGCTCTGGTCTGGCATCTCTTGGAATTTACAGGCTGGTTCTCCTGTCCTAAGGATAGGAGAAATCAGTCTGTTTTTTCAGTAACTGAGAGTCCTGGTGGAGTCCTTCCTACAACTCGCTCTTCTCCCTGCCAATGAGGATGCAGGTGAAGGAGCAGATCGGGCGGCTGTGGTTGTGTGAGCGCTCACATTATGCAGTGTCAGCGAGCAGGGGAGGAATCACCCGCAGGAGCTGACTGGGGACTCTCTCCCTCTTAGACATTGATTTTTTTTTTTTTTTTTTTTTTTTTTTTTTTGGGGGGGCACATGGTGGGGCACAGCATAATGTTGGGGGGGTCAGGGCCCCCTCTGTCCCCCCTAGGGATGCCATTGGGTGGAGGTGCAGCCAGGTGGAGGGGGGGATGCAGCCAGGTGGAGGTGCAGCCAAGTGGAGGGGGGATGCAGCCAGGTGGAGGTACAGCCAGGTGGAGGGGTGATGCAGCCAGGTGGAGGGGGTGCAGCCAGGTGGGGGGGAGTGCAGCCAGGTAGACAGGAGAAGGTGGGGGGGTTCTTACCTTGAGGGATATGATCACTGGCACTTTTTCCTGCTCCCTCCACAAGTCAGGCAGCCAGTGTCACCAATCACAAGATCAGGAGATGGGGACCTCCTCAGTTTTTCATGCACTTGTCAGTGTTTAACTGCTTAAGGACCGCTCCACGTACATATACGGCTGCAGGGTGGCCCTTAAGCGCCAAATCACGTACCTGTATGTATATATTCTTCTTCTGGGTCTGGGGCCCACATGCACACACGCCACTGGCGACCTGCTCCCACTGTGTCCAATCACTCAGCGGGTCCAGCGGACCCGATGTCCCCTGGGACTCGCTGATCGTTCCCAAGGCAGACAGAACGGTAGTCTGCCTATGTAAACAAGGCAGATCACCATTCTGTGGTTGTTTCTGCTTAGGCCCCTTTCACACTTGTGAGACCTGAAAGCCACGTGACTTTGCCGTGATTTTTGCTGTGACTTTGCCGTGATTTTTGCTGTGACTTTGCCGTGATTTTTGCTGTGACTTTGCTGTGATTTTTGCTGTGACTTTGACGCAACTTGAAGCAATGCCTGTGTAATCATGAGGTCTATCTAGTCGCATCAAAGTCAGACCAAAGTAGTGCAGACACTACTTTGAAGTCGCACAGATATGAATGGTACTCATTGGAAATCACAGGGTATGACTTGTCATGCGACTTTGCAGTCCCAAGTCGCAGTACAAGTGAAAGGGGCCTAAGCAGAAACACGAATCTCTGTCTTCTTACAGTACAAGCACCTCCCCCACACAGTTAGAAATCACCCCCTAGGGACACATTTAACCCTTTGATTGCCCCTGATCCTAACCCCTTCCCAGCCAGTTTCAGTACAGTGACAGTGCATATTTTTAGCACTGATCACTGTATTAGTGTCACTGGTTCCTAAAAAAGTGTCAAAAGTGATTTGTCCACTGCAATGTCGCAGTCCCGCTTTGTCACTGATCGCCACCATTACTAGTAAAAAAAATCTATAAAAATTCCAATAAATTATCCTATAGTTTGTAGACGCTATAACTTTTGCGCAAACCAATCAATAAACACTTATTGGGATTTTTTTCACCAAAAATATGTAGCAGAATACGTATTGGTCTAAATTGATGTAGAAATTATTTTTTTACATTTTTTTTATTGGATATGTTTTATAGCAGAAAAGTAAAAAATTATTGTTGTTTTTTTTTTTTAAATTGACTTTGTTTTTTTCTTTATAGCGCAAAAAATAAAAACCGCAGAGGTGATCAAATACCATGAAATGAAAGCTCTATTTGTGGGGAAAAAAGGACACAAATTGTATTTGGGTACAGCATCGCACGTAATTGTCAGTTAAAGTAACGCAGTGCTGTATTGCAAAAAAACAGCCTGGTCATGAAGGGGAAATCCTTTCGGAGCTGAAGTGGTCCCTTTAAAGAGGAAGTAAACCCTTATGGGTTTTACTTCCTCTTTTTTTCCCTGCAAAGTAAAAGCATAATGGGCTAATATGCATCGCATACTAGCCCATTATGTTGCACTTACCTGCACATGAAGCCTGCAATGTCCCCGAGGTCCCCGCTTGTGGCCGCGTCCATCTTTACCCCTCTTCCTCCCGGGGCCATGGACTCCGACTCTGTGACTGCCCGTAGTCGGGTGACGTCACTCCCGCGCATGCGCGCCGGAGCTGACGGTCACGTCATGGGCCCCTTAGAAATGGCACGATCGTGCCCTTTCTTCAGTGCGCATGCGCATATGATGTTGGCACAAGCTTATATGGAAAATATGTCCTAAACCGTGCACATTTAGGAGATATTTCCAGTACCTCCAGGTAAGCCTTATTATACTGTAGGCTTACTTGTAGGGAAAAGTGGTGTGTAAGGGTTTAGAACCACTTTAAGTCCTATAGAACTCTTCAAACCAATGTAATGTTAGTGAGGGTGCTCTCTGTGGCATGCTCAACAGAATTTGCTTTTCAACTGTATCCCAGGAGGGTTGGTATTTTGTCACACTGCTGTAATTTCTAGCAACCAATCAGTGAGCGGTAATGATAAGCAGTAATCTATCCCTACCAATCGGTGAGCAGTAATGATGTGCAGTAACCTCTAGCAACCAATCAGCAAGCAGAAATGATGTGCAGTAAACTCTAACACCTAATCAGTGAGCCATAACATGTGCTGTAATCGCTAGCAGCCAGTCAGTGAACAGTAATGATACACTGTAACCTCTGGCAACCAATCACAATCGCTGCCTGATCTCCCGCAGTAAACTGATTTTGAAAATGTTTGCCCAGGGTCCATTTAATTTTAAAGAGGGTCCTGGCTCTCGCTGCTCCGCCTCTGCACCTCAGTGCCTCCAGGTTCCTTTATATGAGATTGTCTTCTTGACTTGTCCAGCCGCAGCCACCAGGACAGGAGGAAGCACTGAACAGAGTGGGAGCAACCGCCACCTACCCGCCCACTGGTCCTCCCTATTTCCATTGGCTCCGCCTCCTTGCAGTGCCGCTTCCCACCTTTGACTGCCGCTTGGGTGAGGAGCTGGGCCCCCAAGGGTGCTGTTAGCCACCAGCCTGCCACGTGGACATAGATGTGGATGATGTTCTGAAGTGCTGCTGTCTGTTGACCCAGTCCCCCCCGGGCCACCAGGTGTGTCCCTCTTTTTCTCTTGTGTCCTCCTCAGTCAGGTTAGCTTAGAACTGCAGTGCTGCAGAATTTATTCCAGTCATTCTACTGGTATCTGAGATTGTGGCAACTGCTGGCAAAGTTGGTAATTGAGGCTCTGGACTGACTCTTCCATAATTGCTGTTGTGTTAGCCTGTTAGGCACATGTAGCGATTTGGGATCGTGGGTGTGATTCTGCCTGCAACCACGCCCTGATTCCAAATCACACTGCAATGCTGGCAAAACGCAGCCCATGTGTTTGTGGTCCATTCATTTTTACTGGCACCACAATGTGGTGTCTTTCTGCTGTGATTGTTGAGCGATTTATCACACAAGAAGCATCCAAAACCACACCGTGTTTTGGTACCACTAAAAATGAATGGAACACAAGCGCATGTCCTGCGTTTTGCCAGCATCGCATTGTGATTTGGAATTGCGGACAGAATCACAGCGATTCTACCCACGATCCCAAATCGCTACATGTGAACAGTTAGGGCCTAACAGGCTAACACAACAGCAATTATGGAAGACTCAGCCTCAACATATTTTATAGGTACAAGGAAGCCCAGGTTGTGTTTAAGCTGTGTCCCTTAAGACCCTCCCACTATCATGTTTGGCCACACCCACTTTTTTGCAGCGGCGCGCTACACGCGCCGCAGGACACTGCTTCCCTGTCATGCCCCTCATTCTCATTATGCTGGGTTAACAAAAAATCAGTGAGTGTGCCGCCTTCCACAAGATGGAGCCTGCAGGCACCTGCCCAGTAAGATTGGCTATTACAGTGCACCACCCTGTGATAGGCACTCCAATGGCAGAGAGCACTGATCCGTCAGGTTTTTTTCATTTTTCGTTCAGCCAGTACCAGGCCTTAGACTGGATAATAGCCAACCTCACTGGGCAATGTTCATAAAAACTGGAAGAAGGCAAAACTGAAATCGGGTTCGATTTTTCAAAAGGATCTGAGAAAATACAATTAAGGATGTTTACTATGAGCAACACATAGGTTTTCCCTTTTCCAGTCTCTATGAATTTTGCGCAATTTGTTTTGCTTAAAAATACTTTTACTTAGTACCTGTTGTAGAACCCCCCCCCCCCGAGGAAACAATTATCTATGGCCCTGTGATGGAAGGAAAACCTTCTTCCCATTGACAACTTTCTGGCAGCAAGAAGAATTTGATGGTATTTTTCCCCATCCATTTTTCCTTCTCTCCCGACAAGTGCTCCAGTCCCTGCTGCAGAGAAACACCCCCATAACAGGATGATACCACCCCCCCATAACAGGATACCTACCTAACATATCGTTTGATGTTGAGGCCGAAAATTCAATTTTAGTCTCATCTGACCATAACACCTTTTCCACGTGGCCTCGGAATCTTCAAGGTGCATTTAAGGTGGTCAGATGAGACTAAAACTCACAAACCCCCTTTCCCAGCACAAACCCCCTAGGGGAAACTTCTTTTGGTTCTGATATTTTTTGTTGTGCCACTCAGTTGGCAGGGAGAGGTGCAAGCTGCTGCAATTACTGGTGACTGCAGCACAGGAGATGCAGGGCATGTGCTCCGAGTGCCTGCCCTAGCATGCCCCGGCTAGTGCTGAAAAGTAAATTAGTGGAGCCAAGTGCCAGAACTTGCCAAGTGCCAGAATAGTCCTGCAGGGTTTTATGGATGGTATCCTCCCAGCCAATCAGGAAGCCGGTCTTTAGACAGGATAATGCCCCGTACACACGGTCGGACATTGATCGGACATTCTGACAACAAAATCCTAGGATTTTTTCCGACGGATGTTTGCTCAAACTTGTCTTGCATACACACGGTCACACAAAGTTGTCGGAAAATCCGATCATTTTGAACACGGTGACGTAAAACACATACGTCGGGACTATAAACGGGGCAGTAGCCAATAGCTTTTATCTCTTTATTTATTCTGAGCATGCGTGGCACTTTGTGCGTCGGATTTGTGTACACACGATCGGAAATTCCGACAACGGATTTTGTTGTCGGAATATTTTATAGCCTGCTCTCAAACTTTGTGTGTCGGAAAATCCAATGGAAAATGTGTGATGAAGCCTACACACGGTCGGAATTTCCGACAACAAGGTCCTATCACACATTTTCCGTCGGAAAATCCGACCGTGTGTACGGGGCATTAGTGTGGGGCTGGTGGGTGGACGGGCAAGCGACAGGGGTTTGTTCGCTTATCGACTGATCAACGGGTGAGTGTGGGGGGATCAATGTTGGCTTTGATCAACAGACCGACCGAACGGGGTTTGTTTGCTGCCCCCCCTCCCAAAAAAATGGAGCACCAGCCCCCACTGATAGACCAACATTTTTAAAACTTGTGCACTGTGTCCTCAAGTAGTAGCAAAATAAACACTGAAAAGACCAGGGCTTTTTTCTCAGAGAATAGGTGCAGGAACTCAACCATGACCTCCACACTCACATACCTGCCAAATGGCATCAAATAGTAGCTCTTCCCTCTGCATACAACCCCCTCCCTCCACTGCCCTCATTTTCTTACCCCTCCCTAAAAGCACCACCATCTGTCATATATCTTACCTTTGTTGCAATATTAAGCTGAAACACCTATCCGGCTGTAGTACCTCCCAGCATACTATACTACAGTCACTTGCAAGGGAGATTATGCAGTAGGAGCATCAACAACTGGTCACCAGGAAAAAAATGGAGACCACAGAGGGTGCAGCCTACCATGCACCCTCTCCTGCCCAAGACCGCACTGAACCCTGGGCACCTGTTCTGTATCTCCCTTGTCCCTGTCCGGCACCTAGTGGGATCTGCGCAGGAGATCTGACCTGTGGGAGCTACTGGGAGATGAGCTATCCTGGGAGATAAGCTATCACTTGTAAACGCAGAAGCTGGACTTCAGTGTTACCAAGTGATAGTGGTGAGCAGGGAGCAGAAGACCTGAGCCAGAGGTGGTGGAACTGAGTTCCCCCTAGTTCCTGCTGAAAAAAAGCCCTGGAAAAGACTATTTGATACATTTGGATTACACACCATACATACCTCCCAACATTTTGAGATGAGAATGAGGGACACCTACTAGCAAAGGCATGTAGGCATAGGACAGCCCCCTGCCACACCCCTTAAAGGGGACATAACCCCCCAAAAAAGTTTAATTAAATCCACAAGTGCTTTTTTTACCACTAATATTCCTTTAAATTGGCTTTTAAAATGACAAGCAATTTAGAATTTATAAGAAGGGTTTAGCACTGGGAAACCCTTTTTGAAAGATAAAAAGTGCAACTATATAGATCAGACCAAAATGAGGGACACGTGGAGGAAAGAGGGAGAGAGGGACGTCGAAATCAGGGACAGTTGGGAACTATGACCATATCTATTTTGTATATTGTAGTTTGATAGCCAACCTTAAGTGAAAATCGTGTTTTCATGTGTTTCCGATAGCATTTGCCATCATCTCCTGGTTTCCCTGACGGCAGTGGTGACGTAGTCCTCATAGTCCTCGTAGTCCTGTGCATTGCAGTATCACAAGCATTTTAAAAATGGCAGCGCGGGAACAGGTACTCAAGCAGCACAGAGGCAGAACAAAGGTAGGTAAGTATGAAAAAAAAGTCACAAGGATATAGGTAAGTATAAAACGGAAAATTGTATACTTACCTTCCGTAATTTTCCTTTCCTGACGCATCCCATGGCAGCACACACAATGGGTTGTGACTCCGCCTCCACAACCTGATAGGACTGGTTAGCTATAAGTTTTGAAGAGGAGCCCACCGCTGCATTCTTAGTAACTATCACCTTAGAAGGGTGGGATTCCGTGTGCTGCCATGGGATGCGTCAGGAAAGGAAAATTACGGAAGGTAAGTATACAATTTTCCGTTTTCCTGACGCATCATGGCAGCACACACAATGGGAAATAACTCGCCACATGGGTGGGTGCTTTTAGAGCATTTTATTTACTCAGGTACAAGGTATAGAGGAGTTAGATTGAATGATTGATCTTCCGAACTCAACCGTGGTTAATTGAGCCGGATCTATTTTGTAGTGTGACATGAACGTGTTTTTAGAAGACCAAGTTGCTGCCTTGCAAATAGTTTCCGCTGACACTCTGCAGTACGCTGCCCAGGAGGTGGCCACTGCTCTGGTCGAGTGGGCTTTTAGACCATCCGGTATTGGGAGCGATTGTATACTGTACGTCCTCTTAATGATTTTAATCAACCAGGTCGCTATTGTTCTAGGGGAAGCTGCTTGCCCTTTTCTAGGGCCATGTGGAATGACTAGGAGGTTTTCGACCTTCCTGAATGGTTCAGTAGCTTCAAGGTAGGCAACAATGGTAGACTTGACATCTAGGGGGTGTGGATGTCCTTCATTAGAGAGAAAAACTGGAAGATTGATTTCCGAGTTAAAGTGGAAGGTAGACGTCACTTTGGGTATAAATCGTTCTGATGGTCTGAGAACAACTCTATCCGGGTAGAGAACTAGATGTGGTTCTTTAATTAATAGAGCGTGCATCTCTGAGACTCGTTTGGCAGACGTTATTGCGATCAGAAATGATAATTTGAGCGTCAGATCCCATAAGGATACTGATTGCAGGGGAAGATGGTTTTTTTGATAGAGCTTCTAACACGGTGGACAAATTCCAGGTTGGAAAGACTGGTTTTCTGGACGGCCTTATCTTCATGCATGCCTTCAAGAACTGAACTATGAGCGGGTCTAGGGCCCATCTAGTTCCCATCATTGCGGACAGTGCCGAGACTTGTACTTTAAGAGTGCTCGCACCCAGGCCCTTTTCCAGGCCTAGCTGCAAGAATTCCAGGATATTATAGACTGAAGGGGATAACTGATCCCAAGAATGTTGCTGGGCAAATGCGGTAAATCTTTCCCAGATCCTGCTGTACGTGCCATTTGTTGATCTTTTTCTGGCCTGTTGCAGTGTGGCCACTACTCTGAGTGAGCATCCCTTATCCAGCAGCCTTTCCCTTTCAACCTCCATGCCGTTAGGTGTAAGCGTTCTGGTGCCGGGTGCAGGAATTGACCCTGAGAGAGTAACTCCGGGCTCAACGGGAGCGGAAGCGGCTCTTCTGTGTTCAGTTGTAACATAGTCGCGAACCAAGGCCTCCTTGGCCAGAAGGGCAGTACTGCTATGACCGTGGATGTCGAGTTCCTCAGCCTGGCCAGAAATCTGGCTATTAGGGGAATTGGAGGAAAAATGTATCCCAGGTGGAATTCCCATGGGTGGTGAAGGCAATCGATCCCTGCTGCTGTCGGATAATTGTTCCTCGCTAAGAATTGAATACACTTGTTGTTCTCTGGGGTTGCTGCTAGATCTATGTCGGGCATTCCCCATTTGTGGGTGATGAGAGCAAAGGCTTGGGAACTGAGAGACCACTCGTTGTTCGATATAAACTTCCTGCTCAGGTCGTCCGCTAGTTGGTTTTGTATACCCGGAACATAAATCGCCTTCAGATCCGTCAGGTAGATCTGAGCCCACTCGAGTATGGGACGCACTTCCTCCATGAGCGTTTTGCTCCTGGTACCTCCTTGTCTGTGGATGTAATTTACCGCTACTGTATTGTCTATACATAAGAGAACACTTTTCCCTTCTAGGTATGGTCCGAATGCTAGAATAGCCTGCCAGGCGGCTCTGAGTTCCAGGACATTGGAGACTATGCCATGTGGGCAGAAAGACCAACGTCCCTGTGCTCCGTGATGTTGGTAATGTTCTCCCCATCCCTGAAGACTGGCATCCGTCGTGACCACTTCTGGTAGTGGAGGAACTATGGGACGACAGCGTGATAGGTTGCTGACCCGTGTCCACCACCATGCCGATCTTTTTACTGCCTGGCTGATGATTATTCTCTGCTTCATAGAGGACCCGTTCCATTGAGACAGGAATGCGTTTTGAAAGACCCTTGAGTTCCACTGGGACCACTGGATCATTAGGAAGGTCGAGGACATGGAGCCCAGGATGCTCAGACACATTCTGGCAGGAAGATGTTCTGCCGCCAAAAGGCAAAAGGTTCTTTATTTTGTGAATCAATGGGCCTATCTTCTCTTGAGGCAGTCCGACCGTATTGGAACTGGTGTCCAATTCTGCGCCTAAGAAGACCATTCTTTGCGTTGGAACCAGACTGCTCTTTCCCCAATTTATTACCCAACCGAACTGTTGAAGTGTAGAAATTAGAACTGCTCGATGTTGGAGGGCAACTTGTTGGCTGTCGGCCAGGAGGATGATGTCGTCGAGATAGTGCAACACCCTTAGACCTTTTTCTCTTAGGAGAGCTATGATCGGGAGTAAGACTTTTGTAAAGGTCCTGGGAGCCGTCGATATGCCAAAAGGAAGGCTTTGGAACTGGAAATGCTGATGACCTATTGCAAAGCGTAGGTATTTCTGAAAGGTTTGGTGCACCGGAATATGTAGATAGGCGTCGGACAAATCGACCGAGAGCATCCAGTTCTTTGTCCCTATTGCTAGTAATATGGACTGGAGGCTCTCCATTTTGAAGGATTCGACTGAAATTGTTTCGTTTAGGTCTTTCAAGTCTAGCACTGGCCTCAAATCTCCCGTCTTTTTTGCTACTAGAAAAAGCGGAGAGTAGAATCCTAAACCTCTCTGTTCCTGAGGAACCTCTATGATTGCTTGTTTCTGCGATAGTTCTTGAATATAACTGGTCAGGATCTTTCGTTTTGGTATAGAAGATGGTGTTCTGGTCAGTCTGAAGTGGTCTTTTGGAGGTTTGTGTTTGAATGACCATCTGTGACCCTCCTGGATGGTGGAAATCGCCCAGGCATCTCTTATTTGATTTTCCCAAGTCTGAGTAAATCGCCTCAACCTCGCTCCTACTATCGCGGGTTGGGCGTGCACGCCATCAAAATGACTTCTGCTGCTCTCCTGAATTGGGGACTTTAGGTTTTTGCACCCTCACAAAGGACGACTGGGGATTTCGCCAGTTTCGCTTGAATTCCCTTCCTGGTTTGTAAGATCTTGCCTCTCGGTATCTTTCTGGCAACTGGCGTCTAAACGGTGGATTTCTTTGTTTGGGCCTTCTATCGGAAGGGATGAGGCCAGACTTCCCTCCAGTAACTTTTGAAATCGCTGTGTCTAGTTTAGGGCCGAATAAGTTGGTGCCGTCGTAGGGAATCCTACACCAGGTCGACTTAGAAGTCGCATCTGCGACCCATGGTTTTAACCAGAGTGCTCTCCTTGACATTACTGAAGCCAACATCGCCCTTGCTGAAGATCTTATGATATCCACGGCCGCTTCAGCCACGAAGTCTCCTGCTAGGCTAAGTTCTTGCATAGCTGATATGATTTTTTCCTGATCCGCTGCCTCTAGCAACAATTTCTCAATGTTGGCTGCCCAAAAGGTAATCGCTCTGCCGACCGCTGCCAGAGTGATCGCTGGTCTGCATGCTCCTCCTGCTGCTGAATAGGCTTTCTTAAGATCGAGGTCTATTTTTCGATCCATTACATCCCTAAAGGTAACGGCATCCTCGATCGGGAGAGTTACATGTCGTGCCAAACGCATTAGTGAGGAATCTACTACAGGAGCTGAAATTAGAGGGTTCACCATTGGTTCCCTTAATGGGTAGAGTTTTGCTATCCTGTTGTTCAGACTGTTTTTTTTATCTGGTTTCTGCCACTCATCCTTTATTAGCTCTTCTAGCTCTTCAATAAAAGGAAAGGTTTCAGGGTCTCTTTTCAGGTTAGGAAAATACTTTCTTAATTTGCGTGGTGCCTCTTTGTCCTCTTCCCAACCGATTTCCTCTTTTACAGATTTTGCGAAGGGATCTATAAGCGCAAAATCAAACGAAGTGGGCATTAGAATTTCTTCCTCTTCTGGGGAGTCTTCCTGAAGAGTATGGGAGGCTGACGGGGAGAGATCTTGCGGCGTATAAGAGGTTGAGGCCATTGAAGCCTGTCTGATGGATTCGTGGGCTGCTACTTGCATGATAGACTCTTTCACAGATTCTTTTATTATATTGGATGCTTCCCTTGCATCCGCTTCTTTTTCACGGGTTGCTTCATCCAAACAGACTTGGCAGACTAGCTTAGCAGGTAGTGCTACTGCTCCGCAAACCCAGCAGGCGTTTGCCGCAGGATGGGTGCGATGGTCATCACGAGCTTGACGGGATGAAGTCTCATCTCTATGGTGGTGGGATGAGGTTCTTGACCGACTTCGTCTGGACTGAGAATGTTTTGAAGGTGATCGGTCCTTGCGTTTGGAGTGCGTTGATCTTGATGATCTGCCAGAGCTATTAAAATAATATAGCATTAGTGGCAAAGCTCTCTTTTACTCCTCTTCACTACTTACCTAATGTCTGTCCCCCCTTACCTTGTAGCCCGTGGATGGTCTGCTGGAGCAGCGGCCTCCATGAAAAGGAGATAGAGTGTATCTGAAAGGAAAAAAGTTTGTATGTGTTTTTTTTTTTTTTTTTTAAAGACAGGAGGTGCCCAGAGAATAGAAATGCAGAGTTTTAGCAGAGAGGATGAGAGTTCCAGACTTACCAGTGTCAGGGATCAGAAAAACAAACACAAGGCAGCACTGTGGTGATGTTCTGGGGCTCACAGAGGCAAAATGACAGAATTCCTCCGTTTTTAAATATACCGCCGTCGCTGTGGCTCTGACGTCACGGCCGCGCATGCGCAGTGGCCATTTGCGGCGTCCGGCGCCATCTTGGAATCTGGCGTGCCCTAACGCCGCCTATGTCAGATCCTGTGCGCCCTGGAGCCAGTGCTATGCATAGCTATGCATAGTAGGAAGACGCTGTGAGACTACAGCGCACAGCGCACCTGGAGCCCACATTACACAGATGTGTATAAAGAAATACAGCATGTCAGGAGAGGGCAGAGAAGGAAGGAAAGCTAGTACCTGGAGGCCGCTGCAGATGTCACCAAAAAACCTCTTTAAGGTTTGTAAGGCACAGGTGGATTGTTTGTTTTTAACCCCTGAGACCACCAGAGTGGGGTTCCCTTGCATAAAGCTCTTTTAGAGACTGTACAGCCAGGGCTTCCAACTAGGAGAGGCTTGAACCTAGCTGGAGCGAAGCGGTAAGGGGTTCTTCAGCTTTTACCGGTCCAACCATCTAGGTGAGGAAAAAAAGGAGAATGCAGCGGTGGGCTCCTCTTCAAAACTTATAGCTAACCAGTCCTATCAGGTTGTGGAGGCGGAGTCACAACCCATTGTGTGTGCTGCCATGATGCGTCAGGAAATGTTTGTTTCCCACCAGTCAAGTTTTAATATTTATAGAGTAGGGGCAGGGAGGAGGAGGTAGGATGAAGGTCCTCTTTAACATCATTTCTCATTTATTAGCTAAAATCCCTATATTCCAAATATTGTATGGGAAGAATAACATTTTAATAGAGGAGCATATACAGAATATATTAACCAAATAGAAAATAGCACTTTCATGGAGGGCGAATAAAAGGCTAGACATTAAAAGGTATATACAAATGGACATTACCGGTGTGAATAAAGTAAAATACATCAAATATAAATCATATTACAAAATGAACTACTGTGGATTTACTACCTCCAAACATTGTTACTGTAGCACGGCCCCCTTGGGGACTGCTTGGATTTACCTGCTCATCTGCATTGCTGTGACCCTGTAAACATTCCAACCCACCTGACACTCTGGGTTCAGACATCATTGCAGCACCTTGGAGTAATGAGACAACACTCAATGCGTTTATGTTCTATTAATGTTTACTGGAATACTTCAGATAAGGTATTGCTGTACAAGGTAGGTAATGGTTCAACTGAGCTTTGCTTAACAGCACAAACTCAGTAGAATGATTCCTCCAAAATGCCAGTCAAAATAGTTGGTAAACAGAGTATTATTTATACATATGTACAATAGGGCACCACATGGACATAACCTGAAAGGATAAGCAGGGCTTAAGTATAAATTCTGACAATACTTCTAGAGAGGAACTGACAGAATGACAGAATGTCCCTGTTGCGGATCTGATGGCGCTCATTAACTATATCAAATAAGGTTTAATAACAGAGTGGTAGTATATCTTATGATGACTGTAGCTAAGGATGCCTATGTACAGTGTTCAAATAGAAATGCAGTGAAGTGGTCTGTACAGTGTCCCAGTGAAACAACCAAGGAAAGACTTGCAAAGGTGCGCAATTGCTCTCACCCACGACCAGGCAGAATCAATGCCTTGCAGACGTCCTGGCTGCAGACACACTTGTGATGATTCCCCAAATGCGAAACACAAAGCGTGGTTTACTGAACGGTCGAGTTGTTGCTGGTCAGATGTCCGATGTACAGCAGGCAGCGCTGGACCTCTTCTCAGTCGGGTAGGAATGGTGTACACCCGCGTGGTAGGCCGCGACCTCACTTTTCCTGCACAGAGAGATCCATCACACATGAGGCCTGGGAAGAAGAGCGCCTGGGGCGGGTCTCTGGTTTCTTTTATAGCACTTCTCAGCAATCTCTCCGGTGGTAGCAAAGATCCCTGGGATATGTAGTCGGAGCATATAGTCATGCAAGGGAACAGCCATCTGGTGGAACTACAATCCCACAATCCCCTTGGTTAGGCTCACAAATAGGATGTCAGTTTAATAACACTGGGCACTAGAGGGATAATATGATATACAGATAGAGCAGGGAATAGTGGTTTGTTGCAATCATGGTCCATATTTCTACATCCTCCCCTCACTTGAAAGTCTTTAGTCCCCGAAGACAGAACGCCACCTGTAGGATCAATTCACTGTATTATAAGAAAGCCAATGGTTAATTATATGAGAAATTAGAAGTTGCAATAGCCAACAACTGATCCAAAGAGGGATCTTCTAACAATAACTTATGTACATTGTCAGGCAAAGTCATATCAAGTTCCTGACAGGTCAGTAACAAACTAGTGGCCCACCCAGTAGTGTCAGGGGGTGGATCAAGGTCATATTTTACTAAAGGTTCAATAAAGGAGGCAAGTGCTTGTCTAGAATGTTGAGCAGTAGGAATAAGTTCATCAGAATTTTCCCCAAAGGTATCATACGTAAGTCTTTTTGGAGGGCAAATTTTCTGTCTCAATCTAGAGTAGATATCTTCCAGTGGTTTTTATTAAGGCTCTGATTCATGTTCCGGTTCAAGCTCGGGTTCAAGCTCGGGTTCAAGCTCGGGTTCAAGCTCTGGTTCATGTTCTGGTTCAAGCTCGGGTTCAAGCTCTGTTTCAGGATAGTCTCTCTATTTACTTCATTGATGGGGGAGTCAGGAGTCTCTGGAACATTGGGTACTTCATTGGGTTCGATCTTGACGTCCTTGTTTCCTCTTAGTGGGTGAAAATCGAACACTTCCACTTCTGGTAGAGAAGGACATGTCTCCCTCGTGGAAGGTGTCCCCTGAGCGGTGGGATTGTCTTCAAGAGGGGAAATCCATAACCAATCAAGGGCTAATTCCTCTTCATCTCTCTCCTCTTCAGGTGACATGGGTTGGCAGGCAGCCCTAGGCCTCAGCGTAGGGGATTGATAAGTCTCTTGACAGGAGGATGAGGGTACTTGGACAGCCCCGGATATGGGCAGCAGATGGTTTCGGTGCCAAGTCTTCAGGAGCCATTGATCAGCCAGTTTATGCTTTCCGGGCACCCCTAGGTTGTGTAACAACACTCGATCTCCAGGTTTGAGATCCTGCACCCTCACGCTGAGATCAAACTTTTTCTTGTTCCTCTGTTCTCTGGTGGTGGATGCTTTCTCATAGGCCATCTTCATATTTTTCCGGAGCCGTCGACATACCCCTGGTAGGAGGCCTGAGAGGTATGATCTAACGATGTTATGAAAAAGTTCACATAATCTTCTGATTAGTTTGCTTTCAAAGTCTCGACCTTGGTCTGAGTGTAAGCTTCGAGGCAGCTCATAATGAATAAAAAACTTCTCCACTAGGGTTTTTGCGACAGTATTGGCTTGTTGGTCCCGAGTGGGAAAAGCTTGGGCATAGCGGGTGAAATGATCTGTCAGAACCAGGACATTACTCCATCCACTCAAGCCAGGTTCAAGACACAAGAAATCAATGCACATGAACTCCATTGGTCCCTGACTCTGATGAGGGCCCATTGGGGCTGCTCTGCCTGGTAAAGTCTTTCTCTGAATGCATCTGATGCAAGAGCGACAGTAGCTTTCCACCTTAGCTCTCATGGATGGCCAATAGAATCGATCCCTGACTAACTTGAAGGTTCTGTCCGGGTCTAAGTAACCATAATCATCATGAAGGGTGGTCAAAACTTTCAGTCAGTGCTTTTCAGGGAGGAACAGTTGACTAGTGCCCTCTGGCTCTTCAGATGGGCCTCTCCGGTATATGATTCCGTTCTCCAATCGGATTCATTCCCATTCTCTATGGACCACTTTGGCTGCCTCAATGGAACTATTCAACAGCATCTGGGGGTCCCAAATGGATAGTGCCTCCCTTAATAAGATTTCCCAACAGGTCTTCCAGTTGGTCCCACCTCATATCTTCTCTTGTCGACTGGGGCAATTCTTGGCTGCGCACTTGTGTCAAATCACAGTAGTATTTGGGCACACCAGCAGGAGTGACTCCTATAGCTTCAGCTCCTATTGCCCCTCTGTGCTTATGCTCAACCCCTTGACATACGGCTAACTTTCCTTCCAGGGGCAAAATACCCCCACTTTTCTGACCAACATTTGTGGTATGAGGTTTTTGGGAAAGGGCATCGGCATCCCGATTTCCCACTCCTGGCCGGTATTTCAGACTGAACCGAAATTCAGACAGAGCAGCCAACCACTGATGTCCAGTGGCGTCCAGTTTGGCAGTGGTCAGTAGGTAAGTTAAAGGGTTATTATCCGTTTTCACCACAAAGGTGGCCCCGTATAGGTAATCATGTAACTTATCTACCACAACCCACTTGAGAGCCAAAAACTAAAATTTGTGTACAGGATAGTTCTGCTCAGGAGGGGTGAGGCTGTGGCTCACATATAAGCTACCGGGCTGAGTCTTCCCTCTGAATCTTGGTACAGCACTCCTCTAAGGCCATCTCTGCTAGCATCCACATGCAGATCATTCCCTGTCACAGGGGTGGCAGCACTCACTTTCCCATTCACCATCCAAGGCTTCAGGCTAATCGGGTGACCGGTGACATTCCTCACACTGACAGGGATTCGCCCTCCGCTTCTCAATAATGCCCTAGTGGGTATAACCTCTGGTACCAATTCTATTCCAATGTCCTCTTCAGCTGAATCGGCTTCCACCACCACATAATGGCCTGGCTGATCCCAGGATAACTTAACAGTGGCTTTCAAGCAGGCCCTCTCACCCGGCTGCAAGACCTTTTTGTAAGTGTCCAGTCGCCACAGTCTTCCTACTCCTTCCATGGGGGCCTTCTTCTCCTGTAACACTCGCTAAAAAAGCCTGTCGCAGCTGAGGGTGGATTTTCCCCACTGGAGCGCCTTCCAAGGCCAGGGGAGTGAGCAGTCTCCTCACAAGATTGGTGTTGGTGCCTATCAACAAAGAATTTCGGCCTGCCCCCGAGGCCAGGGGCAGACAACAGCCAACATGTCAAAAGTCTCGGGTTTCCCAGCCAGGGAAGTATCAAAGGCTATCTTGATGGGTATGTATCCGTCATATGGGCATTTCTGGGTCCCTATGCCCCAGATCTCTAGCTCCTCAAGTTTGCACAAAGTGATATGCTTCAAATACTTGTGATAGAAGTCTCAGTATAGCAACGTCACTTGGGCTCCTGTATCCAGCAGGGCTTGGGTATAGATACCCACTACTTGTATCAAGACTATAGGGGGGGCCCCCACTATGTTCTTTGGCAGATTTCCAGCGGGTGACTCTATAGTTTGTGCCCTAATCAGTCTCTTTTGTAGGTGGCAGAGTTGGTCTAACTATTCGCTAATAGGGTGTGCATTGATTTCCTGCCTCCGACTCTCCTTCCTTGAGGGTTTAATTTCTGTTGTTTTCCTTGGCAAAGAAAGGGGAGGAGCAACAGAGAGCTTGTGTCTCTTTTTCTTCTTAGGTCTTTCCTTGGGTGACGGAGGGGGGGAAGCAGCAGATGACCTGTGTCCCTTTTTCTTCTTAGGTCTTTCTCAGTCTTCCCTCGGGACTCTCAACTAGCTCCTTCACTGAGGTCTTCTGGAGTTTCCTGCTGGTTTTGAGAAGAGTCGCTTCTGTAAGTCCTTCAGAACGTCCGCGAGTAATTGGGAGCTGATGCCGACCTTAGGAAACTCGGCCCAAAAGTGTCCAGCCTCCCCATATCCGTAACATCTCCTCTCCCTTGGGAAAATTTTAGCTCCCCTTGGCAAGTCCCTTGTTCTTTGACCTTTACCGCATCAAGGCATGATACATCTGGGTTTGAGCTTGAAAGACTTGAGCCATTAGATTGGTTGGTCCCAGTTCATTTACTGGCTTATTAGTGTCAGGAATGGCTAGTCCTGCCGGTTCAGACTTAGTTCCACTGTCTTCATCCGAGAAATTCATCTCTGCATGGACAGCACGGGCCACCACTTTCTCCCTTTTTCCAGTAATAGAGCCCACTTCTTGTCCTTTGGCTTTTCTGTTCTAATAAAGCCTCTTCTTCTCGCACTTCTCTTATCAATTCAGGGTATGTAGGCACTACTTTGGTTCTCTTTAGTAGCAGCTTTAATAAAATCGGGTGATTTGGCCTAGCCCCTTGCAGAACCCGGTCTAGACCAGCTTGATCAGTAGCTTTGGGATCAATACCCCTCTTGAGAATAATTTAATGCAGCCTTCTGTCTACTCGAGATATGTACTCAGACAGGCTTTCCCCTTTTTGCTGGTGGATGTAGTTGAACTTGTACTTCAAGTCTGCAGTAGTTGCAATTCTTCCAAATACAGCATACAGGGCATCTATGTAGTCCATGACAACACAAATCTTCTTCCCCATCCTCATCTGCTGGGCCTCGAAGAGTCTCACTGAGCCTGTCGTTCCAGGTTTCAAACTCATCTTCCCCTACAGGAGTCGGTAGCTGCCCTGAGAAAAACCTGAGTGAGTCTGTGGTAGCTCTGGTTGTCATTTCCAGGACCATTTTTCACCAAACTATCAACTAAGAAAGAGGAGGGGCATGGGCCCCTTGGGAGTCGGCTCCCACCAGTACTGGGTCCCTCTCCTGAGCCCTTGGTGAAGGCTGCCGCTCAGCAAGCTCTCCCCCCACTTCAAGTGGGATCACTCTAGCAATCATATATAATGTGTTATGTGCATGTGTACCAAAAGACACACACATATATCACTCCTTCGGCTAAATGTACCTCTTCTCTCTGGAAGCACACAGGTATCTCTTCTTGCCACTCCAGTAGTACCCTGACTTGATCCAAGTCGTAGTTGGCTTGCGTGTCTACAATGTAGGCCCAGTGTTCTGGGGCTAGAGCTCTCACCCACTTTCTAATCTCTCTCTCAGTATGTTCACTTCCCGAGATCTCTAGAACAGTGCTTCTCTCCATTTGAGCTCCCTGAGTTATGCCCCAGGCAGCCGCGGCTACCGAATCAGCCTCTCATGCAGGTTGTGGCTCTTGTCTAGGTTGGTTGGGCTCGCTGCAGTTGGCATCCCGGACAATCCCCCAAATGTAGCACGGCCCCCTTGGAGACTGCTTGGATTCACCTGCTCATCTGCATCGCCATGATCCTGTAAACATTCCAACCCACCTGACACTCTGGGTTCAGACATCATTGCAGCAGCTTTGAGTACTGAGACAACACTCAATATGTTTATGTTCTATTAACGTTTACAGGAATACTTCAGATAAGGTATTGCTGTACAAGGGAGGTAATGGTTCAACTGAGATTTAACAGCACAAATTCAGTAGAATGATTCCTCCAAAATGCCAGTCAAAATAGTTGGTAAACAACAGAGTATTAAATATACATATGTACAATAGGGCACCACTTGGACATAACCTGAATGCAAAACACAGAGCATGGGTTACTGTACGGTCGAGTTGCTGCAGGTCAGATATCCGATGAACAGTAGGCATCGCTCGACCCCTTCTCGGTCGGGTAGGAATGGTGTACACCCGCGTGGTAGGCCACGATCTCACTCTCCCTGCATGGAGAGATCCATCACACACGAAGCCTGGGAAGAAGAGAGACTGGGGCAGGTCTCTGGTTTCTTTTATAGCTCTTCCCAGCAATCTCTCCAGTGGTAGCAAAGATCCCTGGGATATATAGTCTGAGCGTATAGTCGTGCAAGGGAACAGCCATCTGGCGGAACTACAATCCCACAATCCCCTTGGTTAGGCTCACAAATATGATGTCAGTTTAATAACACTGGGCACTAGAGGGATAATATGACATACAGGAGGGAAAAGCGGTTCGTTGCAATCATGGTCCATATTGCTACATTACCTTATGGATTAAATGTAGAGTTTAAAATGCAACCTTTTTTTATAAATGGTGCTCTGATATTAGATTATTGAACAGACCCCTAGATGTTAAAAAAAAAAAATTGGGATTTTTTGGTCATTTTCCATGTGGTTTGTCTAACTCTGCTAATGCTGTTTATAGTCTAAGGAAGTGCTGTATCTTGGCCTAGGCCGACAAGGCCCAAGCCTAGGGTGGCACTTTGCAAAAAAGCCTCCACCTGAGACTCTACTGCCCACTGGTTGCTAGAGCTGCCTTGTGACTAGCAACCAGTGATGTCACGGCCACAACTCCCTGGCCCTGCCCATAATTCAAAGCGGAAGAGGATTTAACTTCCTCCTCCTCTGTGTCTAGTGCTCGTGGGGCCCAAAGCAGCTGTCAAGTTGAGCCCCTTGTCATGGAGAGTCCCGTCGGCCCAGTGGCGGTGGGGAGCTAAATCCACTAATCTGGTGCTGATAGCAGTCGCTGCTGCTGAGCAGCGGCATCTTCACACAGTGAGCGGCAGCCCCGGAGGCTGGCTTAAACCGAGAGCCCGGGAGGGAGAAGACCTCCACCGCCACCCTGATCTGAGCAGCAGCAGGCGCAGCCTCGCTGGTACACACCAGAGCCTGTCCTCCTTCTCCAAGCTCCTCTCCACTCCCAGCTTTCCCCCTTAACAGGAAGACAGGCTGACCGAGGGCCTAGAGAACGAGGGTGGGCAAGAGGTAGGTGCATCACACCTACCCACAGGGGCCACAGGAGGTACTGCAGGCAGGGCACAGGAGGTACTGCAGGCAGGCATTCCCCACAAATTCGTATGAGATCACTTTTACCCCTTCCACCACATCCCGATTATCTCCGCTTACCGGTAGCGGCGGAGACGATCCGATCCTTTCCCTTCAGAGGCATGAAGTCGAGTGAGGGAATGATGGCCACTCGACTCCATACCATTGGATGACGGAAGCGACGTCAAACTTCACTTCCACCCAATGGTCTTAAAGGGGAAATTATTTATTTATTTTTTTCCATAGATTTTTATTGAATAATTTTTTATTAAACTTACACTTGCATTTAAGTGTAAATGTGAGATCTGATGTCTTTTTGACCCCAGATCTCACATTAAAGAGGTACTGTCATGCTTTTTTTCTTTTACAAGGGATGTTTACATTCCTTGTAATAGGAATAAAAGTGATCCAATTTTTTTTTTAAAGGGACAGTGTAAAAATAAAAAATAAAGTATAATAAATAAGAAAAAAAAATGTTTCTAAAAGTCCCCCGTCCCGCCGTGCTCGCGCGCAGAAGCGAATGCATATGTAAGTCGCGCCCACATATGTAAACGGTGTTCAAACCACACATGTGAGGTATCAGCGCGATCGTTAGAGCGAGAGCAATAATTCTAGCAAAAGACCTCCTCTGTAACTCAAAACTGGTAACCTGTAGAAATTTTTAAACTTGCATATGGAGATTTTTAAGTGTCAAAGTTTGTCACCATTCCACAAGCGGGCGCAATTTTGACTAGCATGACTAGGGTGTCTGAAGAAAAAAAAAAAATATGTATAACATTTGGGGGTTCTAAATGATTTTCTAGCAAAAAAAAATGATTTTAACTTGTAAACACCAAGTGTAAAAAATAGGCCCGGTCCTTAAGTGGTTAACCACTTACCGACCAGCTGCCGTCGTTACACGGCGGCAGGTTGGCTCTGCTGCGCAAATCACTGTGCCTGTACGGCGGCTCACGCCGCCAGCAGCGCGCTTGCTGCACGCTGCGAGAGCGTGGCCGTGGGTCGGGCAGACTTGATGTTCGCTGGTGACCCACGATCGCCTATTACAGAGGCAGAATGGGGAACTGCCTTTGTAAACAAGGCGATTCCCCATTCTGACAGGTGACATTACAGGGATCTTCCCAGTGATCTCTGTCATGTTCCAGTAAGCCCACCCCCCCCCCTACAGTTAGAACACACCTAGGGAACACATTTATTTTTCACTGTTTTTGTTATACAGAGGAATCGCTGCTTGTGTCACTTTTTGATCGCTCACATATTTAATTGTTTTTGCATATACCTCAGTGCAGTTTTCTCCTCTTTTTCTTTAAAAAAAAGACAAGCAGATTCTGAATCCAAACCAGAATGCGCTTTTGCATACAAATTTCAAATTACACTTACCTTAACATTTGCTAACTTGTGCTTTTGGCATGTCACTTTTA
Organism: Aquarana catesbeiana; assembly: GCF_042186555.1. Taxonomy (NCBI): domain Eukaryota; kingdom Metazoa; phylum Chordata; class Amphibia; order Anura; family Ranidae; genus Aquarana; species Aquarana catesbeiana. The sequence continues at coordinate 76,709,717 of NC_133335.1, read as the reverse complement.
GTTTCAATAGTTTTTTATTGATATATAAAGAGATTACAAAATTATTTGTACTAACATATGTACATTCTGTGGAGCATACTAACATTCTGTAGCATCACTGGTAAATTCCGCATTATACATTTCAGAATAGATCACCAATATTCATCTTGTTGTATGTACGTATAGACCATTAATAAAAGTTCTGTTGTACTCAGTAGCACATATTTGATGTACAATGTGAATCACATCCCGTTTTTGCCTAGTGAGTGTTAGTAGATACTCTGGGAGTCCCGACACACTAAAAATTTGTCGTGCCGGGTGTATTTTAGCCGTTATGATCTCACAGCAGGAGAAAAAACGGCAGGTAAGAGGAACAGCAGGGGTAGAAAATATAACATATAAACATAAGAAAAACAAAACCTGAAAACATGAAAAGCAGCAATATGTACTTTGTAAATATAAAAGATACAGATATTTAGTACATTAAGGGTTTCGATCTTTATGTTGAGTGGAGTACCATGAGAGCCATTTGGACCATTTAGTTTGCATTTTCTGAAATTGACCCTGAGCTGTTGCAAACATAAGTTCATAAGAGGCATGTGTATTTGTTATTTCAACTATCTCCTGGAATGTGGGGGGTTTAGTGTCTTTCCAGTGTCTCAGTAGTGCCAGTCTAGTACTGAGTAATATGTGGATGACTATAGTTCTGGTTATATGTGGAAAGCTCTCTACCTCTAATGAGTGAACTGCCACAGCTGCTACTGGGGTGATTGTAGAACCAGTTATTGCTGAGATTAGACCAAAAACTTTTTGCCACAGAGGGCGGATAGTTGGACAGTACCACAATATGTGTGACAATGTGCCTACGCTTCCACAATGTCTCCAGCACAGGGGTGAGACTTGTTTAGCAAATTTTGATATTTGGTAAGGGGTTAAATACCAGTTCAGTGTTATCTTGTAGGTGGTCTCCCATAAATTTACACATTTAGTAGCGGTAAATGTATTGCGCAAGGCTTTTTGCCATTGATCTTCAGTAAAGGTTATACCCAAATCACGTTCCCACTCAATAATATTGTTAGTTTTTACAAATACACTTTTATTGTTTAATAGATTATAAAATAAGGATATACCTTTTATGTTGGTGTTTGTATTTGTGAGATATAGATATACTCGCCATGGCACTTTGATGTATGTGCTCGTGAGTTTTTGAAGTAGATGAGAGATCTGAAGGTAGCTATAGTGGTCTTTGTCCTGCAAATTATATTGTTTTTTTAAAAATTCAAATGTTTTGGGTGTTGTACCTAGCATGAGATCTTCAATTAATAGTATGCCTTTGTACACCCAATCTGTTATGTGTAGGTTTGGTATGACTAAGGTGAGACTAGTTAACGTGATTGGTATGTTTTTGGTTGCTTGGTTCAGAAAATCTAATGATGTAAACATCTTCCAAGCCGATAGTGTAGCTTCTATTGTGGGTGATAGGTCTGTCTGGGTATATGTTCGAATATTGTTGGATAACAAAAGGTCTGCTAGTTTAGAACCAGGTATTTGCGCCTCTTCTAGTTCTAGCCATCTGTGAGTTTGTGACTGAGACAACCAAAATCTTGTTTGTGAGAGAATTGTCGCTATATAATAGTCTTTTAATATGACATGTCCTATGCCCCCAGCATCTCTATTGTTAGTTAGTTTCCTAAAGGAGCATCTAGCTTTCTTTCCTTGCCATAGAAACCTGTTGATCTGGGCTTGTGTTTTGTCAAAAAAAGAGTTGGAGATAGGAATTGGCAGTGTTCTAAAGAGATATAGCAGCTGTGGCAGAATTATCATCTTGAACGCAGCCAAACGTCCTGCCCATGACAGTTCCGCTCTAGCTAGCTCCGTTAGTTTAGCTGGTAGTGTTTCTAGAAAGTGAGTGAAATTAACTTTGACTAAGTTGTCCGTTGTTGTTGTTAGGGTAATACCTAGGTATTTTATCCCCCTCTTTTCCCATGTATAAGGGAATTGCGAGCTTAGTTTAGTTTGTAGGCTAGCTTCAATTCCTATACCCAGTATGTAGGATTTACTCTCATTTACTTTATAGTAAGATACTTTGTTAAACAAATCTAGTGCTGTGTGTACCGAAGCCAGGGAAGTTTCCACGTTGGTTAATATCATAATTATGTCGTCCGCAAATAAGCTGATTTTGTGGGTAGATTTAGCTACGATGAAGCCTTTTATTTCAGGGCAAGTGCGGATATATATGGCCAGGGGTTCTATTAGCAAATTGAAAATTAAAGGAGATAAAGGGCAGCCCTGTCTTGTACCGTTCGTGATGTTAAATGGTTTGGATAGTGCTCCCGATGTGAGTACTCGTGCAGAGGGTTTGGAGTATAGGGCTAAAATCGCTGATAATATATTGCCTGTAAAACCAAATCTGTATAAGACCTGGGTAAGGTATTGCCAGTGGATGCGATCAAAGGCCTTCTCGGCGTCTAACGCCAATAGCAGAGATGGCCTTTTGTGTACCTTAGCTAGATGAATGATATTTATCAATCTCCGGGTAGCGTCAGACGTCTGGCGACCCTTCGTGAAGCCAGTCTGGTCGGGGTGTATTAATAAAGGGAGTATATGTAATAGGCGGGATGCAATAATTTTGGCGTAGATTTTCAAATCAGAATTGAGCAGTGAAATGGGTCTAAAGTTTGAGGGGACAGTTGGTTCCTTCCCCGGCTTCGGTAATGTCACTATGATTGCAGACAGCATTTCTGGTGGGAAGGAGGCAGAGGCAATAGCAGCATTAAAAGTGCGTTCCATATGAGGGGTCAGTAATTGTTTGAAGGTCTTATAGTACTCCCCAGAGAATCCGTCAGGACCTGGAGATTTGTTGCTGGGTAGGGAATCTATGGTTTTGTTTATTTCTTCTGTGGTGAATTGTTGGTTTAAGGTCTGGAGGTGTTCTTGTGTGAGTGTAGGTATGTCTAGATGTTGTAAAAAGGAGGTGATTGCTTCAGTGCTAGGTTGTGCAGTATTTGTATCGTCTTTCAGGTTATAAAGTGAGCTATAGTATTGGCTGAAGGTATCAGCTATGTCTTGGGGGTGATACAATTTGTGTTTGGTGTGGGGGTGCAGTATGTAAGGTATCTTTGTTTTATGTCTGTGACCTTTTATCCTGTGTGATAGTGTTTTCCCAGCTTTGTTGTTTGTAGCGTAGTATGTCATTTTGAGTTTTTTGGAAGCCTTTTCAAAGTTTTCTAGTAGTAGTAGCCTCAAGTCATAACGCAGTTTTGTAAGTTGTTGGGAAATTATATGAGATGGATTTTGTTTATTGCAGGATTCTAGTTGGGAAATTTTGTCTGTCAGCTCTCTCATGCGCTGCTGCCTCTGCCTCTTGGCTCTAGCCCCCAGTTGAATAAAGATGCCCCGTATGTATGCTTTGTGTGTATTCCACAGAACAAAATGGTCTTGTACAGAGGAGGTGTTAATGCTAAAGAATTCGCTTAGATGCTTGCTAATAGTATTTCTAAAGTCTGGCTGTTGCATTAGATAGGTATTTAAACGCCACATATGGGGTACACTACACATTGAGTCATCATTCAAAGAGAGGGTGATGGACGCATGGTCTGACCATGTGATGGAGTTGATTGTTGTAGAGGTCACTTGAGACAGAGTTCCTTGGTCTACCAGGAAAAGGTCTATACGTGAGTATACCCCATGTGGAGAGGAGAAAAATGTATAGTCCCTTTCGCCGGCATGCATGCATCTCCATGCGTCAAAGAAATCTTGTGAGTGAAATATAGCGGAAAGAGAAGGGGTTAATCGCCTTGTGCCAGAGGAAGAGTCCAGGCTTGGGTCAGGCGTAGCATTGAAATCTCCGCAAACTATCACTCTTCCTCTTTGATGTTTTTTAGTTATTCGAAGAATTTTATGTAGGAAGTGCACTTGATGATGGTTGGGTGTATACACGTTGACTATAGTGTATGTGATTGAGTTAAGGTCACATATTAAGATTAAATATCGACCTCTGGGGTCTTCAATGGTATCATGTAGGGTGAATGCCACTGTGTCTCTTATTGCTGTGAGAACGCCCTTGGTTTTGTTATGGGCTTTGGCTGTGTAAACATGAGGAAAATTTCTATGGGTGCAGGAAGGAGCAGCCTCTGCAGAGAAGTGTGTTTCCTGCACACATATAATATCCGATTTGTTGGAGAAGGCTTCTTTCCACATTGATTTCCTTTTGGCAGGATGATTAAGGCCTTTAGCATTAATGGATATGATTTTTAAGCCCATATATAAGGTGTTGTAATGCTAAAGATATGGTTGAGTATGTTATTCAACTTTAAGGAGGTAGCGCCCTCTAGTGGTTGTTTTTCAGAATAGCAGGTTGGTTTTCCCATAAAGTATGATGGAGCATGGATATACTCACTGTTGTGCAGCCGTATTCCTGTGTGGTTGAGTGCACGTTGAATGTTGATCGTTGTTTTTCTGTTGTCCTGAGTAGTGAAGCAGAGCCCGGTTCATCTGTGGTCCCATGGGATCTAATTGCTGCGTTTTTCAAGAACAAAAACAAAAAAAGGAAAACATAAAAGCGAACAAAGTTTCTGAAAATAGTGCAAAGATCAGTTTCATCTGGTGTCAACATTTACAGAGGTTGACCCCAGATACCGATAACTAGAAAAGTTTGTGTACAGCGTTTGCTGTTCAGGCTGTAGGGGGAAGAGTTCAAACTTGTGAGCATTGAAACTCCAGGAATTTGTAAGTTGTAAAATAACCATCCTAGCTCAAGTGTGCGTTTTTGCATTTCTTGGTGTAACCATTTTCCATGCAGGTTCTACTGCTCTGGGAGACTGAATAGATCCAGATTCCTGTTCAGGGATGATTTTCCACTCCTCCAAAAGAGCAAGTCCCCTTTCTAAGGAATTTACCACATGGGTGCGTCCATCTCTCGTGATGGACAATTTGGTAGGATATCCCCATCTGTACATGATATGGTGATTTCTCAGTGCTTTGGTGATAGTGTTTAAGTTCTTTCGCTTTTGAAGTGTATATTGGGAAAGGTCTGCGTAAAACTGTAGATGTTGGTATTGTGCAGGTATTTGTTCTTTTTTACGCATGGTTAGCATCAGCTGTTCTTTCGCGTGGTAAAAGTGTAGGCGTAAGATTACATCTCTTGGGATGTGTTCTGATAAGTGCGATGGTTTTGGCAAGCGGTGAATTCTATCGATTGTAATCTCAAGATCAGTAAGGTCAGGCATGAGGGATTTAAACAGTGAAGAAACATAAGATCGCAAGTCAGTTTGCAATATTGTTTCGGGGATCCCCCTGATTTTTAAATTGTTCCTCCTGTTTCTGTCTTCGATGTCTGCGATTTTAGCCTTTAGCCATTCAGTATCTCCCTCTCTCTGATCATGTGAATCCACCAAATCATTAATGGTAACAGCATACTCTCCCATTTTTTGCTCAATATGTTCAACCCGGGTTTCTACTGCCTGGACACTGGTGTTAAACTTATGCATGCAGGTCATCAGATCTGATTGCAGTGAGCTTCTTAATGATAAAAGCATGTCCTTCAGGACAGTGTCCAACACGGGTTTGTGCATGGTGGGGAAAGTTTCAATGGAGTCAGGGAGTTCACGTGTGTCATCCCCTGATTCCATATCTGGGCTGGCCGCTCCGAGGGATCCCTCTCCATCCATCCTGCATTTAGCCTTAGCTGGGCTGCCTGAGGGGGTAGAAGGAGAGTGTGGATGTGGGGTCCCTGTCGTGGGTCTATTTGGGAGTAAGCTGTTTTTCTTAGGAGGATTATTAGAGGTATAGCCTAACGGTGTGGATGATGACTCGGCGCCATCTTGCCTACCGTCATGTTGCTTCATATCATAGAAGTCTGTCAGTCTTTGTGGCTTCCTCTGTTCCTTTCGTTTTCTGGACATTGTCCCAGTGATGTCCTTACACAGATCGCCTGCTGTAGGGATCGGAATCCGAGCTGGATGGATCGATTTGGGCCGCTTTTTATCCTGGGGTCAGCGGAGCTCCGGATCTATGCTGCCATCCCGCTCGCTCCTAGGGAACACATTTAACACCTTGATCACCCCCTAGTGTTAACCCCTTCCCGGCCAATGTCATTTATACAGTAATCAGTGGCTATATATAGCACTTATCGCTGTATAAATGTCAATGGTCCCAAAAAAGTGTCAAAAGTGTCCAATCTGTCCGCCGCAATGTCGCAGTCTAGCTAAAAATCGCAGATCGCTGCCATAGCTAATGAAAATGCCATAAATCTATCCCCTACTTTGTAGACGCTATAACTTTTGTGCAAACCAATCAATATGCGCTTATTGTGTTTTTTTTTTTACTAAAAATAAGTAGAATACATATTGGCCTAAACTGATGAAGAATTTTTTTTTTTTGGGAATATTTATTATAGCTAAAAGTTAAAAATATTGTTTTTTTTTTTTTTTTTCAAATCGGTGAGTCTTTTTTTGTTTATAACGTAAAAAATAAAAACCGCAGAGGTGATCAAATACCATCAAAAGAAAGCTCTATTTGTGGGAAAAAAAGGACGTCAATTTTGTTTGAATACAGTGTTGCATGACCGCGCAATTGTCAGGTAAAGCAATGAAGTGCTGTATCGCAAAAAATGGCCTGGTCATTAAAGGGGCAAATCCTTATGGGGCTGAAGTGGTTAAAGTGGATGTAAACCCGATTCATGAAATTTGAACTGAGCACATCTATCTGTAGTGTTTTCTTAGCTCTCTTAAAAGCACTGAGTTCAGTTGAGTAAAACTTATGTAGGAGGATTTGTTTCATCTCTGTGTATCATCTGAGGCTGTTCACTTCACTGGGTATATGTGAGGGTTTACATCCACTTTAAGTACATAAGCACAAAAAGACACAGGCTGGAGAGGCGTGGAGCAGGCTGTGACTCTCAGAACCTCCCCCTAGATATCTTTACAATGTACCTTTTTGTTAACTCCATAGAAGATCCCCCTGCTGATGTTTCCCTGAAGACAGGGCAGTCTTACTCTGAGTAGGCACCCCTGGGCACTGCACTGCCCAGGGGCCCCAGGTGTCTCAATGGGAGAAGGTAGGGGCGGGTGCAGTAGAGCTCCATGGCTGCGCTGGATTTTGGAATGTGTGTAAGTGACATTAAGCTGACACCGGGCTCTTTGCTGCCCCCTCTGGTAAATTCCTGCATGTGCACCCCTCGTGTGTGCTGCACAAGAGCTGGGACAAGGAACACCACCTTACAAGTAAGGGCTGTTCTACAAGTGGGGGGGAGGGGGTATTGTATGTGTGTGCCTGTGTACATGCGTGTGTGTGTGTACATGTGTGTGTGTACATGTGTGTATGTCTGTGTACGTGTGTGTGTGTGTCATATGTACACATGTGAGGGGGGGCTGAGAGCGTACAGGTGTGAGGGGGGGCTGAGAGCGTACAGGTGTGAGGGGGGGTTGAGAGAGTACAGTTCTCTCAGGGATTTTTTTATACCAAAGACATGTAGCAGAATACAATTTGGCCTACATTTAAGAAGACGTGTTTTACATTTTTCTAATTTGATATGTTTCTTAGCAGAAAGAAGAAAATATTGTACTTTACTTCTTAGGAGTAGGTGCGTAAATTGGGCAGGCTTGTAGGGGCCCATGATGCTATTAAGATGGCTCTGCCCGAAGAATAGAAAGAGCTGAAGGAAGTCACGTGACTGATGTATATTGACTATGAGAAAAGGCACTTACATTTTTTTTTTGGTTATGATCAGTGGCATCCTCCATGAATTTATAGGCGTCCGAGCCGACAAAATCTGCTGAAAACAGATGTATGGCCATACATTCACCATGCATCCAGTGGATCAGATCGGATGACAATTGGATGGAAACGAACATGTAGTCCGTTTCCATCCGACGGCCCCATAGAGCAGGAGAGGGCTGTATCTGTGTCCAGCCTGCATAGTGGAGCGGACACGGACCTGTCATCCGCCTGCTCAGCAGGGATTCCACTTGGACAGATCCGGCCCATGTGAAAGGGGCCTTAGAGGACAGCAGAATACTATACAACACGATTTAGGGGGTCAGTTTACTTATGATTTTTATTCTTGGTCTTATCTAAGATAAACAAGCAGCTGGTGACACATATACCTAAAAATATCAGTTCTGGCTTGAATTAAATTGCAATTTAAATTTTAAATGGAGTTAGTCAAAAATGTAAAAAGCCTGGGGTATACGTTTAAATTAGGGCTATAGAAAAATATTGATTTTGAATTTTTTTTCCCATAATTATTTTTGTTTTCTGGATAATTTGTACAAACAAGAGGTTATCATACAGAATGTGTCAAATAACTCTTATATTGGAAAAATGGTAACTACAGTGATTGATCTCATAATAATAATTTGTACTCTTAATGTAATTGTTAAGCATGGATGAACAGTTGGACCATTTTACAGTTTAACATTTTAACAATTCTAGATTCCTTGTCAAAAAACCATTCTAACCTAGTAATTTAGAGTGTTTTAGAGTATGATAACGTATAATAAAATAAGATTTAAAAAAAGGAATTAAATAAAAACAAAAATATCAAAATAAAAAAGGGAAGGAAATGTAATGACTGAAACTGGTGTACCTAAGAGTGTCATTTTAGTCCAGAGGCTCCTTGTTGAGCAATGGGATAATTTGCAGAACCAGATATTCTAAATGAAAAAGTAATGAGCAGGTCATCAATTCTTCTTTTTTTTTTTTTTTTTTTTTTTTTTAACTTAAAAACACTAGTGAAAGAATGGAGAACACGTTCAATGAATACAAAGGAAAACAAGTAACAGAAAAATAAAAACAAGAAAAAAGGTAAATCTTTATTTTCAGAGTCCCGAGATCTTGTGTGAATGAATGGTCATATATGCTAGTCCCATGGTGTAGCACCATCTGATGTAGCACCAGTCCTGTCTGCCCATCCCATGATCACATCAGCAGAGACCACAAATCCCACAGGAGACGCTGATTCATGGATTATACAAAGTGTTCACCCTCGAGACGCCTGCTAAGGAGAAGACTGAAACCTGGGCTCCTAACCCCCTCCTTGTGTCTGCCCCTAAATAAAAACACACCACAAATTTTACAATATTTTTATTCCTGCTGCTGTCAAAATTTCATTCTTGTTACTAACACTAGGAGATGAATCATCTAGATCAGCTTTTATCAACCTTTTTACCCAAGAGGAACCCTTGAAATACTAGTCAGATCTCAGAACCCCTGAAAAAAATAAGTATATTAGGAGTCAGTGAGAAAAATTTCCCTTGGTTGTCAGAGAAGAATGCCCCTCTTACAGTTGTGGTCAGAATGGCATCCTTCTAGAAGGCTAAAAAGATCATTGGTGTCATGCTGCTGGCTCCGCCAAGTGGCATTGGACCCAGAAATATCTGGGCACCATCAGATAGGAGGTCAACCTGTAGGCAGGTGCAGTGGACTTTCTTCACTGCAGGTGGCATAGTGGCCCTGTAGCTGGAGAGGAGGTCAAGAGAGACACAGTTCCTCTATGGTTTCCTGGATCACTGGGAAAGCAATCCAGTTTTATGCTGCCACCCCATGTAACTTTGGCAGCCATCTTGGGTCAGGCAGAGCCTATTTGTGGCTCTCCCTCCGAGGTTTGGCACGCTTTTTGCAAGTTGGTAGAGTAGGGACAGCTACCCTATCTGTTAGGAACAGCACTAGTGGTAGGGAAAAGTTCCGGATGAGGGGGGACATCTTCCCACTTAGGCATGAGAAGGCACGGCCGCATTCTGATCTCTTAACAGATACTGTTTGGGCAGCTTTCCCACTGGGTTTGTTGTGAACTGTTGCTGTACTATTTCAATACAAGTGTCTCATTGCAGCTAACAAACAAAAAAGAGCGCTAGGTGCTAATATGACCCCCAAACTTCACATATAAAACAATATTAGTTTTATATACTGTATCTGCTATGCCAGCTTTTTATTCTTGCCTCTGAGAGCTTGTGGAGCAGGATACCGGGGAGTTAGCTCGGGACTCCTAGAAAGCGTTATTAGTGTTGAAAGAACAACAGCAAGTAATGTAAAGTTGCTTTCTATACTGTGAACTATATACATTATACCTATCTATCCAGCAGGTAACACTGTAGTGTGTATCTATGGTAATGTAATCAAAAGAAGCGTACTCTCTCAGTGGATGTAGTTGTATGCTCCTTGTGCCTGTTCCATGAAAAGACATGTTCTGATAATCCTTCATAAAAGCAAAGAGTATTGCTTTAAACAACAAGCTTCCAGTGCATTATTTCAATACTCTGACAAGAGGTTATGGGTCCAGGCACTGGAGAGTATATTACAAGCCCTTGAAAACCCAGGCACTGGAAAGAATTATACAAATCAGTGAGTACTGTATACAAGCTGCTGAAAGATGGCAAGTGGTTCAGATGTGAAGTTTGCAATTGCAAAGCTGAACAATGCCAATTGCCAGCTGTGGAAGTTCAAACTACAAATGCTTCTTAGCAAAGACAACTTGTGGCAAGTGCTGAATACAGACAGACCCACAAAACAGGGAGACGGAGGAATGGGACAGGAAAGAGACAGGCAAAAGCGACTATAAGCTTACTAGTGGAAGATGACTAGCTTATCCACATAAGAATAGAAAAAACGGCCAAAAGGTATGTGGACTTCATTGCAGAAACTGCATGAGCGTTCAAGTCTGCGGGCCATAGGAGAGGACATCAAAAAGATAACCATGTTGTTGCCCTGCTCCTCTGCAGCCTTTCAGAGACATATACTGCTCTTATAAACGCTTTAGAAACCAGACCCGAGCAGGATCTGACACTAGAACATGTCAAGAGGAAATGAATCAACGAATATGAAAGAAGGAAAGAAAATACGCACCGTGATGACAAAGCTCTTAAGATGTACAAAGGCACAAAGCACAACAAAGAAAGCAGAGCCTGTTTTTGCTGTAAAAGGACTGGTCACTTAAAAAAGGACTGTTCTATCTGGAAAGCCAAGCACCGAAAGCTAGAGCTATCCACAAAAAGAGTCAAAGCAATCACAAAGGAAACTGAAGACACATCATGGAGTGGCACCTTTAAAGTAATACAGAGCGGCAAGCCACGCGGTTGGTGCATAGACTCAAGTGCGACAAGCCACATGACTAGCGATGAGATCTTCTTCACAAACCTTGATTACAGTGCAAAGTTTTCCTAGCAAACGGGAAAAGCATTACTGTGGAACGTAAAGGCCAGGGCTTCCAGAACTGCATTACACCACAAGGAGGCAAGCAGAGTATTCTTGTAAAGAAAGCGCTGTATGTTCTAGAACTAGAAGACAGACTTCTATCAGTGAAAAGCTTTGCAAACAACGGTCTCACAGTTAAGTCCCGGGGTGATGAATGCACAAATCACAATAATGAGCGATTCCTCGCAAAAAACTGGATGATCACCTATACAGGCTCATCACCACAGACCAGCAAGCCAATATAGTCTCTAAAGACCCACACAGCAAATGTATTCACTTATGTCACAAGCAGTTGGGGCACAGAAGTCCAGAAGCTATTCATAGATACTCTGCATATATGAAAAATTGAAGTTATTTACCTTTTGTTTTGTACATTAAAATCTTTTTCAAAGTGTCTTCCATGATTCCTTAGGAAGGCATCTTGGATATTACGATAGCGGCATCCTGCGGACAAAGAGTTGTCACTACAGTGATATCCTGTCTAAAAAGTATCTAAACCCAAAAGTAACAAATGTTATATATTGCAGTTTACCAATCCTTAGATGTGGTGTCTACGTTTGTTTTCTTTTTTTAGTCATTTTGTTCCCCTTTATTTTCACTTGGTGATCTGGCCAGTAACACTTTCTTTATTAGGGTGGCTACACTCACTCCTTCACTCCATCTGTGGGTGAGCAATTTAGCTACTCTTGGACAACAGTAATGTCAACCTGTGGAGACGGTATTATTCAATGAACCAGTGGATTTAGATGGACTTTGCATAAGTGACTAATACATTAAAGCCTAACTCCAGGTAACACAGAGCAGTTCTAAAAACAGTTTATTTTCCTTTTGGAATAAAGTTTTTGCCTAAATGAATAAACTCTGAACGTTGTAAGCACGCCCCTCAGTGTTAAATGGTCTGTCCACCCTCTAATTGTAACTTTTTTATGGACAGCTTGGTCTGTTAAAAGGAAGTTGCAAAATAACAGACTTACTGGCCAGATCAACACATGAAAATAATGGAGAAAAACATTGAAAACAAATGTAAATACACATCCAAGAATTATTAAGCTGGGGTAGATTACATTTGTGTTTTGGGGTTTAGATACACTTTAACCACTTTACAACCGCCCTATAGCAGTTTTACTGCTACAGGGCGGCCGCTGTGCACAGGATCACATACAATATATATAAATATAAATATAAATATATATATATATATATATATATATATATATATATATATATATATATATATATATATATATATATATATATATATATATATATATATATATATATATATATATATATATATGGCTTTTTTTTCCCTCAAACAATAGGTGCTGGAACTCAACCACGACCCCCCAAAACCCCTCCCCCCACATAATCACATCAAATAGTGGGTGTGGTCATATTTCACAAACAGTAGAAGGGTCTTAAAGGGGCATTAAATATCAGGATTGCATTACATACAGAGTGTAGAGTTCATGGGGGTTACACACAGAGTGCAGAGCTGTCACTTGTAAACACAGAAACCAGACTTCTGTGTTTACAAGTGATTGTAGTGAGCAGGCAACAAAGGGTCTGAGCCAGAGGTGGTGGAACTGAGTTCCACCAAGTTCCCCCAAGTTTCCCCTGAAAAAAAGATATATATATATATCCATATATATATACCAAATTACTAGCTAGGCACACATTTAACCCCTTGATCCCCCCTGATGTTAACCCATTCCCAGCCAGTGTCATTAGTACAGTGACAGTGCATATTTTTAGGACTGATCATTGTATCAAGCCTCTTGCACACTGTAGCTTGAAAAAGCTCAATACAGCTTTTTTTTTTTTTTTTTTTTTTTTTTTTTTTTCTTTGAGCTAAAATAAAGCCTAATAATTGTAATGTGCCTATGCACACAGGTGCATAAACAAGCGCCATGCATTCTGCAGTAAAAAAAAAAAAAAAATAGAAAAATCAGCTTTTTGGTCAGTCGTTTACGCCTCATGCATGCAAATGCACGCAAATGCATTACATATTGTGCAGAGGAAGAACGTGAGAATAAGTTTTTGCTAGAAAATGCACAAGTGCGTGCGAAAATGCGCAAACTCATGCGCAAAAATGTGCATAAATACATGCAAAAAAAAAAAAAGTCTTAAAAAAGTAGATGCTCAAACAGGAGTAACGTGCAAAAGGCCTTAAGCCGCGTACACAGGGGCGGACTTTTCGACCGGACTGGTCCGACGGACTTTTTAACAAACGGACTTGCCTACACACGATCACACCAAAGTCCGACGGATTCGTACGTGATGACGTACACCGGACTAAAATAAGGAAGTTGATAGCCAGTAGCCAATAGCTGCCCTAGCGTGGGTTTTTGTCCGTCGGACTAGCATACAGACGGGCGGATTTCTGGGTCCGGCTGAGTTACGACGTAAAGATTTGAAGCATGTTCCAAATCTAAAGTCCGTCATATTTATGACTGGAAAAGTCCGCTGAAGGTCTGATGAAGCCCACACACGATTGGATTGTCCGCCGGACTCAGTCCGTCGGACCAGTCCTGTCAAAGTCCGACCGTGTGTACGCTGCATTAGTGTCACTAGTTCCCAAAAAAGTGTCAGTGTCTGATTCCATAAAAATATACCATAGTTCGTAGATGTTATAGCTTTTGCGCAAAACCAATCTATATATACGCTTATTGGGATTTTTTTTATCAAACATTTGTAGCAGAATACATATTGGCCTAAATTGATGAAGAAATTCGATTTTTTTTTTTTTTTTTTTTTTAAATCTTTTTTTTTTTTTTCAAAATTGTTGCTCTTTTTTTGTTTATAGGGCAAAAAAAAAAAAAAAAAACTGCAGAGGTGATCAAAGACCACCAAAAGAAAGCTCTATTTGTGGGGTAAAAAAAGGACATACATTTTATTTGGGTACAGCGTCGCACGACCGTGCAATTGTCAGTTATGGTATCGCAAAAAATGGCCCGGGAAGGTGAATAAATCCTCCAGAGCTGAAGTGGTTAATCATGTGCTTGTCCTGGCCAGATTGGTGCTCCTGGTACTGATAGTTACTAATGCCGCATAAACACAGCCGGAATTCCCGACAGAAAAAGTCCAATGGGAGCTTTTGGTCGGATATTCCGACCGTGTGTATGCCCCATCTGACTTTTTCTGTCGGCATTTCTGATGGACTTAGGTAGAGAACATGTTCTAAATCTTTTCGTTGGAAATGCCGACGGAGGTTATCCCGGTGGCAAGTCCGACCGTGTGTACGAGGCATTAAACTAAAGCCGGCTATACACTAGTAAATGTTTGCCCGAATGTACAAAACATACACAAGATATGCTCATACAAACATTAGCAAGAAAATTTGACTAAAGAGTCTCTGTACATTGGATGACTTGATAAATTTCATTCGAAAGTACTCCAAAATTTTGTTTGCTTTTAACATTTGATTTTGGAACAAATTAACTTTCCTAAACATAAACTACACATTGTCAGAAATTCTGATCAGTGTATGGCCTTCCGGTCTCTTAAAAAGGGACCTGGTGGAAAACTTTTGTCAATCAGCAGCTGCGGCCAATCTGCTGCAGCCGCTGACCAGTGTATTTTTTTTTATTTTATCTTATCTTTATATTTATTTTCCATATAAAAAAGCATCATAAAGCTATACATTTCGTCAACTACATTTTCTCAAAAAACATATAAATTTAATTATTAAATCTTTCTACCTGTCCCTTCTCTCTACTACTAAGGTATTCCAATTTAAAAATATATTCCATTCTTTTATGTTTGGTTTTTCTGGGTCCAAACAATTTTTTGGCATTAAGCCTTTTGCTGCATTTAGTAAGTAAGGGGTCATGGTTCTCCTGTATTTTTATTTTTTTTATTTTTAGTATTATGGAATAGACAAGCCCATGGATCATTTAATATCTTTTTCCCGTAATCTCCTTTATATATCCTTGTATTTCTTGCCAAAACTCTTATTTTTGGACACTCCTATCATATGAGTCATAGTACCCATCTGATTACAGCCTCTCCAACATTGTGGAGATTTATCTTGTTGCTATTTTTGGGCTCTCTCTGGCATTATATACCATCTTATAAACACAATAAAAATGAACTGGAAGTGTTTTGTATCAGTTGCATAATCATAAACCTCTCTAATCATTCTTTCTATTTGTTGCTCTTCCAAGCCTGTGCCCTGTCCCTTTTTTCCAATGAATGGGGGTATCCCCACCCCCTCCAGTTCCGTGAGAATACTATAGATCCGAGATACCCCATGGCTCACTGGTGTATGTACACTACATAGTTGTTCTATGGTTCAACTTCCCTCCATCTCTAATTGGCTGGGGTATTTTGGTTACAAAACGCTTTAGCTGTAAATATCCCCATTCATTGATCTTCATCCGTCCACTACTGCGTTTTAATTCCTGAAATGATCTCATTTTCTATGTCTACTACATCTTAACTATGCATTTCCTATCCAACTTCCAAAAAGTGTCCCCTTCCCAGGCAAAAAATAATTTGTTCCTGAAAGTGAGATTAATGGTCAGTTATAGTCCCATTTTTCTTGTTTATGTATTAAGTCCCAAAAACTTTAAAACATTTTTTTGTCAACTCATGCACATCCTTAGCAAGTGTTCTATATTTTCGTGGTATCCAAATATTCTTGTTCAACTGTGTCTTACTAAATCTACACTTCTCATTCTTTCTTCTGGCTTCTTTCAACACACACAGTCACTTTCTGGTGCTCAGTTTGTGTCAGTATCTTTCCTATTTACACACCCCTATTCACACCCTGGCTCACTATCATTTATCATTTTTCAATTTTCTCCACAGCCTTTTCATTGTCATCTAGCCTCGCTGTTTGCCCCCGCCTGGCGGTCTTTTGGGGAACTTTGGTCAACCTGGTGGCTGTGGCCGACGGGTTTCCGGGTCCAGCTCTCTGCCTCAACCCCGGGGGAGACTTTGCAGACCCGGACCAATGCTGCATTTCAGTATATTGGTCGCTATCGACCAATGCACTTTTTGTGAGTATCATGGAAACTTAGATTCCCATAGTACCCCTTCTCTACATATCTGCCCGTACACTAATAGATGTTTCATTGTTTTAATGCAGCCAAATTGCATCGGACTCCTGATGATTGGTTATAAGCCAAGAAACGCGTTGAGTTAATAACTATGGATGCACATATCAACCTACAGTACAATGTATTCCCTTTTGCAACTGTACAATTTTTATGTTTGAATGATGTCTGTTAATACACTGCTTATATATGCTCAATTGTGCCCTACGATGTTTTCCTTCATGATTGTACTAGTCTTACGATCCATGCCATTAAACCGTTTTACCATCATTATCTTGCAAATTTTTTGTAGATACAACTGTGTATATGACGTACCTTAGATATTACATCCCAGCACAAATCACTGAGCTCACACACTCACCAACATGCCTCATGCAAAGTCCCGCTTCTATCCTCTTATTTATTCTGTACTAATTGGGATGGAGGCATGTTGGTGCATCCTTCTAAAATTGTGGGGACAGGTCACAACCCCATTTTTAGTGTCTTACTAAATGTATTTTCCATCTTATGCCATGTACACACGGGTGGACTTTTCGACCGGACTGGTCCGACGGACTGTCCAACGGACTTTTGACGGAACAGACTTTTGATGGACTTCCAATGGACTTTTGAACGAACGGACTTGCCTACACACGATCACACCAAAGTCCGACGGATTCGTACGTGATGACGTACGACCGGACTAAAATAAGGAAGTTGATAGCCGGTAGCCAATAGCTGCCCTAGCGTGGGTTTTTCGTTCGTTGGACTAGCATACAGACGAGCGGATTTTTCGACCGCACTCGAGTCCATCGGACAAATTTGAAACATGCTCCAAATCTAATGTCCGTCAGATTTTTGACCGAAAAAGTCCGCTGCAGGTCCGATGGAGCCCACACATGGTCGTATTGTCCGCCGGACACGGCGTGTACACGGCATTAACCAATCTTTTTTCACTTTTTTATATTTACCCATTCTATCATACCTACTAATATTACTGCTTTGTAATATCTTTTTTAAATCTGGTGTTGCCAACCCCCCGTGTTTTTTCCCTCTACTTAATAATGCAAACTGTACTCTGGGCTTTTTATCCTGCCATATTTTAGAATCTTTTTTTTTTTTTATTGATAAAAACAAACTCTGGGGGAGTGATATTGGTATCATTTGAAATTCACATAATATTTTTGTGAGGATGACCATTTAAAATATTTATCCTTCCTATCCAGAATAGTGGGCATGTTGAAATTACCGATATGCAATCAGCTTGATATAATTTCCCCAGTGAGGTTGTCAACTTAATTCCAAGATAGTTAAACTCCCCCCCCCCCCCCCCCCCGTGTAAATGGGAATTCTCTCTGAAGTTCTAGTTCTTCTTTCTTATCTAAATTTATGTTTAGTATGTTTGATTTGATTTATTTTGCAGGGTTGCAAAAAAAAAAAAAAAAAAGTTCCAGCGATAGTACGTACAGGAGAACGGGCGCCCTTGTCTTGTTCCATTAAACATCTCAAAGGGAGGTGACATATTTCCATTGACCTTTACCGACGCTGTAGGGTGGCTGTATAAGTTTTTAATCCAATGGATCATTTTTGGCCCTAACCCTAAATCTCTTAATGTATCCATCATGAAATCCCCAGTCTACCTGGTCAAATGCCTTTTCCGCATCTATTGACAGGAGTAGTGCTGGGGATTCCATATTTCTTTCTTTTTGCAGCATAAAATAATGTTCTTACACTATTATCTTTTCCTTTTCTACCTGGTATAAACCTTGTTTGATCTGCAAAGATCTATTCCGACATCAATTCCTTTATTCTTGTTGCTAAGACTTTTGCATGTAGCTTTGTATCCGCATTCAACAGTGCTATTGGTCCATAATTAGAACAGATTGTTATGTCCTTTCCTTCTTTAGGAACTACCATAATATATGCTAACAATGCTATAATTGCTTGATGAAGGCTTCTTAGCCGAAACGCATCAGCGTTTTTTCATCCTAATGATGGCTTGCTTCACTGATAGTGACAGCTCTTTGGATCTCATATTGAGAGTTGACAGCAACAGATTCCAAATGCAAATAGCACACTTGAAATGAACTCTGGACCTTTTATCTGCTCCTTGTAAATGGGATAATGAGGGAATAACAAACACTTGGCCATGGAACAGCTGAGCAGCCAATTGTCCCATTACTTTTGGTCCCTTAAAAAGTGGGAGGCACATATACAAACTGTTGTAATTCCTACACTGTTCACCTGATTTGGATGTAAATACCCTCAAATTAAAGCTGAAAGTCTACAGTTAAAGCATATTGTGTTTGTTTCATTTAAAACCCATTGTGGTGGTGTATAGAGCCAAAAAGATTAGAATTATGTCGATGTCCCAATATTTATGGACCTGACTGTATATGCCAACAATGATTCTCTTCTCATCTCTTCTTCCTCCCCTAATTCATTCAGATATTCACATATTTTTGGTATTAGTTGTTACTTAAATTTTTTTATACTAGCTAATTGTAAACCCATCGGGACCTTGGCTCTTCCCTGTTGCTGTACCATTTATTGCTGTTCTTATTTCTTCCTGTGTTATTGGATCTTCTAGGGCCTGCAGTCTTTCTGCTGAGATTTTAGGTAGTTTTGCATCTCTTAAGTATTCTTGTATTCTTTTTTTCTGCTTCTCGTGTCTCTTTATTCCTTACCACGTATAGGGCACTATAATATGTTTGGAAGGCCTTTGCAATTTCTGATGTTTTATATACCATCTCTCCTTTATTATTTTTCATCTTTTCTATGCAATTTAATGCTTTTTTTGTTTTTACGAAAGGTATTTCCCTGGTTTGTTCCCCGATTTATACCTGTCTTTCGCTAATTTATTAAAGGCTTTTCTTGTTTCATTAGATGTTTTAGTTGGTCCCTTTTCATTATTAGTGTCTGTTGTATTTTAACATCTAATCCTTTTTATTCATCTGTTCCAGCTTGTATATATATCCATATTTCTTGTTCTCTTTTTCTTGCCCCTATAGAGATCTGTTTTCCCCCCCAATATAGGCTTTATGTGCTTCCCATATAGTGGCCTTTGCGACCTCAGGGGTGTCGTTCAGCAGAAAATATTGTTCTATTTCATTTTTCTTTTTTACTGTTTTTTTCTACTTCTGTGTCTATCAGATCTTCATTGAGCCTCCATGCTAACCGCACATGCGGTCCCACTGGACTGGGCTTTTTTCCGTGGGGCTGAATACTTGTGCATCTCCCTTTGTGCTCGGCCCTCCCAGCACAGAGGCCAGAGTCTCACGGAGAGCCTTGGGCCCCATTCCTGATTCTGGGTCACCTGATCGCTGTGATAACCTCCGATTGGCTATGACAGTGATCAGCCACTGCAAAGACCACCCAGTGTTTCCTTTCTCTGTTAATGGAGGAGAAAAAAAAAGTGTGCATAAAAAAATAATTAATAAAAAATACCTAGCTCAAGGTTTCATCTAAGTTAGTGTTTGGGTCAAGGTCTTTTTTTTTTTTTTTTTTTTTTTACTTTTTGTTTTAGTATCAGCATATTTTAGGTAGGATAAAAAAAACAAAATGGGAACTATGTTTTTTTGGCTGTACTACAGGTACTTACAACAACCAACATACACATATATACGGTATCATGGCAGTAGCAAGAAAGATACATCTACATTTTTTTTTTTAAAAAGTGTTTTTTTTTTTTTTTTTTTACGATTTTGGGACAGTTTTCCTTTGATAATAATAATAACAACAATAAATAAAAAAAATATCTCAGGCAATATCCATTACCATTTACCACCAAATGAAAGCCCGACTTGTCCTGGAAAAAAAAACCCACGGTATTATCCACCCCGATGCACAAAGTACACTGTGTGCACAATTATTAGGCAAGTGAGTATTTTGACAAAATCATAATTTTTTTTATGCATATTGTCCAACTGTTCAAGTATAAACTTGACTGCTTATTGGATTTAAGCATATTAGGTTATGTGTATTTGTGTAATGAGGGAGGGTGTGACCTAAGGAAATCAACACCCTATATCATAGTGTGCATAATTATTAAACAGGTTCTTTTCCTCAGGCAAAATGGGCCAAAAAAGATTTAACTGACTCTGAAAAGTCAAAAATTGTAAAAAAGTCTTTAAGAGGGATGCAGCACTCTTAAAAATTGCTAAGATCTTGGAAGAACTTGTTGATAAAAAAAAGACGCAAATTAACTGCCAAAGATTTGAGAAGAATCAAACATGCGGGAACCAAATTTTCCTCCAAGGCTATCATTTTCCAGAACTGCAACCTACCTGGGGTGCCCAGTAGTACAAGGTGTTCAGTGCTTAGAGACATGACTTAGGTAAGGAAGCCTGAAACCCGACCACCACTGAACAAGACACACAAGCTGAAACATCAAGAATGGGCCAAGAAATATCAGAAGGCAGATTTTTCAAAGGTTTTATGGACTGATGAGATGAGAGTGACTCTTGATGGACCAGATGGATGAGCCTGTGGCTGGATCAGTAATGGGCACAGAGCTGCACTTTGACTCAGACACCAGCAACGTGGAGGTGAGATATTGGTATGGGCTGGTATTATTAAAGAGGCGCTAGTTGGACCTTTTCGGTTGAAGATGGACTCAAAATCAACTCCCAGCCCTACTGCCAGTTTTTAGAAGACACTTTCTTTAAGCACTGGTACAGGAATAAGTTTGCATCTTTCAAGAAGACCATGATATTTATGCAGGACAATGCTCCATCGCATGCATCAAAGTACTCCATTGTGTGGCTAGCCAGTAAAGGCATTAACAATGAAAGAATAATAATAATGACATGGCACCCTTCCTCACCTGGCCTAAACCCTATTGAGAACTTGTGGGCCCTTCTTAAATGGGTGATCTATGGTGACGGAAAACCGTACACCCCTCTGAACAGTGTCTGGGAGGCTGTGGTTGCTACTGCACCAAAAGTTGATCATCAAGAAACTGACCGACTCCATGAATGAAAGGCTTATGACTGTTATTGAAAAGGGTGGCTGTATTGGTCACTGATTTTTTTTTTTTTTTTTAAATGTCAGAAATGTTTATTTATAAAATTGAGTTGTTTACTAGTCTCACTTTAACCAGTTCTGGACCGCCCTACGCAAATATACTGTGGCAGGGCGGCCCTCATGCACGAAATAACATACCTGTACGTGATCTCGTGCACGGGGTCTGGAGCATGCATGAGTGACCTGATCCGGGTGTGATTGGACACAGCGGGAGCCAATTAGCGAGTCCAGTGGTACCCAGCGATCATTCTAAAGGAGATGCAGAACGGCGGTCTGCCTATGTAAACAAGGCAGATCACCGTTCTGCCAGAGGGGAAAACGGAGATCTTGCGTTTCTTCTAAGCATCCACCACATGGTTAGAAAGCACCCCCTAGGAACACACTTAACCCTTTGATCGCCCCTGTTGTTAACCCCTTACCTGCCATGCAGTGTCATTAGTACAGTGCATTTTTTAGCAATGATCACTGTAATAATGTTAATGATCCCCAAAAAGTGTCGCTTAGTGTCAGATTTGTCCGCTGCAATTTCACAGTCTCACTGAAAAGCGCTGATGGCCGCCATTACTAGTAAAAAAAAAAAAAAAAAATTATAATATATGTATAATAAATATATATATATATATATATATATATATATATATATATATATATATATATATATATATATATATATATATATATATATATATATATATATATATATATATATATATATATATATATATATATATATATATATATAATTATTATATATAAATTTTTTTTTTTTAAATGCCATAAAAATATCCCATAGTTTGTGGACGCTATAACTTTTGCGCAAACCAATATGCACTTATTGGGATTTTTTTTTTACCAAAAATATGTAGCAGAATACATATTGGCCTAAACGTATGAAGAAATTCAATGTTTACATTTTTTTTATTGGGTATGTTTTATAGCAGAAAGTAAAAAATCGTTTTTTTTTTTCAAAATTGTCGCTCTTTTTTTGTTTATAGCGCAAAAAATAAACACCGCAGAGGTGATCAAATACCACCAAAAGAAAACTATTTGTAGGGGGGGGTGGACATTTTATTTGGGTACAGTTTTGCATGACTGCGCAATTGTCAGTTAAAGTAACGCAGTGCCGGATCGCAGAAAATGGCCTGGTCATAAAGGGGGTGAAGTGGTTAACAGATGAAAACAAGGCAGATGGGAAAAATTTTCGTTTTTCATTTACTTGCATAATAATTGTGCACACAGATAATTCTTCTAAGAAAGCCAAAACCTCACTTTTAAATATTCAGGTTTATTAACATTTTGGATTGACAGAGAGCACTGTTTATTAAGGAAATGAATCCTCAAAAATACAACTTGCCTGATAATTGTGCACGCAGTGTAGTTGTGGTGATATGTACAGTTTTACTAACACATGTCAAAGTTTCAAAGTTGAACTTAGGCATTTAGATTTGTTTTACCCTTAGGCGCAAAGGGGCATCCGACGCTCCCAAAAGCGATAGACACTTACTACATTTTGAGCACTGATCAATTTACTAAATATGCGGGACAGCAAGTATTTACTAATTTATATATTTTCTGTTTGCATGGAGTAATTCAGAAACTTTGATCTGATGGCAAAATCCCTTTAAGTGGGTGCTAAATCCTTCCCTTTGGGTGCCATTTGTGGAATTTAAAAAAAAAACATTGTACGCATTCCACAAATATTCATGAATGGCAACACATATGCAAATGTAATCCTATCTCCTATTACAACAGGCAGAAAACCTTGATAAATATAAAAATAGTGAACTTTAATAAGTGCACGCAAGAACATAAAAATGCAATAGATGAGTCTTCAGGACTGCATTTCTACTGTTTATCCTGAATCACTTGATCTCCAAACTATAGCAGGGCACCCTATACCAACCCCCTCCCCATACACACCCTTCTTGGATAAGACTAGTTAAAGTCAAGACATAACAGAAATATGTTTTAGGGCGTGGCCCTTCATTAGGCAGAACTGAGAACGAGCCACACCCTGAAACACTGCACGCTTCTGTCATGCCGTGACTTTGCAATAAATGCCATAATCTGTGAAAATGGTTGAACTCTAGATGGTCTCTTGTTTTCAGGTAACCCTTTTCCATGACAGGTACATAAATGATACACCTTTAAGAAATCAGTGGAAGTTTTGTGCAAAGACTAGCCAAAGCCTGGTTGGACCGTAGTCAACGAAGTCACTGCTGGCTATTAATATGCCTCCAGGAATCACCAAAATCCTGACTCTGCCCACCATATAGTCAGGCCTATTAGTTACTGAATTCGCCTTTCACATATAGAAAATTCAAACGGGAGAGAACTTGACTACCTTGATAAGCTTAAAGATAAGACAACAGAATTGTTCACGGATGCGATGGTTTTGCAAACGTTTCAAGCTTTGAGTTCCGCTGCTTGGATCCCAGAGAGGTAGAAGCAGGCCATTGTTTCATTTAACAGCAATCACCCATCAATGAAACACCCCTTGCAAGCAGATATAGCCTTTTAATGCTATTTATTCTCTTTTTCCACAATTAATTGTCCATTACATTTATAGTCAGACTCTTCTGCATTTACTGGCCCATCTTCCCATTTCTTGCTCTATTACTACACCACAGTATGTGCTAGAGGCAATTGTCTATCTACAAATAAATTAATACATAAAATAACCTAATCCATTGGCGCTCAACTTCACTAATCACGGCCTACTAAACAGTGCATATTTTGCCCAATATCAGGTGAGGGCACAACTGCATTAGTTAGTATAGCAAATCTTACACCTACAAGTCTGAAAAGAACTAAAAATACATGTAATTTTTTTTGGTTCATACATTTTGTATATGGGAATCCATGTGCGTTGACGCAGATGCATTGTGTAGGTAGCCTGTTTATTTTATTTTTTTAGAGAGCTCCCTATGCATTTTAATGCAAGAAGATAATGCACCTGCACTATTTTTTTGACAACTGTGTGGTGAATATGAATATTTGTTACTGTATATGTGTGTTGGGCTGCCAAATGCAGTACACAAAAATGCACATATACCTATGTGTTTTGCAGAACACATGGTAAAGCCTGCCTTTTATAAACAAGCAATGCAAACTATTATGTGCCCTAATATGCTGAAGTTGAGCACCACTGACCTATTCCACACTACTGTTTCTTGAATGTGGAGGATATTATTGCAGGGGTGAA
The DNA here is from genome assembly GCF_042186555.1 of Aquarana catesbeiana. Classification (NCBI taxonomy): domain Eukaryota; kingdom Metazoa; phylum Chordata; class Amphibia; order Anura; family Ranidae; genus Aquarana; species Aquarana catesbeiana. The sequence continues at coordinate 76,685,279 of NC_133335.1, read as the reverse complement.
AAGCCCTGTACTACTAAAGATCTTCAAGAATGGCTACTACTGCTCTCATCTGGCTCTCTCTTGGTCTTGACAGCTATCTCTGAGTTTCCCCTGTTTTCGCCTTCATGGGTCTTCATGTGCTTGGTCAGATGATCACTTCGCATGAAGACACGACTACAGGAAGGACAAGGATATTTTTTTGCCCCAGTATGGGTCTGTAGATGCCTTTGTAGCTCATCGCTTCTAGTGAATCTTTTCCCACAGAACAGCCAGTTGCAGACAAAGGGGCGATCTCCACTGTGCCAGCGCAAGTGTGCTTTCAGGTGAGATGTCTTGGCATATGCCTTTCCACAGCCGGGTATGTGGCAGTTATGCATAATTTTACGCTTTGTTACATCATTAGTGGAGCCAACTCGTTCTGCCTCTTGGCAGTTGGGGCAACGGCAAGCAGCTTGAGCAGCACTGCGTGGCATTGCTCGCCTGGCACCCTTTGGACGAGGAGAAGTATCTGAACTGGGATCAGCAGCATGAGATTCCATTGTTGCATCCATATTTCCCATTAGATGAGGTGCAGGAGTCAGCATATGTGTAGAAGGAATGCAAAGGTCAGAACCATAGCCTCCTAAAGAGGCTTGGTGGGGTGAAGGAGCTGTAAAGCCTCCTGAGCTAGGTTGCATATCCATCCAGCTGGATGCAGCATGAAGATCCCACCATGAAGGAACACCACTCTCCTCCCCAGGGCCCCCAGGGGCTGGAGGTCTCATCCAGGACTCATATGGATGAGACATCTCAAGTGGTGGGTGCAGAAATTTGGTGAATGATGTGGTTTCTGAGGAGTCTCGTCCTGCAAAAGTTTGATATGGCAGTCGCACAGAAGACAGTGATGTATATCGCTCAGAGGAATATGGTGAGTCTTGAGCAGTGTCCTCATGAAGAGGCAAACCGGAATCGGCTTCTGAAGGGATGGTATATTGTTTTAAGGGGAGTTCAGAGGTGGAGGGAGATCCAGGAGCCTCTGATGGTTGGTTTCCCAGAGAGCTACATACAGCAGTCAGCATTGCAGAGAAGGTTGTGCAGCCAAGGGTGCTCTGTAAAAATTAAAAACACAGTTATAAATAAAGTACAAGTAATAAATTCTTATTCATTTTATAAAATATATGTTATTCTCTTTCTTTCACATGAAGCAATTTATATATTTTTATCTCTTTATACAAGTGGTAGATTAATAGTAATAAAAGACTTCGGAACTATCTGTTGAATATTCTGTTCACTAGACTCCACCAAGTACATAGTTTATATTAGATCATATACTGTAAAAATCCACATGCTAAATAACTACTTTTGGGTATATGTCTTGCTAAATTTCTCAAATTCAATTATTTGGGTTTCCCTTCATCCCTTATACCCCCCCAAAAAAAACAAGGGCTGATTTTTCTAAAGTGTGAAGTGTTGTGAAGTACAGTAAAGAGAAGTGAACCCTGGGGGCCCAAGCGATCTTGAACCTTTATTTTCCTCCTATGGTGCTGTGCATTTCAAAATCATACCACTCTCTTTAGTCATGTTTACACTGGAATGTTACTCTCCACTTCTGCAATAAAAGCTCTACTTGGTTCCGGTGTGCTCTTGAATTCTTATGTTCCTCTTATGAGGTCATATGCAGCAGAATCATTTCTTTGGTTGCGTTTACACTAGAATATTACTCTCAACCTCTGCATTAAAACCCCTACTTGAGCCATGTGTGATCTTGAATCCAATACATTCCTCTAATGGTGCCATGTGCATAATAAATCATACCACCCTTCCTTTTGTCATGTTTACATTACAGTAATACCCACCACCTGTTGTGACAGTGAGGCCCTGCCACTGTGGAAATGTAGGCGAAAATGACACAGGATTCACATTAAGGCTTAAAGCAAAGTTAAAGTATATAATTTCTAAGCAAAGAAAATGTTGTTTTGGTTCGGATTCTGTAGTCCCGGATTGGGCCTGAACATGAAGGTTCTAAAGTGTGTTGGGTAGGACTTAAATCTCAAACCTGTGTCCACATTTTACTAGGTGCCTGCAGATTGTGTGTGAGTACACAGGTGCGCAGGGTCATTATATACACTCAAGCCAGAGGATAGCTCAGGAGAGGAGGCTCAGAGGTGCCCCAGCCAGGAGACAGAAGGTCTCATCCCAGCACTCAAGTGGGCTCCTATCAGGGTGTCAGGAGAACCCCTATCAAGAGACCAGGAGTGGGCTATGCAGCAGGGCTCTGTGACTAAAGGCTAAGCAAGCCAAGTGAACCAGGAGAGCTGGACAATACAATCAGAGGGACTGGTAAGAAGAGCAGCGGTGCTGCTGACAAGGGAGCCAGGTGGCTCTGTATTTTTCGATGACTAATCATGTTAATGTGGAAGAATCCCTGCATGGGCAACTGATGTTTATGTGAACTTTCTATTTTGTTCAATAAAATTGGGCTGCCATGCTCTAAAAGAAAGTTTGGACTGGCGAAAAAAACATTGGAAAAAGCATCTGCCAAATGGAGTATAATCACCCCGATACCACACTGTGCATTTAAACTCCTACTGCATACTTTCGAAACCTTATGTTCCTCATATAGTTGTGCGTGTAGCAGAATCGTACCAACTTCCTTGGCCGTATTTACACTAAAATATTACTCCTCACCTCAGCATTAAACCCCTACTTAGTCCCCGTGTGCTCTAAACCCTTTTGTTTCTCCTATGGTGCTGTGTAGAAGAATCATACCACCTTCCTTTTGTAGTGTTCACACGAGAAAATTACGCCTCGCATCTCCATTAAAACACCTACTTGGGCTATGTGTGCTCTTGAACCCTTATGTTCTTTCTATGGTGCTGTGTGTAGCAAAATCATACCACCTTCATTTGGTCGTGTTTACACTAGAATATTACGCTGCACCCCTGCATTAAACCCCTGCTTAATCCTTGTGTGCTCTTGATCCCTTATTTCTCCTATGCTGCTCTGTGTAGGAGAATCATACCACCTTCCTTTGGTCGTGTTTACACTAGTATATTACTCTCCACCTCTGCATTAAACCCTTACCTGGTTCCTGGGTGCTCTTGAATCCTTAGGTTTCTCCTATGGTGCTGTCTGTGGCAGAATAATACCACCTTATTTTGGTTTTATTTAGAATAATACTCCAAAGCTCTTCATTAAAACCCTACTTGGGCTATGTGTGATCTTTCTTTCTATTACTCCTATGATAAAAAAAATCCCCTTAGAGAGAGAGTACAACATTGGGGGGCAGTGTTAGCCAGCACTACAGAAGAAAAAGATTTGGGGGTGCTTATTTCAGATGATTGCAAAATGAGCAGTGTGACCGGGCAGTGAGGAAAGCGAATAGAATGCTTAACTAGAGGGATCACCAGGAGGAGGAAGGAGGTGGTCCCGATTCCTCTATATAGATTTTTAAATCACTAGAGGAATCACCAGCAGGAGGAAGGAGGTCCTGATTGCTCTATATAGATCTTTAGTGAGACCTCATTTAGAATACTGTGTCCAGTTCTGGAGACCTCACTTACACATCAAGGGGGTGAATACGGTTCAGGAAGGCTGGATTTTTCAATATGAAACCAAAATCAAGAACACAGGGACATGACCTCAAACTAGAGGAAAGTTAAAAACGAATCTTTGAAAGTATTATTTTACGGAAAGATGATTGGAATAAACTACCAACAGAGGTAGTGAGACAGTCAACAGTAAATGGCTTTAAACATGCTTGGGATAAACATAGATCTATGCAAAAAAAGGAGAAAGGCTGGTGCCATGGAAGTCAGCTAGAAACATTGTTTTATTATTAAAAATAGAAAAGCCGCGCATTAGACTGATATATGCATAAATAAATTAATAAAAAATGAATCTGTGAAAAAATGTATGAAAAAGTTCCTTTGTGATATAGAGCTAATAAAAATCCAGCTGCAAGAAAGGAAATCCAAATACTCCTCGACTATCCAATGGTTATAACTTAATTGAATGAAACAATTCAGGCTGGATTCACACCTATGCATTTTTAGTGCTTTTTGCATTTTGCAGATTTGCACCACATAACGTGTTCCATAGCAAACCATGTTAGATGGACTGTAGTGCAAATCCGCAAAATGCAAAAAGCACTAAAAATGCATAGGTGTGAATCCAGCCTAAAAGTCCCAACTGATGAATGGCATGCTTACCAGATGGCAAGCCAAGTCGAGCAGATGGCTTAAACCCAGCCTAGGCCTTTGAGAAACCGATCAGTGGAATTTGGCAATTTTCACTCGTGAGATTGGCGTGGATTCACAAAAAATTCAACCCAAAAAAATATAAAGCAACAGCGTGATACTGACATATAACTTGGTAATAAAAAGAAAAAGGTGGCACTCACAAAGTGAGAGAATCATATAAACACCCAGTGCTTGGAAACAGTAGATAACACACGAAGGACCTCTTAAATATTGGCAAAAATTTAGTGCAAATCATGCGGGTATGTGGATCAACTTCCAGTGAAAAGGATAGTAAATACACCAGCACCACACAGAGGGTCTGCTTACCAGATGATATATATAACAAATGTGGATAATATATCGGTCAACCGAATGCCTATCCATGAAGGGGTTAATGCGTGCAGCAAACCGCATAAAGAGCCTGCTTACCAGATGTCAGACTTCGGGTGAGCAAAATGACACAGCCAGAGGAAACGACCAACTTAATGTAAAGAGCGGTGTAGATCCATCATAGCAGACATGTCAGGGGCTCCACAATACACGAGTGAAAATTGCCAAATTCCACTGTGATCGGTTTCTCAAAGGCCTAGGCTGGGTTTAAGCCATCTGCTCGACTTGGCTTGCCATCTGGTAAGCATGCCATTCATCAGTTGGGACTTTAATCAGTCTAATGCGCGGCTTTTCTATTTTTATTTGTCTTTTGGTGTACCCCACTAATAGCCGCTGCTTCACTTTATTGGTCCCTAGCGCAGTTTTTCTTTTTTCTTATTGTTTTATTATTGCATGTGAACAACAGTCAAAAAGAAAGCATAGATCTATATTTAGACAAGGTTAATGGAAAAAAAAAATGGGCAGACTCGGTGGACTACTCAGTCTTTTTCTGCCGTTACTTTTCTATGTTTTTATGGTGCTGTGCGTAGCAGAATCATACCGCCTTCCATTAGTCGTGTTTATACTAGAATATTACGCTCCACCTCTATGTAAACCCTTATTTTGCTTCTCTGGCTGTTTGTGTGCTAGAATCACTGCTTCTCTCTGATGCTGTGGACTCTAGAATTTCCACTTGAGATCCCTCAACTTTCGTTTTATAGGCACCTGAACTTTTTCCATTTTTTTCAGATGTCTATTTGTTTTTTACTTTTCCGTATGGGATGCATTTCATTCTTCACTTTCTATGCTAAACATGCTGCCATGAAATTCAATCATTCTAAAAGCGCCTGTTGCTATAAATCGAGGAACCGATACTTGCAGGCTGTAAACTGCCAGACTTGCAGCCCACGTCACCCACCCTGATTAGATGTTTTCAAACACAGAGGAAATGTAAATATAGTTTATCTTTCATTTCTAAATATCCCAGGAGCCAGCAACTGTAATAAAGGGCTGCAGGATGCAAATTACAGTAATTATTGTCTGAGCTCCAACTAGATGTGGAGGCTGACAGAGACCCCAAGGATATTAGGGTCAGAAAGTCTGGGGAACAGAGAATTAACCCGTGCACTGCCAAAAAGTCTCGTATGTAAAGACTTGGCTTTGTAATCTTGTGAGTGTGTATACTATATATTGTAAGTATTGTATATATCTTCTACAATGCGCACATGCATACCTCCTAAAAAAGTGGTTTTATTACAGGAATGTGTGGGTTAACCACTTCTGGACCGCCCAACAGAGATATACTGCAGCAGGGTGGCCCTCCTGCGCGAAATCATGTACCTGTACATGATTTTGTGCACTGGGTCTGGGGCATGCGCAGGCGTGCCGCCAGCTGCCTGCTCCCGCTGTGATTGGACAAAGCGGGAGCCAATCAGCGGGTCCAATGGACCCGATGTGCGCCGGCACCTTGCGTTCATTCTGAGGAGATGCAGAACTATGTAAGCAAGGCAGATCACTGTTCTGTGAGAAGGCAAGATGGAGATCTTGTGTTCCTGCTAACCCCTTCCCTGCCAGTGTCATTAGTACAGTGACAGTGCGTTTTTTTAACACTGATCACTGTATTGGTTTTACTGGTCCCCCAAAAATGTCACTTAGTGTAAGATTTGTCCGCAAAAAACAAAACCATTCCATAAATATATCCCATAGACGCTATCATTTTTGCATAAACCAATTAATATATGCTTGTTGGGATTTTTTTTTACCAAAAACATGTAGCAGAATACATATTGGACTAAATTGATGAATAAATTAGATTTTACATTTTTTTTAATTGTGTATGTTTTATAGCATAAAGTAAAAATTTTTTCTTTTTTTTCAAAATTGTCGGTATTTTTTTTTTTTGTTTATAGCGCAAAAAATAAAGGACCGCAGGAGGTGATCAAATACCACCAAAAGAAAGCTTTATTTGTGGGGGGGGAGAGAAATACATTTTATTTGGGTTATTTTGCAATATGGCATTGCCATAATGCAATGCCATATCGCAAAAAATGGCTTGGTCATGAAAGGGGTAAACCTTTCAGAGCTGAAGTGGTTAAAATAGCAGTACTGCACATGGCAACCAAATTCTATTTATATTTCTGGACAACAATTCACAAATGATTGATTTGGCTAACAGAGTTTTCTAAACAAAAAAAACAAGTGGTTGAAAATTATCGGTATAATCATACACAGATCTTTACACACACACTATATTATATATATATATTTTTTATAAATATAAGACGCTTGAGAGGGCATATGATAGCTATCGATATACAAATACTGTACTGGTGACCCTAACATAGGGAACAAACTTTTCAGTAAAAAGGAATTTAAAAAGACTTCCGGACATTCACTAAAATTAGAAGAGAATTGGTTTAACCTTAAGCTGCGTAGAGGGTTCTTTACTGTCAGAGTGGAATGTGGAATTCTCTTCCACAGGCAGTGGTATCAGCGGGGAGCATCGATAGTGTAAAACAAAAAACTATTAGATGGGCACCTTAATGATCACAACATAAGGGGTATATTATGTACTAGTGACATAAACACACTCATCATAGGTTGAACTGAATGGACTGGTGTCTTTTCAACCTCACCAACTATGTAACAGGTCTTCTTTACAGAGAGATCTGGGGTCTATAAATCCCCAGATCTCTCCTCTAAGCTGGAAAGCCTGAGATAAAAAAAAAAAAGAAAAAGAAGGGGGAGTCATAGAGATGGCCAGGAACCATCTGGTCCTCGGGCAGATCTATAGTAAAATGGCCGCCGGCAGCCAATCAATTCTCTGTCTTGCCCATAGCACAGGCGAGCTGGTAGAAGCACCGAAGGGCAGCGGAAGGGGGGGGCGCACTACGATTGTTTTTACACGAGACGGAATCGCTAGCAGAAAAAAAAAATTATATCTGAATGATGCCTGCAGATACAAGCATCATTCAGATTTAACCACTTAAAGTCCAGGAGGTCAATTGACCTAACTGTCAATTGATCCATCTAAGGAGAAGTTAACCACTTCCGGACCAACCACCGTGGATATACGTCACTACTTTGCCTTTAAATACCAAGGTTATGGCATAACCCCGGTATTTTTTTTAAACAGCGGGCGGTCCGCTTTAACATAAAAGTGGTCTCAGCGGCGGATTCGCTGCAAGATCACTTTTATGGGCGACGGGAGAGGTTCCCCCCCTTCCGCCACATCCTGGTGGTCTCTGCCGCCTACCGGACCCATGGGTAGCGGTGGAAACCATCCGAACCCCGGGATGGATGGGCAGGAAGTCGAGTGAGGGCAAGATGGCCCCCACTATATGCCCTTAGAGGACCGGAGCGACGTCAAATGTCACTTCTGCCCAACGGACTTAAAAGATGATTTTTTTTTTTTAAATTGTTTAAGTGTAAAATGTTAGATCAGAGGTCTTTTTTTCTCACATTAAAGAGGCCCTGTCCTGCTTATTTCTATTACAAGGGAGGTTTAATTTTTTTTTTTTAAGGAGAGTGTAAAAATAAAAACTAAAAAGTAAACGAAATAAAAAAATTTAACGTGCCCACTTCCTCCAAGCTTGCATGCAGTAAACGGTGTTCAAACCACACATGTGAGGTATCAATGCAATTGTTAGAGTGAGAGCAATAATTGAAGCCCAAGACCTCCTCTGTAAACTGGTAACTTATGGAGATTTTTAAGTACCAAAGTTTGTCGTCATTCCACAAGCGGGCGCAATTTTGAAACATGTTATGCTGAGTAAACTGATACCTAACATTATTTTTCACAATATAGAAAAAAATTGAGCCAACTTTACTGTTTTCTTTTTTAATTCAAATTTTTTTTATTTTTTCAAAAGAAATTGCATTTGTAAGACTGCTGTGCAAATATGGTTTACAAAGTATTGCAACGATCTCCATTTTATTCTCTAAGGTGTCTGAAAAAAAAAAAAATTATAATATATATTTATAATATAAAATATATATATATATATATATATATATATATATATATATATATATATATATATATATATATATATATATATATATATATTTGTATTTTTCTTTATATTATATATATTTTGGGGTTCTAAGTAATTTTCTAGCAAAAAAAAAAATGTAACTTGTAAAAACAAGTTTGAAAAATAGGCCTGGTCCTTTGGATCATGGGGTTGGGTTTATTTTATTTTTGAGCAGGAGCTCCTCTAATGATTGATTAAAAAAAAAAATCCATTTGTAGTTATATAGTACAATAAAGGAGGGGCAGAAGCCCAATGGGACAGCTTGAAGCTATGAATATTTCTCCTACTGCTTGGAAACAACTGAAAAGTGTAGCTTTAATGATAGTAACTCATTTTGTGGGAGTGTCAGGATGTGAAGGGAATGCGATTGGAATTCCACACTTGATATATCTCTACTTTATTAATACAGACATCAATGAAAGGATGAAAACAGTCTGCTATTTATCTGTCAGGGATGCAGCTTTCCTCTGCAATTTACTGCATTCTTATCCAAGTACTAGATAGAAGTAAAATAATTTATCATGCAAGATTCAACAGACCAAGGCACAAATGTGGAACATCCCAATGTAGAAATCAGTGCATTTTGACACATAAAAAAAGCTTGCCCAGATATAAGTTGGCCATACACTAGTAGATTTTCATACAAAAACTGTATGAAAATTTTTAGGAACATTTACACAAAAATTCTCAGTATATTCAGTGACTTGATGATTGTCACTCAAAAGGACTTTAAAAATGTGCTTGCTTTTAATATTTGATTCTGGAATGAATGGAATGAATGAAAACTACATTCTCTGTTAGACATGTGTTCACTCAAGAAACATTTTTCCATCCTGCTGCTTCAATTTTTCTCATCACTTCAGTTTGACCAGTCTGACGATTAGACAATTGAATGAACATTCATACAAAACTTTACTACTGTATGGCCAGCTTTAGTCCCACTTTTCCACGTTTGGTAGAACTGTCTCGGTGATCAGACTATTATGTACACTCATTTACCATCTTATTTTGACCTTATTGGGTCACCCCATCTCAATAGATTCTTGAGAAAAAAACTTTGCTCAGTAAAAAGTCTTTTACTTGCATTAAATGCGGGATACATTTGTGTCAAAAATAATTTGATGCCCTGCAGATTTTGTAAGTTTGCCCACTTACAAAGAAATGAAGGGTCTATAATTTTTATCATAGCTATATTTTAAATGATAGAGACAGAATATCAACCAGAGAAAAAAAAAAAAACACATGATACAAACGTTATAAATGGAGTTACAGTTCAGTGTTTAAAATAAGTATTTGATGCCCTACCAACCAACAATAATTCTGGCTCCCACAGACTGACTACAGTATGTGCTCATATGGTACACAGATTAGTCCTGTCAATTTAAGAAGGTGCTCCTAACGACAACTCGTTATGTGTATAAAAAGGACACCTGTCCACAGAATCTCTTTTTTCCATTCAAACCTCACCATCATGGCCAAGACCAAAGAGCTGTCAAAGGATGTCAGGGACAAGATTGTAGATCTGCACAAGGCTGAAATGGTCTACAAGACCATCAGTAAGAAGCTTGGTGAGAAGGAGGCAGCTGTTGGAGAGATTTTTCACAAATGGATGAAATACAAAATAACCATTGTTCTCGGTCTAGAGCTCCATACAAGATTTTGCCTCATGTGATAAGAATGATGAGAAAAGTGAGGGTAGAGAACTACACGAGGAGGAGCTTGTAAATGATCTCAAGACAGTTGGGACCACAGTCACAAGAAAAAAAATTGGTAACACAATACACCAACAAAGAAATTATCAGTCTAGAATTTTAATGGTAGGTTTATTTTAACAGTGAGACAGAACAAAAACATTCAAAAAAAGTTAAATTGATTTGCATTTTAACGAGTGAAATAAGTAGTTGATCCCCCATAAACCAGCAATATTTCTGGCTCCCAGGTGTCTTCTATACAGGTAATGAGCTGAGATTAAAAGCAGTCTCTTTAAAAAGGGAGTGCTGCTAATCTCAGCTTGTTACCCGTATAAAAGACACCTGTCCACAGAAGCAATTGATCAGATTCCAATCTCTCCTCCATGGCCAAGACCAAAGAGCTGTTCAAGGAGGTCAGGGACAAGATTGTAGACCTACACAGGGCCTGAATGGGCTACAAGACTAATCGCCAAGCAGCTTGGTGAGAGGGTGACAACAGTTTGTGCAATTATTTGCAAATGGAAGAAATACAAAATAACTGTTAATCTCCCTCGGTCTGGGGCTCCATGCAGGATCTCACCTCGTGGAGTTTCAATGATCATGGGAACGGTGAGCAATCAGCCCAGAACTAAACGGGAGAAACTTGTCCATGATCTCAAGACCGCTGGGACCATAGTCGCCAAGAAAACAATTGGCAACACAATACGCTGCCATGGATGGAAATCCTGCAGCACCTGCAAGGTCCCCCTCAAGAAGGCACATGTACAGGCCTGTTTGAAGTTTGCGAATGAACATCTAAATGATTCAGAGAAGGATTGGGACAAAGGGCTGTGGTCAGATGAAACCAAAATTAAGCTCTTTGGCATTAACTCGACTCGCCGTGTTTGGAGAAAGAAAAATGCTGACTACGACCCTAAGAACACCATCCCTACAGTCAAGCATGGAGGTGGAAACATTATGATTTGGGGCTGTTTCTCTGCTTAAGGTATAGGCTGACCTTGCCGCATTGAGGGGCCAATGGACGGGGCCATGTATTGTAAAATCTTTGAGAACTTTCTTCCCTGAGCCAGAACACTGAAGATGGGTCGTGGATGGGTCTTCCAGCATGACAATGACCCAAAACATACAGCCAAGGCAACAAAGGAGTGGCTCAAGAAGAAGCACATTAAGGTCATGGGGTGGCCTAGCCAGACCTTAATCCTATAGAAAATTTATGGGAGGGAGCTGAAACTTGGAGTTGCCAAGAGACAGCCAAGAAACCTTAAGGGTTTAGAAAAGATCTGTAAAGAGTAGACCAAAATCCCTCCTGAGATGTGCAAACCTGGTAACCAACTACAAGAAACGTCTTACCTGAACAAAAGTCCTGTGTACACCAATGTATGGTTTATGAAAAACTAACCACAATTTAAAAAGAAAGAATTATCCAATTTCATTAAAAAAAAAACAAAAAACACACAAACACACTTGAGATCCATGGATCATCCACTTTCTTCCTGCACACATTGACTGCTGCCTACTTGAGACTTCTTGACTCTTCTACTCCTCTTGACTTCTTCTACTCCTCTTCTTTTCTCCTCTCCCCTTGTAAGGGACTTTATCAGATTTTTTTTTATTTTATGTTCCCATCTCCATGCAGCAAATCCATAACCTTGGAGTCCAAGCATTTTTTTTTAAATTTTTGCCTGCAATGTTATAGGAAATTTACCAGCATTCTCCACACATTTGCTATATTTAGAATGTAGCAAAAGCAACTAACAAATCTCTTGCTGTAAGTGGCTTTGATGTGCCATCTGAAGCTCACCATACAGCGTGGTTTTTTTTAACAATAAAGAGAATTAAGAAAAAAAAGGTGTATGGCCTTCCCAGGGCATATGTACAGGGGTCACCATTGAGACCGGGCTCCATGCTCAAGGGGGCCCGTGCAGCCCCCTCTGAATGCCTGGATAGGAGGGCAGAACTGATTCCCCCCCCCCCATGCAGCTGCTGAATGCCCGCTTCTCCTCCTCTCCCTCCTGCAGACATTCAGCAACTGTAGGAGAGAAATCAAGGACATTGGTTCCTCCACATACCACTCATCACTTCCCAGGCCTGCTGCCCCGGGCCCTGTCTGCTTCCCCCCACTCCCCCGCAGCACGGCTGGGTTTCCCCTCCCACCAGCTGCTTTTGGGGGGGGGGATCAGGATGGAGAGCGGGCGGGGTGATTTACAGTACAGGCCCCTTCCTTGTCTTAATGAATAGAGTCAGTGATCGGTACCAGTGTTTTTGTGTTTTTATTTTGTTATGCATTTATTTATAGTGGGGCGTAGTGAACTGCGCTTACTATGCCTCAGTTTATGAATGAACAGGAAGCTCTGTACAGAGCTATTCCTGTTCATTCATTCTGTGCAGCTGAGGCTACAGAGAAAGGAACTGATGAATCTGTCCTCAGTTCCTTTCTCCATCTCAAAAGTGAGACATCAGGGGTCTGTTTACACCCCTGATATTTCACCAAAGCCTACCAGTGGGAGTCCTTTAAAAAAATATGTAAAAAAGTCATAAAAAATAATGCAGCAAGGTCCCAGGCCTCCTTCGGTCTAATGGGAACCTCCAGGGCCAGAGATAGCTGACATCCTTCTTTATATGGTGAGTTGTGAGGCATGGTAGGTGCAATGTAGTTAAAGTTATTGGGCGCCATGCAGGGAAAGGCATCCAGCAAGATGCCACATCTGCATGTGCAGGGATGCTGCCTATGGCAACAGTCTTTAACAGTTCTTTCACTTCCACTACAATTGCTCCTTGTAGTTCATCAGCCCACTGAGCTTCCAGTCTCTCACTAGACCCACCGATTTACTGCCACTGAATCTCTTGAGCTCCTCCAATCTTCACGGCGGTATCTTCCTCAAGCGTCATCCCCGCTGGGTCCCTAGCTTGGCGCTCAAGATACTCCTCAAGCTTCACCCATGCTGGCCTGCTCAGTCCCTGGCTTGACACACAAGACTGCTCTGCAAGTGTCGCCTCCGCTGGCTGGGTCCCTGGCTTGATATCTGCTGAAGTTTTCCCGATTCTTCACCGTCCATGGTAATAAGGCGGATGGTCCCTTAGTGGCAACAGCTTCCCTCTACCTCCGACCACGACAGGTTCTCCGGCCGGCAGAACCGTCACTTCTGGTTGGACTGCAAGCCGAAGACCCAATCCTGCGCTGCTTTCTTGCTTCTGGATAGGCCCTCAGACAGCCCAGCAGCCAGATGTGCCCAGGATAGGCCCAAACTCCGGCCGGACAGTACAACACACATCCACCCAGACAGCCGTCCAGGTGGCACAGAACACCGATCACCTAACTCCACCCAAATATATAGGTTCTCCCAGCAGGCCAAGGGATTTAATAAAACCCCTGCCCATTGGCTGGGATACCCCAAATACCCATAATCTGACCTTGCATTGCCCTTCTCGTATCTAATGCCACCAGATACCCGGCCACCTAGCAGCAAAAGAGAGAAGTGCAGCAATTACAGACTTAGGGTAAAATCAATTGATCCCTAACAATAGTCCAAGGTAGCTATACCTGGCAGGTAAATTTAGGAGCAACCCTGCCTAAACACCAGGGTGCTACAATAAAATTGTAAAAATAAAACAAACAAAAATGTTAAAATAATCAAAAAATAAAACAAATAAAAAAACTACTGACACCAGTGGATGGAGCTACCAGGGTCACAAAAGTCGTACTGGTGACTGGGCTCAGGTGTTCCCCCACCTTTCATGGGCCTTTCATGGTTTCTTGCATCGGGGCCCTGAAGGTTCTAGCTACGTCTCTCACACATATCACTCCCACATTTGTGATGCAATACAGAGAAAATGGCAAGGCATTGACTGGACACTGCGTGTACCAGAAAAAGAAGTTACCTGTCCCATTAGTGAATAGGGACAAGCTAGGTGATAAAAAAAAAAAAAAAAAATCGATCAGCCATGACACTGCATACATAATATGTGAACCCATCATTACATAATAAGGCAAACAATATTGCAACTATAACTACATTAATACCTAGTTAAAAAAACATTTGATATTTTACAATGCTTTTAATTCAAATGCCTTTGGACAGGCAAATCAATCAGGGCAGGGGGGGGGGGAGTATGAATTAAAGCGCTGCCTGGCAACTAGGATGCCAAGAGCCTGAGGTTGGTGCATTGCCTGATGTGACCACAGGAGGGGACGGACCCAAATGGGAGTAGTCACAAGTGACAGACACAATCTGCTTGGCAATAATCTTCATCATATGCAGTGTGTGACAGCACAGTGGGCCCCATCACCCTTGAGGCTCATGTGCCTGGCACACATTGCACCCATGCAGTATATAGTTATCTCCTCAGATATAGAATGACATCTGGAATTGTCCAGGAATTCATTCAACTTAAAAAAAAAATATTAGTTATATATAATATAGTTGCAATACTTTGTAAACCATATTTGCACAGCAGTCTTACAAATGCAATTTCTTTTGAAAAAATAAAAAAAATTTGAATTAAAAAAGAAAACAGTAAAGTTGGCTCAATTTTTTTCTATATTGTGAAAGATAATGTTGGGTATCAATTTACTCAACATAATATGTCATGTTTCAAAATTGCGCCCGCTCGTGGAATGGCGATAAACTTTGGTACTTAAAAATCTCCATAAGTTACCAGTTTACAGAGGAGATCTTGGGCTTGAATTATTGCTCTCACTCCAACAATTGCATTGATACCTCACATGTGTGGTTTGAACACCGTTTACTGCACGCAAGCTTGGAGGAAGGGGGCACGTTAATTTTTTTTATTTCTTTTATTTTTTATTTTTACACTGTCCTTAAAAAAAAAAAAAAAAAACAAAAAAAAAAAAAAACCTCCCTTGTAATAGAAATAAGCAGGACGGGGCCTCTTTAATGTGAGATCTGGGGTCAAAAAAGACCTCTGATCTAACATTTTACACTTAAAAAATAATTTTTTATTTTTAAATTGTTTAAAGTCCATTGGGCAGAAGTGACATTTGACGTCGCTCCAGTCCTCTAAGGGCATATAGTGGGGGCCACCTTGCCCTCACTCGACTTCCTGCCCATCCATCCCGGGGATCGGATCGGTTCCACCGCTACCCATGGGTCCGGTAGGCGGCGGAGACCACCAGGACGCGGCGGGAGGGCGGGCACCTCTCCCGTCACCCATAAAAGTGATCTTGCAGCGAATCCGCCGCTGAGACCACTTTTATGTTAAAGCGGACTGCCCGCTGTTTAAAAAAAAATCTCCTGGAAAACATTGCACCCATGGTCATCAGATCACAGGTGCCAAGCAGGACTCCTGCAGACTTCTCAGTGTAACTATCTGCTCGTAACTTGTACGGGCAGGCACATACTCACTGACAAGAAGAAGGAATGAACTACCTAGAGCGCTCAACAGCACCATAGTAGTTCATTGAAACTACAAGCCGACAGAATGACTTAGCTGTGCGGGCGGAACCCCATACGGCCATGACAGCGGCCTGGAGAAAATGCCCGGCCGCTGTCACTAAATATGGGCGGAACATGTAACATGATCCAAAAATGTGAACTTAACCTTTAAATGATATCAATAAGGCCTCATGCACACGGGCGTTTTTACAGCTGCTTTTTTGAGCTTTTTTTCAGCTTAAAAAGGCCTGTCTATGTTAGTCTATGGCTTCATGCCCACCTAGGCGTTTGAGCTGTAAATGGCATAAGCGTTTTTAAGCTGTAAAAAAAACCCAGGACCAGTGGGTTCTGAGAGACGTTTTAAAGCTGTAAAAACACTCTAACGCTGATAAACGCTCAAAAACGTCATTCACCAACGTTTAACGTTTTTGTTCCATTGAAAAAAAAAAAAAAAAAGCATTTTGAAAAAAAAATCTAAAAAACGCTATTGCAAAAAAAAATCACTGCAAAGATACTGGCGTTTTCATAACATTATTTTAACAGCCTGTGTGCATGAGGCCTTAAGAATGAGTGAATCTGCCCAGGTTCACAAAACATTCTCAAAATTTGGAAAATTCTAACTTTTCTTTGAACCTAATTGAAATCTAAGTGGCATGAATCTTGACATTTTCATTTCTTTCTTCTTGTGAGGTTAATAAGCAAACTCAAATGACTGCTCAGTGTAATAATATGCTCAAACCATTGTGACTCCATTTTGATATGCTTTGCCATTTCAACTATGAAAGAATGCTTAGAAAAATGCTTGAACAAGCTATAATATCTATCTAGAGGTTTGTCCTTTCCTGTTCTCTGTTCTGTAGGCCATGGGCCAGGATGCACGACTTATGACTCATAACCAGTGGCCTGTTGACTCTTGTAACCTTGTGATAAATGTATTTTAGGGGGTCATTGACTTGTGTAACCATATATTTATTAAACCAATACAAAACATCATTTACTAACCACTCCTCCCTCTCATCTTTCTATTGGTATGTTGCGCCATATATAAGCTGTAATGCACCTAATAAAGGCATTTTATGAATGCACAACCTGCTTCTCGTTTCATTTGGTGTCTCCACATATCTGAGGGCCCTGTTGGTGTACCTATAAGAGTGGTCATGCAGAATACCTACTATTTCCTTTCACTCAGGTGACAACACTCAGGCTCAAAATGCATTACAATCACAAAAATCGCAACCGCAAACACTCCTGGCTCGGTGACAAAATTTGGTATATGAGCTTCTTTGGAGAGTTTTTGGAGGGGAGAGGGAGGCCCATTCAAATGTATGGCGCGGCACCAAAAACGCTCAACTAAAAAACACCGAAAAAGCTAATAAAAAATGCGCTGCAGCAGCCCTCGATGCGCTACGCTCAGGTATGAATGGAGCCTAAAGAGGACAGGAAGTATAGGGAAATCAGATTTCACTCTATCCCAAATGAAACAAAAGGTTTAGGATAGAGTTGTACCATTGTGTATTAAAAAGGGGTAATTCATTCTATGCATCAAGATAAAAAAAACCTTCTTTGTGCAGCAGCCCCCTCAGCCCCCCTAATACTTACCTGAGCCCCATCTCTATCCAGTGATGTCCACGAGTGCCCCAGCCCTCCAGGACTCTCCCTCCTGATTGGCGCTGCTGCTGTCAGACTCAGTTAGCAAATCAGGAGAGAGAGGTTGTGGGGCAAAATTGTGGCCCAGTGTCTGAATAGACACAGGGAGCTGCAGCTTGGCTCGGGTGCCCCCATAGCAAGCTGTGTGCTGTGGGGGCACTCAACAGGAGGGAGGGGCCAGGAGCTCCAAGAAGAGGAGGATCGGGGCTGCTCTGTGGAAAACCAACTGGAACAGAGCAGGTAAGTATACAGTAGTATATATTTGTTTTTTGTATAAAAGTAACACTTTGACTTTAGTACTACTTGTGTACTAAATAAATGCTTATTCATAGGGTGATCAGACCCGTGCAGCATGTAAAGCAGTTTGTTTATCTTTTTGGACTAGCTCTGCGCTGCATGCAGTCAAGTTTGACGAGTACGCATGGATGGCTGAACCGGTCAAAACTTGGCTGCATGGGTGAGTCTTTACAGCCAATGTGTATCCACTCACCCACATGTTGTATGGGGCTGAGAGACTGTATGAATGAGCACCAATAATTTTCTTACAATGTGATATGGTGCATAATGATTATAATATATTTTTAGGCAATAGAATGCTGCCACATGCCCCCTTTGCCCAATCTTGCTTTTACGAATGAGCTTGGTACTAAAGTTGGCCACACACCAGTAGAATTTAATTGAAAAATGTGTGTTTTTTAAATGGTTAGTGGGGTCAATCTGACACTCATTTTCAACCATAATGTTAAAAAACCAAAAAAAAAAAAACAACCAGCGCATGGATTCCGGCCCCTAACGCATGGATTCCAATTTTTTTTAAAAGCACATGATTAGAGCCTGAGGCTCTAATTGGCTTAAAAAAAAAGGGTGGGCTCGGGCTGCGCCCTGAACTCACCCACTTGTGTGACAATAGTGAATTAGTATTCGCTATTGTCTTCCCGATTCTCCTCCTGGGTCCCAATTGGTTGGCCGAGAGGAGAAGCACTCATATTGAAGGTGGAGGAGGAGGAGACATCACCGCCCGAGGGAAGTAGGGACATTTCCATCCGATTGCCCCATAGGAGGAAAGCGGGACCTGTCATCCACCTGCTCAGCAGGGTCAGCAGAGAGATCCCTCGCTGAGCAAGCGAATACCGCTTTGTGGAGGCACCCATGTGAAAGGGGCCCATGGCTCTGTCTGTGAGCTCAGCAGATGTTAGAAACACTCCAACTGCTGAGTTCAAAGCCTAGTAACTCAGGATCATTCATATTTGTTAGGATTTCCACTGCCCTAAACTCAGCCCACCTCTTCTCATTGAATTACACTAATCTAAACTTCCCAGAAGTTTAGAACTGCAAAATAGCAGCCAGCTTAGAGTTGTCTATCGTGATATTATCGCTTTTTTTTTTTTTTTTAGAGGGCTGGTTTACACCACAATTTTTGCATTGTGGATGCGTTTCTGCATACGCATTTTTATGCATTTTGAAGGAATTCCGGTGCATTTTACCACATTCCAGATGCACGCCATACAGAAAATTGCAACATGTTCTACTTTTGTTGACTGCATTGGAATGCACTGCCCTGGTGTGAACTTGATGCAGAATAAAAACGCACTGGACTGCATATGGTGTCATCCAGTCCTGAGTCTTTTAATCTGTTGACTATTCATTATACCGTTTTATATTTGTGACGTACGCTTATACTTGTGCTTTATGTAAATGGTGGCTTGCATTGCAAAATTTTCAGCATAGTCAAATAATAAATAAAGTCGCCTGTAAAAGTGGTTGTAAACCCTTTACAACACACTTTTTGCTACAGGTAAGCCTATAATTAGGCTTACTTGTAGCTACACTGGATATCACGGTTTAGGAGATATCCCCTGTATTTGCATGCACCAACGTCAGTGGCACATGCACACTGAAGCAACGTGCTGTTGCTTCAGTTAGACTGTGCCGTTACTGGTGGCTCCCGCGCGCATGCTCCAGCCAATCACAGCGCCGGAGTCCGTGATACCCGTAAATAGTCGGGAAGCGATGTTGGCCGCCAGAGCAGGGTACAAGGATGGCTGCAAGAGCTTCGATCTCAGGTAAGTAATTCATAATGAGCTAGTATGCTATGCATACTAGCTCATTATGCCTTTGTCTTGCAGGTTTTGTTTCTAGTTTACAACCGCTTTAACTTTGGCCATCAAACTGCTGTTGCCGTTAGACATCAATGATGACCTAAGTGGAAATCTTTTACTCATTATCTGTAAGTGCAATTTATATAGGATGCCTGAGAAATTTTTAATTGGTCATAACAACCAATAATTTATTTGCCTAATAAACAGCTGCCAGTATGAATCATAAATTACTTGGAATTAGAGGCATATGCACAAGCCAGGTAGACACCCAGCTAATGGATTAAGTGGCAGGTACCTTATTTAAACGCTAATCACTTATGTTTGAAAAATGGTGGTACAAAGCACTAAATTACCCTCTCAGTTATTGATTAGTCTGTAGATCATTGTGGCAGGCTAACATTAAAGATATGGTAGAAGAGCTTGGTGCCAACAGGAAACTCATAGATCCCTAGAATAGGGAATCCAATTGTGACACTCAAGGTAAGCAGCTGTGAATAATTTTAGGGTTTCAGGAAAAACTTGATTTTACAGTAACATAATATGTTGGTAATAAAATTAGATGTATACTGAGTAGGTGTGTTCCTCTCTATTACCCTTTGTGACTACATTATGTTTGTCCACAAGTGAAAGCTCACACAGCCATCAAAATAAGTCAGAATTGATGAAGCACCAAGAAATCATCTTTCTGTAATAAATCATTTTTATATATTGTAACTGATTGTTTTGACAATATTTTAGACGTGTACCACCTCTGCACTCCTAGAGAGGTTGGTATTCATACCAATGAAACACGTTGAGTTTTCATATCTGCAGTAATCTGAAAATAGTGATACATGTATAAAATATGTCTTAAGCAAGTAAGGACGTGAGGGAGAAAGTATATTGCAGAAACTAATATTTAATGGTGGATTTTGAGCTTGGAGGTGGTCAAAGTTAATTGAAACTGTATATGTAAAAGGTGAATTCTAAATGTCTGAGACTTTAATATAGATTTCAATAAAACAAGCAAAAGATGTTAATGGTTCACGTTTATTTAAGCAGCATTCTGGCACAGTCCCTAATGTTCAACTTTCATCTCTAATCTAGAAATGATGAGCTGCTGTACAAATAAATATGTCTTGGACCTATGCCTGTAATATTATTTATATATATATATATATATATATATATATATATATATATATATATATATATATATATATATATATATATATATATATACACACACACACAGTGCCTTGAAAAAGTATTCATACCCCTTGAAATGTTTAACATTTAGTCATGTTACAAACAAATACGTAAATGTATTTTATTGAGATTTTATGTGATAGACCAACAAAGTGGCACATAATTGTGAAGTGGAAGGAAAATGATAAAATGGTTTTCAAATAAATATATGAAAAGTGTGGGGTGCATTTGTATCCAGCCCCCCCCCCCCCCTCCCCGAGTCAATACTTTGTAGAACCACTTTTTGCTGCAATTACAGCTACAAGTCTTTCTGGGGCTATCTCTACCAGTTTTGCACATCTAGAGAGTGACATTTTTGCCCATTCTTCTTTGCAAAATAGCTGAAGCTCTGTCAGATTGGATGGAGAGCATCTGTGAACAGCAATTTTCAAGTCTTGCCGGACATTCTCAATTGGATTTAGGTCTGGACTTTGACTGGGCCAGTCCAATCTGACCAGAGCACCTTCTTCCACATGTTTGCTGTGTCCCCCACATGGCTTCTCGCAAACTGCAAATGGGATTTCTTATGGCTTTCTTCTTGTCACTCCTCCATAAAGATCAGATTTGTGGAGTGCACAACTAATAGTTGTCCTGTGGACAGATTCTCCCACCTGAGCTGTGGATCTCTGCAGCCCCTCCAAGAGTTACCATGGGCCTCTTGGCTGCTTCTCTGATTAATGCTCTTCTTGCCCGGCCTGTCAGTTTAGGTGGACGGTCATGTCTTGGTAGGTTTGTAGTTGTGCCAGACTCTTTCCATTTTCAAATGATGGATTGAACAGTGCTCTGTGAGATGTTCAAAGCTTGAAATATCTTCTATCTATATATATATATCCTAACCTTGCTTTAAAAAGAGATGTATGTTTTTTTTTTTTTTCCCCCCAGAATCATACTTACGCACCAGTCTGATGCTGCATCTGTCCCCCACCGCCTCTGCACCGAGAACCGAACGATCGAACATCACCGATGGCTCGGTTCTCTCAGTTCCCGGAGTAGCTCCCTCCTCTCTGCTCCCTCCTCGCTCACTGGAGCGCTGAGCTCTTGGAAGGGTAGGGAGTGGCCCTCTTAGGCTCTTAGCAGCTCGCTGAGAGGCTGAGACAGGCATCAATCCAGGCACCTGGCGGATCCAGACTTTGTCGCAATGATGTGGTGCCTGGACCAATTTCTGTGACGTCAGCAGAGAGCGGAATCCAGTCCGCTCTCTGCTGAAAACAGGTCACAGGAGTGCAAAATGAATTGTACTCCTGTGACCCATAGGAGAAGCCCAGTCAAACAAGCTTTGGCTGGACTTCTCCTTTAAACTCCTCCACAACTTGTTTACTAAGGGTCTCTAACAAACCTCTGAGGGCTTCACAGAACAGCTGAGTTTATACTGAGATTAAATTACACATAGGCAGACTCTATTTACTAATTAGGTAACTTCTGAAGGCAATTGGTTCCACTACATTTTAGTTAGGGGTATCAGAGTAAAGGGGGCTGCATACAAATGCATGCCACACATTTCAAATATATTTTATTTGTAAAAATATAATTTTCCTTCCACTTCACAATTATGTGCCACTTTGTGTTGGTCTATCACACAAAATCCCAATAAAATTCATTTATGTTTTTGGGGTGCAACATGACAAAATGTGGAAAATTTTAAGAGGCATGAATACCTTTTTAAGGCACTGTACGCATGAAAGAATAACTTGCTGCATATAGATACGTACTTCTTAGTTTTAAAGTTCCCTGTAAAAGTTTGCTGCAGACTGGCACATGTAGCTGCCTTTTTCAGGTTCTTAGAATTTCTTTATGTTGATTTTCAGACCACATCCCTTGTTGTGTTCAGTCCATTAACTGCAAATAACCACAAAAGTGATAAAAAAAAAAAAACACCAAGAACATTCGTAACTTCAGCCTCTCAAATGTATCAATTTTGCAAAGCTGAGGGAACTTTTTAGGTATTTCTAAGAACCTTCATAAAAAAGTAGTTCTATCTAAACAGGCCTCCTAATGTGCTCCTATTGTGGATTCAAACTAAAGTCCGACAATTAAAATGCTGCTAGAAGTTAAGATGGCTATTGTTGGATTGAAATTCAGATTGTTCAGCAGCTACATGCCATATATAATTAATTTTTTTTTTTTTTTAATTAAACAAAAATTGTGAATTTTAGCTCTTAGGATCTTGGCAGTCCTCTGTGAAAGCCCCCTATTCTTCATGATTTTCCTTTGTTCAGCAGCTACCAGCCAAATTTTAATCCATGCATGGCCATTCCCACAACAGAAGTCAATCTAATCTATGGACAGAGCGTCCTGGCTGGGGGGGGGGTTTGTATTGTCCCCCACAGCACAGCAGGGGAGATCACTGTATTAAAGTCAGATAGTTAGCACAGTGGCTCCTTCTGAGTTTTTTTTTTTTTCGTTCAGCCCGCTGGGTTGAACGAAAATAAATAAATAAAATAAAAAGTAGTGTGTACTAGGCTTTAGAGTTTTTGATAGAAACTTTTTTTTCCCCCAGTTTCTTGCAGGTTCTTAGTTTCTATGTACACTGGAAGGTGCTTGCGGTATACAGTGTACAGTCCCGGCCTTATTATTTTATCAAATTAAGTCTCATCACTGAAGGAGTACATTGTGTGAGGCGTTTTATGAAAAGAGCCCACCCTCCTACAAAGCAAACTTTTCCACTTAAAAAATGCCCCCTCAATGAATACACTATCTACTGGGCCCCAGAACCTATAACAGTCAAGTGCACATTTAATAATAATAAAAAAAAAAGCATAACTTTTTTTTTTTTTTTAATCTATGTATGGCCTTCATTCTCAGAAGTAGGGCACAGCTAAAAAAGTTCCATAATGCATCTTCCTCAGGGGCATTTTGATGAACCCATAAGGTTTGCTTTACTAATGGCAAACAGACTGTTTACTTTGTAAAGGGGAGTTGAGCTTTGCATGCAAGGGAATGTTTCCCAGAGTTTAAAGCAGATTGTTGCCTAAAAGTTCCACTCACCCCCCCCCCTCAACCTTTTTTAATTTTATTTTAACCATTTTGGACAGGTACCTTTTCCCACTTCTGCTTTTCTTGCCTAGGAACTATGGGTGATATTTCACTACTCACTCAAAATCAGTGAAGCCAACAGGTGACTCAAATCACAAGACTCCACTTATAATTCAAAGGGTCACTTTGTAGAGTGACCCTTTTATAATTTAGGGCGAAATTGTAGCAAAAAAAAAAGAAAGTGTAAAATAAATTCTAAAAGCTTGCCAATGGTCATAAATTTCTGGATATTTGAATCCTAAAGCAAATCTGCAAATTTATAAGAAGATGCATGAAATAATATGTAGTATATACACTTACTTCCAGTCATTGTAAAGAAGAAAACAGAAGAAAAAAAAAAAAAAAGGAGCACACTTTAGAATGGACTTGTGTGTCTATAACACCACTTTCTTGTAACTACATAGTGTGAACTATTGGCAAAAAAGTACGGTTTTTAAAAGGTTAAAACGTGTATGTAAGGCCAAAACTTTTTTTTTTTATAGTTTTAGTAAAAGTAGAGAATGGCAAAAGGTGTTGTCCAGGTTTTGTTTTTGTTTTTATGGCCTGTGTCCTGATAGGAAGTGAAGGGAAGTCCACCAATCAACTTGAGAAAGCAGGAAGTAAGAGGATATATCTTTTTTGGGCATTTGTCACCAGAACAGGTTTATCCTTTGGTTAATATTATGGTGTAGGGCAGGTGTCTTCAAAAACTTTGGCCCTCCATTTGTTCAGGGACTGCAATTTCCATCATGTCTAGTCATGTCTGAATGTCAGAGTTTTACAATGTCTCATGGGATGTGTAGTTCCGCAACAGCTGGAGAGCCGAAGTTTGAAGATGCCTGGTGTAGGGTATAACATATTTTTCTATTGCCATAACAAAATGTAAATCACGTAATTTTTTTTTTTTTTAAATAGTTCCACTTTAAGATATCCTGAAAAACATAGGAGAGTTAATAACTGTACTCTTTAACTGCGTTAATACTGGACACTTTTACGCATTTCCTACCCAATTTTCAGTGCTGTCATATTTTGAATGACAATAGCAAGGTCATGCAACACTGTACCCAAATTACATTTGTTTTTTTTTTTTTGAGACAGAGCTTTCTTTTGGCGATATTCAATTGATTGATTGATTCAATGATTTTTTTTTTTTTTTTTAAGCAAAAAATAAAACGTTTTTCCTGGTAGAAAATTTTGTAAAGAAGTACATTTTCTCCTTCACTGATGTGCACCGATGGACACTGATGGGTGTCCATCAGCTCTTTACCAAGACTGGGGATGCGCCGTGTCCCAGGAACACAGCGCGGCACCGATCATAGTGCTGTGCGCCCGAGAGTGGGACGACGTCATATGACGTTGTCCCAGAACAGTAGAACCACCCCGCAGCCGTCATTTCCCTATACATCAGGTGGGAACTGCTTAAACTATTTTTGCCTGAAAACATTCTAGGCCTGCAAGAGCAAGTGAAAAATGTTTACACAGACAATTATACATAGATGGACAGAATACATAAGAGAGACTTAAGATTTTCCTAAATGGTCACAATATTCTCGTACTACTGTGATAATTACTTACTACCTTGATATGACACAACAGTCTGTGTGTCTGTTGCGCATACTCCTCAACCACATACTGTAGGTTTCCAAGTTATGCTGAAGTATTACTAATACCCAGATCAGACACATAATCTCTATCTCTCTCTCTCTCTCTCTCTCTCTATCTATATCTATCTCTTTAGCATTTACAACGTGTACTTTCAAAATTACAAACCATAAGAAATTAAATCTAAGAAACTGATAAGGAGAAAAAAACTATTAAAAAAAAAAAAGGGTATAAAAATGTTAAATATTGGGGAGCAGAACACCCCCACCACAATTTTTAGAAACTCCAGCCTGTAGAAGTGATCAGACCACAAAATACATTCTAGTGTAAGATTTACTTTTATCCCCAAAGTGTCCACTAATGTTTTCTTCTATGTCCTGCTAAATGTTTTTGGTTAATAACTACAAAGGGGGGGGATTTACTAAAACTGGTGCACACCGAATCTGGTGCAGCTGTGCATAGTAACCAATCAGCTTCTAACTTCAGCTTGTTCAGTTAAGCTTAGACCAGTGGTCATCAACCCTGTCCTCAGGGCCCACTAACAGGCCAGGTTTTATGTATTACCTTGGGGAGATGCAGACTAGAATACTGCAATCACTGAGCAGCAAATGATATCACCTGTGATGTATTTCAGTTATCTTGCAAACCTGGCCTGTTGGTGGGCACTGTGGACAGGGTTGATGACCAATGGCTTAGGCAATAAAACCTGCAAGCTGATTGGTTTCAATACACAGTTGCACCAGATTCTGTGTGCTCCAGTTTTAGTAGATCTTCCTCAATGTGCGTCTTTAAAGTTATACTAAAGTCTTGGTTTTTTTTTTCTCAAAAAAAAGTTTATTGGAACACAAACAAAGAAAAACATTACAGTTTACAAAGATACACCAGCAACGATCTTCATGCAATTCACAAAGATAGAATGACAACTGTCATAGATTCCGGACACATACAGTTCAGTGGTTCATTCAGCACAAACATCACTCAGTACTCATTAGCCTGGTATACAAGTTACTGCCAGCCCCAAGCGTCTCCCATATATTTCATATCTAGGAGGTCTGCCCCCTACACCTGATTATTAGTTTACCCCCCCCTCCTGCCCTCCCCTCCATCTCATCTGAGCAGATTAAAGCAGCAGCCTATCCATCACCAGGTCTATAGGAGAGATGCCAGGGGTATCCAGCCAGGATGACTACAGTTTGTATGTTGAAAGATGTATTTCTCCAGCCGGAGCGTGTCCCCCATCTGTGCCAACCACTCCTTCAGCGCTGGAGGGTCAACCGCCTTCCAGTGCCTAAGGATTAATTTGCAGGCCTGAAACAGAGCCCTGGCAATGGCCTGCTTCTGATCGTCCCCAGTGGGGATGTCATCCGCAATCCCCAACAGTCAGGGTTTTGGATCCATCGGCACAGTGACCTGAAAGGCTCCATTTATCGTGGATACGACCCCTGTCCAGAACCGATGCAACTTGGGGCAGCGCCATAACAGATGTATGAGATTTCCATGGTCTCTCAGACATCTAGGGCAGTGCGAGTCCGGCCTTACCCCCATTTTGATCTAGCCGTATAGTGAACTCTAAGGACAATATACAGCTTGGACAAACGTTGGGCCACGTTAAGGGAGCACAGCTGTACCGCCTGCAGCGCCTCCTGTTCAAGTCTTGTTTTTTTTAGTTATTTTTTTTTTAAAACAACATGTTATACTTACCTCCTCTGTGCAGTTTGTTTTGCACAGAGCAGCCCAGACCCTCCTCTTTGGCATTTCTGGCTCCTCCCTCCAGTCGAGTTCCCCCACATCAAGCAGCTTGCTATGGGGGCACCCAAGCCGAGCCACAGCTCCCTGTGTCCATTCAGACATGGAGCCCTGGTTCGTCCCTGCCCCCTATCTTTCCTGATTGGCTAACTGACTGATAGGCAGCAGCAAATAGCACTGCTGCTTTGTCTCAGCCAATCAGGAGGGAGAGTCCCAGACGGCTGAGGCACTCGTGGAAATCGCTGGATAGAGATGGGACTCAGGTAAGTATTAGGGGGGCTGATGCACACAGAAGATTTTTTATCCTCATGCATAGAATGCATGAAGATAGAAAAAAAAAACCTTCTGCCTTTACAATCACTTTAAAATTTCAGAAAATATTGGCAGGCATCTGAATACTAGTCTATGGAATTTCCTAGATTTCAGATCTCCCACCAAAGGATTGTGGGAACTTGTTTTCCATTACCTTCTCAGTTAAAAATGTTTATATCTAAAGATTATGATACATTAGATTAATCAGCAAGCTGCATAGATATAAAAATCAAACATTTTTAACACCCTCGCCTATATACAGTAAAACCTTGGATTGTGAGCATAATTTGTTCCAGAAGCATGTTTGTAATCCAAAGCACTTGTATATCAAAGTAAATTTCCCCTTAAGAAATAATGGAAACTCAGATGATTCATTCCACAACCATTTATTCATAAATCCTTCAGTTTATAGTCCATATAAAAAGATTATAGCAGTGTGATAGGTTGTGTAACCATAAAATGTCCATCCACAAATGCAAGCTTCCAGAAGGGGATTAGAAGCAAAATCCAGCAGGAGCTACAGAGTATAAAAGAGAAGAGAGGTGCCTCTAAGTGTAGCAATATGGTTACATTTAATGAAGGTGCAACATTTAGCAACTCACATGGTTGATGATTAAACGAGGCATATCTAAGTATGCAGCTATCCGGGGTAAAGCTGTCCACATAGACCATGGCCCGCACCGCCGGCTCTCACTTCTGTCAGTCTGCAATCGTGACCGGGAAGACTACCCTGCAGTAAAGTGATCTGAAAGCAAGGCTTGAACCACTCATGGAGAGCAGGGTGGAAGGGATGAGGTCGATGACGGTGCGGAGGATGGTCTATGTGGACAGCTTTAACCTGGATGCCTGCATACTTTAGATGTGCCTGTTTTAATCATCAACCATGTGAGTTGCTAAAAGTTGTACCTTCATTAAATGTAGTCATATTGCTACCCTTAGAGGCGCCTCTCTTCTCTTTTATACTCAGTTGTGACATGACGCTACTTGTATATCAATTTATTTAAAAATTTAGCTGGTCTTGCAAAACGCTCTCAAAACCAAGTTACTCTCAATCCAAGGTTTTACTGTACAACAAAATTGTTTTTAGTAGCATAAAATGAAACAAATAATTATAAGATATAAACGAAATTCTGCGCTGGCAACTTACCAAGTGGAAAATTAATAAACTATAATAAAACCAAATAATAAAACCAAATAATAAATACACTATGCAAATAGTTGTGAATGTGAAAAAAAATGTATAAAGGGAAATTTTTTTTTTTTTTATGTAGACCTTGCACAATTTGCTGTGTACTGAGTGAAATCGTGCACATATGCACTAACAGACTGGGTAACTCAATGTGATAAGGGACAAATCAAAAATATATATGTACATACAAGTGATGCAGTTTGGATGAGTAATCCAAAAAAACACACATCCAAAACACTATGCGACTTGAGGCGATAGAATATCGCTAAACTGATGCAAAAAATATATATATATATAATATATATATGTGCTCTCATGTATTCATAATCATAAATAGCAATGAAGTGAGCCTCTAAACAAAATAAACACCAAGTGAAATTATGAAACAAAAATGTCAATTGGATCAGAATTTGCAAATGACAGAGTATCTATTAAATCAAAATGTTCCTTCACAAAAGGACAATCAGCAGACTTCCAGCTTTTTCATCCGTATGATAAATCAGGGCAAAAGGTATGCTGATGTAGGAGATGGTTAGAAGGAAACTTTTGGGACCACAAAGCTCGCGTTCCACCAAAAGAAAAGAAAAGACATATAGTGTAAAACCTTAGGATACCATGGGGTCACCTGCGCATATGTGCGCTACTCACGGGACCGGCATGCAGAGCAAGCATTCAGATACTTGGTCGGTTCGCCGCTGAACGGCGTGCGTTCCACCAACTCCAGGAAGTGATGTCACTGGTTAAACAGGCGTAGGCAGGATGTTGCGTTGACGCGTTTCGCCCCTCCCCCAGGGCATAAAAAAACATAAAAAAAAATTTTTTCCCTTTTATACATTTTTTTTCACATTCACAACTATTTGCATAGTGTATTTATTATTTGGTTTTATTATTTGCTTTTATTATAGTTTATTAATTTTCTACTTGGTAAGTTGCCAGCGCAGAATTTCGTTTATATAAATAATTATAAGAGTCAGTAAACAGGCAATGAAAATTGTAGTGTCCCTTTACATTGAACAGCCCTGTTATGCTGGTAGTCAGTATAGTGGCCACTGCTAAGACTTGCCATAAACCAGTTGACCTTTGTTGGAAAATGTCATTTTAAGAATGTTAGTTCAATTTTCAATTAGAGTCAAATCAATGTTTGTTTTAGTGTACAGAAAATTCAACGCAGCAGGAGGGAAACTCATTTCTAATAGTGAATGTAGTTCATTCAGGAAAGTCAATTCATTCCAAAATCAAAATGCTGAACGCAAACAAAATTTAGAAGTACTTTCAAACGTTCCTTAAGTCGAATGTACTGAGAATTTTTGTACAAATTTTCATACTACTGTTCATGTGAGCTTTCTTTCGAAAATCTACTAGTGTATAGCCAGTTTAAGGCACATCAGTACCAGAGCTTTGCAGGCTCCATCAGGTAGGAATTCAATTGATCACCGATAAAACAATACCTAGCAAATTCTGGAGGAACAACAGGGTAAGTTGCATCAAAGTGAATAGCCTGCTTTCATTTACAAAATTGGTTCAAAGTGTTACTAAACCCACAACAGTAAAATCAGTCTGTATATGCAGTAAAGCATGCTTGTTATACTCACTGTAAAACCTAAGGGGTTAATCCTCTGCATGGTCTAAAATGGTTGTTTGATCCTGCCTTCTCTGATCCTCCCCTTCTTCCACTGTCCCCAATCCATCTACTGATAGAACAGAACCTTGTGGGCACTCTGTACATGCTAATTTTTTTGTGTATTGCTAGAGTTTTTTTTCTTGGTTTGGCAGGGTGCATGTGATCAGCACAGGGCCAATCAGCACTGTCCAGGCAGAGGGTCAGGGGTCATCCAGCCTCATAGGACAGTCAGAGGAGAAGGAAGACTCCTCCTGCAAACTTTAACCAGTGCCTGGCCAGATACTGAGAAGTTATAAGACTGCTATATGCTGTTGATGAGAAACGATGTTTAGCAGTTTAGGTTTACTGAAAAAATTGCATTTCCATATTCTGTGTATTGTGGGAGACCAGATATAGTGAATGCAGGGTCCTGGGTTGAGTAACACTTAAATTCAACAGCATACACTATAGTGTCCTCCTACGTTTTGTTCTCATTTTTCTTGATATGCAAGGATGTTCATATTCCAATTATAATAGAACAGTCAACAATGGTGCATTGATATGGTCAAGGAATATTTTTTTACATTTAGGCCTCATACACACTGAACTCTTCTGAATGGCTTTTCTCGTGGCAGGAGAAAGACACGCCCCTAAAGCCAAATGCATTTAGGAGCATCAAACGCTTGGGTGTTCATACATTTCATTGGCCAGAATATGAATTTATTCTGGCTATTGAAATGAATAAATGCTCAAGCGTTAAATGCAAAGCGTTGATGCGCGCTTAGACGCATTAAACCTACATCTTGCCTCTAAACTCATGTAAACACCTATGTGTGCATGGACACAAACTCTCCTCCATGTTAGCCTAACGGCAGAAGAAAAAAAAAAACTCAAACGCTTGTAAATCAAGCGTTTGAGCTACAGTGTACATGAGACCTAATAATTTCTACATTGGCCCATTTTAAAAAAAGTTGGCACTAAAATACCCTCTAACCAAGGAATTATTTTAAAAGTCAAAAGCCGCATTAGCAAGTTACATATAATTGAAAGATTACAAAACTGGCTTTTTCTCTCCTTGCAGGTTTATTGAATACACATAATGTTTAACCCCCTTAATGACCAGGCCATTTTTTGGCAATACGGCACTGCGTTACTTTAACTGACAATTGCGCAAGCGTGCAACGCTGTACCCAAATAAAATTGATTGTTTTTTACCCACTTTTGGTGGTATTTGATCACCTCTGTGGTTATTTTTTGCGCTATAAAAAAAAGAGAGGACACTGGAGAGAAGGAAAAAGGATTGCTGCTCACCCCTTAAAAGCTAAAAGCAAAAGAAGAAGTTTCCCCAGGGTGGGGTTTTTAGGCAGCACAATGACAAAATAGAGTCAGTGATGTATGAAAAAATATAACAAATTTATTAAATAGTATACCATAAGAGCTAAAACAATGAGCTCCAGTGGGGGGGGGTACTTAGATTTAAAATTGAAATAAGCTGAACATACATTGGCAGACACATATTCATAACAACGCTTGGTAACATGAATATTAAACCTGACGCGTTTCAACCCCTATACTTGGGGTCTTCTTCAGAGGGTCTGTCCAATAATGTGTGTCCAGCAGAAAAGGAAAAAGGCCTTCTCCTGCTCGGTGGACTGCAAGCACTCTCTGTTTTCACTTCAACTGTTGGACTCAGGGTTGGATACTAATCCACTGAGCCTCATACAGTTTGTGACCAATTCCGGGTTGGCTGACAAGCAACAGTCTAGCTATATGGGGCAACATGGTGCAAACACATGAGCTACCTAGCACCTTTTGAGGTGTGTTTTTGTGTTTCCTGGTCGGTCGTCTGACCTGACGGGCGGTGCCCAAGAGTGTGACCTCTCATAAGTCACGTCGCTGTTTTTCACTGCCCTGGTCTGAGGCGTGTTGGCGATAGAGGTGCCTGGGACTCTCCCTTTGGGGAAGAGGGGAGGACAGTCTTCTTAGGGGATCTCCATGTGGGAGGCCTTTTTCCTTTTCTGCTGGACACACATTATTGGACAGACCCTCTGAAGAAGACCCTAAGTATAGGGGTTGAAACGCGTCAGGTTTAATATTCATGTTACCAAGCGTTGTTATGAATATGTGTCTGCCAATGTATGTTCAGCTTATTTCAATTTTAATCTAAGTACCCCCCACTGGAGCTCATTGTTTTAGCTCTTATGGTATACTATTTAATAAATTTGTTATATTTTTTCATACATCACTGACTCTATTTTGTCATTGTGCTGCCTAAAAACCCCACCCTGGGGAAACTTCTTCTTTTATTTTTTGCGCTATAAAACAAAACAAAAAAGCGACAATTTAGAAAAAAAAATAAAATCAATATTTTTTTACTTTCTGCTATAATACATCTCCAAAAAAAAAAAATTCTTCTTGAGTTTAGGGCAATATGTATTCTACTACATTTTCTTTGGTAAAAAAAAAAAAATCCCACTAAGTGTATATTGATTGGTTTGGGCAAAATTATAGCGTCTACAAACTACGGGATAGATTTATGGACTTTTTATTTATTTTTTTATTGTTGTTACTAGTAATGGCAGTTATCAGCGATTTTTAGCGGGGCTGCGACATTGCGGCAGACAAATCTGACCCCAAGTCACACTTTTTGCACTGATCACTGTATGAATGACACTGGCAGGGAAGGGGTTAACTACAGGGGTTATCAAAGGCTTAAGTGTGTTTCTAACTGTGTGTGTGTGGGGGGGGTACTGACAGGGAGTACACAGAGATCGCTATTCCTAATTACCAGGAGCAGCAGATCTCCATGTTCTCCCCTTTCAGAACAGGGATCAGCCTTGTTTACATCAGATCAGTTTACAGGCAGATCCCCGTTTTGTCTCTTTGTGAAGCGATCACCGGTGGCCGGCCGGACACGCGCATTGGCTCCTCCTCCACGCAGTGAGCGCACCAACAGGTACAGGCAACAGGTACGTTGTTTCACGCAATAGAGCCGCCCTGCCGCAGTATGTGCGGTCCTTAAGTGGTTGAATCATAAGTGTGTATTTTTTGTAGCTGTACTACATAAAAATAAAAATGATGTTCATATGAGAGTCAGACCAACCATTCAACCCCATTATAATAAATACTATATTGATAAAAAAAAAATAAATACATAAAATAAAGGGAGGAAGGAAGAAACGGGGGGGGGTCTTCTTTAGGTCCTGATTCTATGGTCTTGATGATTGTGATTTATAAAGAAGTTTTATCTGTGGGTAGATATGTTATACTTTACATCAATAAGGTTGTTGATCTGTTAGCCATTAAGGCCCCTTTCACACTTGTGCGACTTGTCCTGCAACTTGGGACTGCAAAGTCGCATGACAATTCGTACCCCACATATCTGTGCGACTTCAAGTTGCAGTGACTTTGATGTGACTTGGGGTCCGTAGACCTCAAGCTTACACAGTCATTGCTTCAAGTCGCGCAACTTTCAGGTTGTACAAGTGTGAAAGGGGCCTAACCCATAGTTATTGTATCTACATTACTACTGTATAAAAAGAAAAAAAAAAAAAAAAAGTTATAGAACTCAAACAAGGGAGGCAGAGCTACTGAAGTAACTAAAAGAAAATAGTTTTAAATCCAAGGCTTAGTTATTCAACAAATACAATCTTCATCAAGCCAAATATGTGAACATCAAAGTTCCTGCCTTCTTACATACCAACACCCCAATTAAATCTCTGACTATAGTCTAAAAACTACCAGGAGTCAGTAACGACTTTGTGAGGCACTACTGAAGTCTAAGTTCACTTATCTTATATAGGAGATGCCAGATTTGTTAGGAGCTGACAGCTACTTTACATACCTGATGGTGCAATGGCCAGTAAATCTGGTTCTGCAAAGCAAGGCTGGCTAGCTACCATAAGAGCAATTAGCAGGGAGCCCTGGCATGGGTCTTCTTCTATGGCGGTCTGTTAAGTCCACTTTATACCTTTGTATGGGTGTTAATTAGAGCTGTTCGAGTGCAGACATTGGGTTCACATCAAACTAGCCAATCGGTCATTATTTGTTTTTTTATTTAAAATATTTTTCCAGAATTAAAAAGTTGCAAACACACAAGACCCATGAAATTTTATCTAAGGAGTAATGGAATTCCCCAAGGATCACATGCCAAGTTCATTCTACTGAATTAGCAATGGCCAAAGTAAGTAGCAGTGAAGTTCAACATCTGATTGTATTCATATTAAGAAAAACTGAACATAAATCATGACAATTTAGAAACGCACCAATATTAGAATTCTTGCCT
This sequence comes from Aquarana catesbeiana, assembly GCF_042186555.1. NCBI lineage: Eukaryota > Metazoa > Chordata > Amphibia > Anura > Ranidae > Aquarana > Aquarana catesbeiana. The sequence goes on along the minus strand of NC_133335.1, from coordinate 76,650,871 downwards.
TATTATGACCCAAATTATCATTAGAGACCTTGGAAAAGTCGTAGCCTAGGTTGAGATATTATAAAATGTTAGTATCAAGCAACCCTCACCTCCCTCTCCTGTCTTTTCCCTCTTCCTCTCCCCCCCCCTCTTCTCATACCCAAAATTTTATGGAATTTTATGCTTCCATCAGTTAAATTTTTATAGAAACAAACTTTATTTTCAAATTGATCCCAATTAAGATCTTCTTTTAAACCCCTAAATGTTCTTTTCATGCTATTAAAATGCCCCAATGATGTTGTAAATTATTGTATTAGACCACCTTAAACATACAGTTTAAACATTTTCTTTTGTGACCTCCTTTTTATAATGTATTTTTCAGGCTTCGTGCACACTAGTATTTTTTATAAGCTAAAAAAAAAAAAAAAAAAACACACTGGATGAAAAACACTGAGAATAGCATTTTTGTGCCAGCTTGTAGTAGCTTTTAGAAATGTTTAGGAGCGTTATATTAGTGTTTTCACAGCAGTACAAGAAAAAAAAAAGCTGTTTTAGTAGCTTTTAGAAGTGTTTGGGAGCGTTCCTGCCAGAAAAAGGCTCCCAAGAACTATTCTTTTTTTCTGCTCCTAAACTCTGAAGCTTTAAAAACACTTTGATCATCAAATAGTGTTTTATCCTATGTGTTCATGCACACTATTAGATTCTAGGAGCAGAAAAATGCTCATAATAGCTTCTAGGAGCTTTAAAAAAAAAAAACGCTAGTGTGCACAGAGTCTCATTGTAGCAATTTTTTTGATTGAAAGACAGTAGCACATGGTAAATCTAACAGATAGCACAGTCAACCTGTAGCAAAAGCTATGTAGTACATGGGGCAATCAGACTGGATATACATTGATTGGATTATTTAGGTTGATTCTCCTACTACATAGATGATGTTCACTGGAGATTGTACCACCATGTAAGGTCAGCTTTACTTTACCTTATGAAATGATGTATAATTCAATGAAGCAGATTCTGGAAGAAAAGAAGAAACACAAAATTCACTTACCGGATTTGTAAAGTGGTAAATAAATAAATTAAAATAAATAAATACATTAAAAAAAAAAGGGGGGGGGGGGAGAAAAAGGATGTGGATATTATTTTAGACAAATGCTTTGTTAGTTGGTGGGGTTAGTTGTTAGTTTGGGGGGGTTTACTTTTGTGGTTATAGAATTAGTGCATGACCCTAATAGCACACCCGGCTAGTGTGTAATCTGTAGAACACAAATTTAAATGTGAAACCAAATCAACCACTTAGGTTTTTTACTTACATGTTCTAAATACTATTTTTTTGATTGGTCACCAAAAATATTTTAATGGCCACTATGGGCAACAGTTGCCATTTTGCTCTCATTTCTTTTCTCCTCTCTTAACAAATTAGAGTCACATCATCTACATTGGCAATGTCAATCTTTACTGTGATTTTTTTCACTCAGATTTACCAAAACTGTATGAGGTCAAACCTTAAGAGTTTCAGTTTTTTATGCAATAAGGCAGGCCCTTGCACTTCATGGTTTTGGCAAATCTTAAGGAAATCAGACAACTATACAACAACAAAAAGTTGTATAGTGTGTATGGGGTCTTCCACGCCAATTCATTTGAGAGGCCAGAAAACCACAGAGGTCCAAAAACTGCACTAAACTGGAGTAGATCAGTATGCATCCAAGGGAAAAATCTTCATCATTTGTCGCAAAGAAGTAGGTTAAGTAGTAGTAGAAACTCCATTTAAGCATTTTCCTTTTAAAATTGTATTTTACCCTACATGGAAATACATGCTTACATCATAGTACAAGTAAATACCTTCACAATCCAGTCTGGAAACTGCCCATAAAAAATGTTCATCCAGAAGATGTTGAGAGGTCAGCAGGATGGTCCTTTCTAGACAGTCACATTATTGGGGACCTGAACATTGGTGTCAACCATCACTGTTGTGAAAGTCCATCTGTGATCAGATCTGAGGTCCACCTGGTAAATTGAACTTGACAGCTGGAAGATGTCCAAAAACGTAAACATAAAGACAGGATTTCCTGATCTCAACAATTCCCTGATCTCCTTCTTCAAATTAAGAGAATAGCTATTTACTTAGGTCCATCTTCCTTAGAGACGTTGACAGCCAAGCGTAATCTAGCCTTAACGACAAGCAGCCTTAGGCCATCCACTGATTACCAGTGATGAAGGGAGCTTGTGCTATCTGTGCTGTCCACTTGACACCTCCACAAAGCAGCATCTGGTCTCATCTGCATGGAGCTCCTGTAATGTTTTCAGACCCAGACTGCTCCTCTCACACACCTAAAGTTTTTCCTGTCTGCACCTCTGCCTTATTTCTCAGCCAGCTCCTCCTCTGATAACTTTAACCCTTTGAAGCGGAGGAAACAGCCCAGCTGGCATGGCTTCACCCTGTGAAGTTACTTGTTAAAAGGAGGGGTGTGTCAGCCGGCAGACAGCTCAAGCACACAAGAAAGGAAGAGGGATTTGTGGGATTACCTGGGAGATGTACATTAGTGGAGGAAGTCACAAGCGCCTGACAGTCTGCAGGATGTAGACCTCAGGAAGGAATAAAGACTTCTATCAAACACAATACCACATATATAATACAGGTTCTTTTAATAACCTGATCAAGTCAGGCTACTGCAATCCACAACACAGCTGAGTACTGTCCGTGATACTTTTTTATTTGCGCTTACCCTAGGTTCACACTTGTGCGTGCACATTTGCACAAGCACATCATGGGTGCAGCAGCCCATTCATTTGAATTAGCTGTTGTACCCACAAGAAATGTAAAGAAAGAAGCCCCTGAACCTTTTTTTTTTTTTAAATGTGCTGTACAGAACTGTGTAGGGCAGCCCATTCAAATGAATAGGCTGCACTATGAGTGTCGCATGAAAACGTGCACAAAAGTACGCAAAACTTCAGTTCCTCCTACACCAAGTATGAGTGAAACTGACTGCATTCACATTTGTGCATCCTGGGAAAGCGTGCAGAAAGAAATATTTAATGGCATCCTGAACGTGGCCATGTGCTATCATGGCTGACCTGTCTTTACAGAGATACATGGGCTATCATGGCTAACCTGTCTTTACAGAGATACATGGGCTATCATGGCTAACCTGTCTTTACAGAGATACATGGGCTATCATGGCTGACCTGTCTTTAGAGGAATGCATGGGCTATCATTGCTGACCTGTCTTTAGAGAAATGCATGGGCTATCATGGCCGACCCGTCTTTAGAGAAATGCATGGGCTATTATTGCTGACTCGTCTTTAAAAAAAAAAAATACATGAGCTATGATGGCTGACCTGTTTTTAGAGAAATAAATGGGCTATTATGGCTGGCCTTTCTTTAGAGAAATACATGGGTTATCATGGCTGACCTGTCTTTAGGGAAATGCATGGATTATGATGGCTGACCTGTATTTAGAGCAATACATGGGCTATCATGGCCAACCTGTCTTTAGAGAAATACATGGGCTATGATGGCTGGCCTGTATTTAGAAAAATACATGGGCTATGATGTCTGGCCTGTATTTAGAAAAATACATGGGCTATGATGGCTGGCCTGTCTTTAGAGAAATACATGGGCTATCATGGCTGACCGGTCTTTTGGGAAATGTATGGACTATGATGGCTGGCCTGTATTTAGAAAAATACATGGGCTATGATGGCTGGCCTGTCTTTAGAGAAATACATGGGCTATCATGGCTAATCGGTCTTTAGGGAAATGCATGGGCTATCATGGCTGATCCGTCTTTAGAGAAATACATGGGCTATAATGGCTGATCAGTCTTTAGGGAAATGCATGGGCTATCATGGCTGATCTGTCTTTAGAGAAATACATGGGCTATTATGGCTGACCTGTCTTTAGAGCAATACATGGACTATGTGTTGTCAGAGTATTAAAATCATTTGCTGGAAGCTTTTTGTTTGCAGAGAATACTTTACTTTCATGGAGAATGGCAGAACGTATGTTACAGCATGTCTTTATCATGGAACAGGAACAAGGAGCATACAAGTACATAGTGAGGAAAGCAAACACTTCCTCTCATTACATTACCATAGAATACAAACCCTAACACTGCAGTGCCACCTACTGGATAGATAGATATAATACATATAGTATTGTCTATTAGCAACCATGCTGTTTTTCTTTCCAACACTATCATGGCTCACCTGTCTTTAGAGAAATACATGGACTATCATTGCTGACCTGTTCTTAGAGAAATACATGGACTATCACTGCTGACCTGTCCTTAGAGAAATACATGGACTATCATTGCTGACCTGTCTTTAGAGAAATACATGGGCTATCATGGCTGAACTCTCCATCAAAAAATACTATTTGCCTGATAGTGGTGCTTTTGATTTGGCATCCATACTTTGAGTCAGTGACAAAGAAGAAGAACGAACATGGAGAATTCTGAGTTTACTCTAGCTTTCATTTGACACATGCTTATTATGGATTGGCATATGACTTTAATCACAGTGCCACCACACATTTTGCATATTAAAAGCACTCTGGTTTGATTTTTTTTTTTTTAAGTATACAATTGCATGTGCTGGGCAGTGAATGATGAAGGGTGCCATTGTTCCCAGAGCATGTGCTTTATTTTCTCAGCTCCCAGTCTCCAGTGCATATACAATAATCCTTCACATTTATTCAATATGCTGAACCAAATATTAATGCTATCTTTACTGCCCTTGGTCTAATAGTGATATTACCTCCACTTTCCCATTTCCCTTGTTAACATTCTCCAGCAACAAATCTCTCACTGTGTCACCTGCTCTGTACCTGGACTCGGTAACGCAGTACCTGCTAATAACCTGTTTTAATTTTGGTGAACCTTTTTGATGTCCCCAATTTCATTAAGGCACTCCTCCCTTTTTTAAATTTCCGTGCCCCCTTCCCCAACACCTTTACAGTTTGCTGTGCTGCTGGCACATTCCCCACCAGCTCCACTGTCCTGGAATAACCTGCTTCAATTTCAACCATACTGAGCAACGCTGTCACCGTAGGACAGGGAGTGTGTTAGGACTACACAACACTGTGTTAGGACTACATAACACCTCCCTCTTACCTATAACAGGGGGAGGTGTTTAGTAGTCTGTGGCAGTAGCATGAAATTCCAGAGCCAGACAAGACAAGAAGTTATCAGCTCAGAAGGTTTTTGGCTGAATAAAAAAGCTTTTTTTTTTGCACTTTTATGTATTGAACAGACCAAAAGGGAACAAATATGGAAAATGTATTGTTAGTGTTTACATACAGTATCTCACAAAAGTGAGTACACCCCTCACATTTTTGTAAATATTTTATTATTTCTTTTCATGTGACAAAACTGAACAAATGACACATTGCTACAATGTAAAGTAGTGAGTGTACAGCTTGTATAACATTGTAAATTTGCTGTCCCCTCAAAATAACTCAACACACAGCCATTAATGTCTAAACCACTGGCAACAAAAGTGAGTACACCCCGAAGTGAAATTCTCCAAATTGGTCCCAAAGTGTCAATATTTTGTGTGGTCACCATTATTTTCCAGCACTGTTTGGACATGGAGTTCACCAGAGCTTCACAGGTTGCCACTGGAGTCCTCTTCCACTCCTCCATGATGACATCACGGAGCTGGTGGATGTTAGAGACCTTGCTCTCCTCCACCTTCCATTTGAGGATGGCCCACAGATGCTCAATAGAGTTTAGGTCTGAAGACATGCTTGGCCAGTCCATCCCCTTTACCCTCAGCTTCTTTAGCAAGGCAGTGGTCGACTTGGAGGTGTGTTTGGGGTCGTTATCATGTTGGAATACTACCCTGCGGCCCAGTCTCCGAAGGGAAGGTATCATGCTTTGCTTCAGTATGTCACAATACATGATGGCATTCATGGTTCCCTCAATGAACTCTAGCTCCCCAGTGCCAGGAGCACTCATACAGCCCCAGACCATGACACTCTTGGTCTCATCAGACCACATGACATGGTTCCAGTAATCCATGTCCTTAATCTGTGTAAGGTACCTGTGATAGGTAGTGTCCGAAGTGGAGCTTGTGTGCTGAGGATTCTGGCGAAAACTTAGGCAGATCAGGACGGCAACAGATCAGGCAAAGCGGTACACAATCGAAATCCAGAGATTGGTCAGGCAAGTGAAGGTCATACACGAGCTGGTGGTGAAGTACAAAATCAGCAGGCTAGAGAGTAGTCAGGAATTCAGGCAGAAGTTCAAACACGGTATTCAGAGTCAAAAAGCAGTCAAAAGACCCAGGAAGCTAGGCCAAACAAACAGGCACTGAGAGATAGGAAGTGCTGCTATTTATGGGCTATGGGGTAATGCATCAAATTAAGAGAACATAGCTATAACTCCAGAGCTCCTCTGTGGCACAACAAGTAAGACTGCAGCTGTGAGACCAGGAACATGCCAGTTCAAATACACCCAGGTACATGACAGGGTCCCCTCCCCGTGGACCCCTCTGGGGGTCTAGCATGGTGTAGTGGGAAAAGAGACATGGAAGTCTCGAGCAGGAGCATACAAATCTTTGGCTGGGACCCAGGAACGGTCTGTGACGGGATATCCCTTCCAATGAACCAGATTACCGTAGGCCACAACCCTGTCTTCTAAAATCAAGAATCTTAGAAACTTCAAACTCATTTTGTCCATCAACAAGAACAGGAGGAGGTAGCTGTTGTGTTCTGGAGCAGTGATTGAAAATTGCCTTTTTGAGGAGGGAAACGTGAAATATGGGGTGAATCTGGAGAGAGGAGGGCAATTTCAACTGATAGGAGACTGGCCCAACTCGAGCAATAATTCTGTAAGGACCGATGAATCGAGGGCCCAATTTGGTAGAAGGTTGTTTTAGTCTCACGTATTTGGTTGATAGCCAAACTCTGTCCCCCACCACATATGGAGGTATATGGCGTCTTTGTTTGTTTGTTTCTTGAAAAGCGCATACTTGCCTGCTGACTTCCGTAGTAATAAGCTAATCTTTTTCCAATGTAGCAGAATATTTTTTCACCCACAGATCTGCTGCTGGTACACCAGAAGAAGGCTGAAGTAGAGGAAAAGTCTGAGGGTGATAGCCTAGGGCTGCATAGAATGGTGTGGTGTGAAGAGCACTGTGCCAACGGGAATTAATGGCGAACTCAGCCAAAGGCAAATACTTAGACCAGTTGGAGTGTAAGGCATTGACATAATGTCGAAGATCGGTTTCTAGGGTCTAGTTCATGCATTCGGTTTGTCCATCTGTTTGAGGGTGATGTGAGGTAGAGAGTGAGAGTGTTACTCCCAGTTTCTTGCAGAATGCTCTCTAGAATTGGGAAACAAACTGGAATCCACAGTCTGAGATGGCATTGGTAGGTATGCCATGATATCTCACAATATGGGAAAGGAAGAGGGTAGACAGTGCTTCTGCTGTAGGTAATCCCGGGAGCGGCACAAAATGAGACATTTTGGAAAAGCGATCCACTATGACCCATATAGCAGTCATGCCCTCGGACTTGGGTAAGTATGTAATGAAGTCCATAGTCAAATGGGTCCAAGGCTGGTGAGGTGCCGGAAGTGGTTGTAATAGTCCAGTAGGCAAAGTACAGGGTACTTTATTAGCAGCAAGTTGGACAGGCAGCCACATAGTAACATTCCTTTTCATGTCATGAGGCCACCAGACATGACGTTGCTTAAGAGTGATGGTAACACCAGGATGACCGGATAACACACCATCATGAGCACAGAAGAGTACAGGTTTTCTGAGGCTAGGGGCTACGAACAGGCGACCTGGTGGTATCTTCATGCCTTGGGGAACACAATTCTGGGTTTCTTGTAACTGTTGGGAAAGAGCTGTAAAGATCTGTGCGACAATTTTGTGAGGTGGGATTATATACTGCTCGGTAGGTTGATCTTCTTCAGAGGTAGCGAATTGTCTGGAAAGAGCATCAGCTTTCTTGTTTTTATGCCCAGGCACATAAAGAACAAAATTAAAACGGGAGAAAAACAGAGCCCATCGAGCCTGACGTGAGTTTAAACGTCTTGCAGTCTGAAGATACAGCAGGTTTTTATGGTCAGTGAGGATAGAAAAGGCTTGGGAGCCCCTTCCAGAAGATGTCGCCATTCGGACAGTGCCAATTTGATGGCCAGTAGTACTCTTTTCCCAACGTCGTAATTCATCTCCGCTGGAGAAAACTTTCTAGAAAAAAATGCTACTGGATGGATTCTACCAGACTTAGGCTGTCTCTGGGACAGCACAGCACCTGCTCCTACTTCGGAGGCATCAACCTCAACTATGTACTGGAGATCGGGATTTGGATGCTGAAGAATTGGAGCCTTGCTGAACATGTCTTTTAATTGCTGGAAAGCAGATTCTGCTTCTGAGTACCACACCTTGCAATTTGTACCTTTCCTAGTCATAGCAGTAAGGGGGGCCGCAATGGAGGCAAAACCTTTGAAGCGTCTATAGTAATTTGCGAACCCCAGAAAGCTTTGGAGCCCTCTTAAAGTGGTCGGTTTGGGCCATTGCAAGACAGTGGAAAGTTTTTGAGGATCCATTTGGAAACCGACAGCACTTATAATGTATCCAAGGAAAGGAATAGGGCTTTGATGGAAACTGCATTTCTCAATCTTCACGTAAAAGATGTTTTTTTTCTCAGTCGTTGTACTACCTGCTTTACATGTGAGATGTGCTCTAGATGAGTCTTGGAAAAGATTAAAATGTTGTCCAATTATATGATCACAAACCTGTTACTGACATCGTGAAAAATGTCATTCATGAAACGCTGGAAGACAGCAGGGGCGTTACACAACCCAAATGGCATAACCAGGTATTCAAAATGTCCATTACGAGTGTTAAATGCTGTCTTCCACTCGTCTCCGTCTTTAATTTGAATCAGATTATAAGCCCCTCGTAGGTCCAGCTTAGAGAAGATAACGGCTCCCTTAAATATATCAAGCAGTTCAAGAATGAGAGGTAAAGGGTAGGAGTGTTGTACAGTGATTTGATTTAACCCTTGATAATCTATGCATGGTCGAAGACCCCCATCTTTTTTTTCAACAAAGAAAAAACCTGCCCCTACTGGAGAAGAGGGTCAGGTAAAACCTCTTTCCAAGTTGTCTTTCATGTATTCCTCCATGGATTTTTGTTCAACCAAAGACAGGGGATAGGTCCTTCCTTTGGGAAGAGGTGCTCCAGGAATCAAGTTGATTGTGCAATCAAAAGAACGATGTGGAGGTAAAACCTCTGCTTGAAAAATACATCTGCAAACTTATGGTATTCATGATGCAAGGTAGGTGGGATGGCAACGGAAGCCAACAGACAACCAGAAAGTCTTTTGGGTTGAGACAAACTGTTTAGATGACAGAACGACCCCCAAGAGGTTAGTTCTCCATTTTCCCAATCAAAAGAAGGGTTATGTTGTTGTACCCATGGGTAACCAAGGATAATGGGCAGAAGTGGGGAATCAATAAGAGACAAGACAACTTCCTCTTTGTGGAGTATGCCTACCTGAAGGGTGATAGTCGTAGTCTCAAAATTTAAAATGCTATCTCCCAAGGGTTGTTCAATTGGGGTGGTGATGTTCAGGGGTCTAGACATTGGAACAAATAGGATTTTATTTTCTTTAGCAAAAGTGTAGTCCGAGAATATGCCAGCGGCTCCAGAATCCACAAAAGCCTCACAGGAGACACGTTTAGAGGGTAAATGGATAATTGCAAGAATGGTACACTTGGTCTTGGAGGATATACCTGTAAGGTCTAACCCAGCTCCTCTAACACTGGTTAGACCCTGCCTTTTACTGGACGGGAAGGGCAGACAGATAACAAATGTCCTTTAAGTCCACAGTTTCTCTGATTCAGTGTGGAGATGGCTTACTTCCATGGGTTCCACAGGTGCCTGGGGTTCAACTGAGATTTCAGGTCCTGGCTGAGGTGGTGCTTGGAAGTTAGGGGCCAAACGGTAAACTGGCCTAGGAAACTTGCGAGTTCTAAGTCTCTCTTGGCACATTTCATGATACCAGACATCCAGACGAACACACAGCTTTATGAATTTCTTAAGGTCTTCTTGGGAATCCTTATAGACTAATTTGTCCTTGATGCGATCTGTAAGACCGTTTCGGAAGTCTGCACGTAATGCCCTAGAGTCCCAATTAGTCTCAGCAGCCAGGGTACGGAACTCAATAGCATATTGTGCCACAGACCTGGTACCTTGTTGTATGTCCAAAAGTGAGTACTCAGCTGCAGAAGCTCTATCTGGCTTGCCAAATACAGTCTGGAGAGAAGCCAGAAATGTGTCAGCGTCTAGCAGCACAGGATCATTGTGTTCCAGGTAAGGAGAGACCCAGGCCAGGGCCTTCCCCTTTAACAAGGAAATTACAAAAGTCACTTTGGCAGACAAAGTGTTTAAAGTCCCAGGGTTGTTGTGGAAATGCAAATGGCAAACATTTAAAAAACCTCTGCAGACCTCAGTATCACCACCAAATTTTTCAGGCAGGGGAAGCTTGGGTGGTACAGAAGAGGTGGGTTGGATTGGAGCAGGAGTCTGGACTGTTGCAGAAGGACCAGGCAAGCAAGATTTAAGCATAGTACAAAGTTCATCTAACTTGGCATCCAGGGAAGAAAGATGGTGTTCATGAGCTCCAATCAATTGTCCCAGACGTGAAATCCCCTTAACAATCTCAGCAGGGTCCACTGCCATTGTGTCCACTTTATATGCTTGGATAAATGGTACCCGAGCCTCGCAAAGATGACTCAAGATCCTGCAAGGTTTTGCCTGTAATGCGGCCTCCGGGTGCTGGACCCTGCGAAGTGGAATCCTGGACACCACAGCGCTAAGGCATTCCTGCAGGGTGCTGTACAGGTCCAAGGGAGTGGACTCTAAACATGAAAAGGGTACCCAGTCCTTGAAGGTCCTCAAGTGACAGGAACCCGCCATGAAGGGTGAAGATTGGGCTCTTAGTTTTTAAGCTGCCCTGCGCCTGGATGGATAAGTCAAACCCCTTTATTTATTATTGTGAGGTGTCAGTCAAGGTAGCTAGAGGCTGGACACCTGTGTGCGTTGACCATACGGGGGGAGCTTTGGGCTAGCTGTGGGTGTTTGCAAGGCGTACTTTTTTGCTTGTGTCTGGCTGTTTTTTACTTGTATGATGGCGCACGACGGTGCACCATTTTGCCTTGTTTCACCATGGCGCATGTGAATTCACAAGAGTGCCGCTGTGCTCAGCAGTTTGTTTGGCAGGCCATGGCACAGTGCATTCACAAAAGCGCCACTGGACTTACCTGGATTATCCAATGTTCTTATCTCCTCGGGCACGCTTAAGCCCAAACTGGTGGTTCCAGGATAAGAACCTGCAAAAGGGAAGATCCTTCCACCCGGTAACTTGGAGAGTACTGACTACAGATGCCAGTCTCCCAGGCTAGGGAGCGACCCTAGAGGGGCTCACATCTCAAGGGAAATGGTCAAGGACAGTACAGATCCTGCTCATCAACATCCTAGAATTACAGGCAGTACGACTGGCCCTACGGTCATGGACAGTGGAGCTTCAGGACTGTCCTATCAGGGTTCAGTCTGACAATGCCACTGTAGTGGCCTATATAAACCACCAAGGCAGTACCAGGAGTTGTTCAGCTCTGAAGGAGGGTAACCACATACTAGCCTGGGCAGAGAGACATGTGCCGATTCTATCGGCAGTCCATATCCCGGGAGTAGAGAACTGGGAGGTAGATTATCTCAGCCGCCAGCAAATCTGCCAGAGGGAATGGTCCCTACACCCAGGAAATTTGCCAACGTTGGGGATGCGCAGAGGTCGACCTACTGGCATCCAGGTTCAACAACAAGCTACAGCAGTTTGTGTCCCGAACAAGAGATCCTCTTCAAACGAAAGCAGATGCTCTGGTAGTTCCATGAAGCCAGTACTCCCTGGTTTATGATTTCCCTCCGATACCTCTCCTTCCACATTTGTTGTGCAGGATTTGGAAAGAGGGGGTTCCAATCATTCTGGTGGCACCAGCCTGGCCCAGAAGGCCTTGGTTCCCGGAGATTGTGAGACTGACAATAGACGGCCCATGTACGCTTCCACGTTGCCCCGATCTACTGTCTCAAGGTCCTATATTCCACCCCAATTTACAGTCTCTAAATTTGACGGCATGGCTATTAAAGCCAGGGTGTTAAAGGACCATGGCATCTCGGGACCAGTGGTGTCTACCCTAGTGAATGCTAGAAAAGCTGTCACTAGGAAGATCTATCATAAGGTCTGGAAGACATATTGTTTGGTGTGAAGCCAAAAAATGGCATCCTCGGAAATACGTGATTGGGAGAATTCTCTCTATTCTACAGTCAGCTGTGGAAATTCAAATTGGCTTTGAGTACAATCAGAGGTCAAGTTTCGGCCCTATCAGTATTCTTCCATAGGCCTTTAGCCTCCCATTCACTGGTTATGCAGGAGGCAACTCGCTTGCTTCCCTCCATTGGGTCACCTATGTGTCTTTGGGACATGAACTTTCTGCTGTCTGTGTTATAGAAACAACCATTGGAACCTATCAAGGAAATTCCATTAGACTTGTCATGCAAGCTAGCCTTCCTGATGGCTATCACCTCGGCTAGAAGGGTGTTAGAGTTGGTGGCCCTTTCATGCAGGGAACTGTACTTGATCCTTCACCACAACAGGGTTGTATTACAACCTGTTCCATAATTTTTTCCAAAAGTGGTGTCAGCTTTTCATTTAAATCAGGACATCATTTTGCCTTCTTTTTCCCTCAGCCTCGTTAGGTGGAAGAGAGACGACTGCACTCCTTGGATGTTGTCTGGGTAGTTAAGGTTTATTTGTCTATTTTATTTGTTATTTGACTTTTTTGTCCAAAAGGACCCAAGAAAGGGCAGGCAGCTTCCATTGCCAATTGGGTCCGTCAATTGGTCATTCAGGCCTACGGTCTGAAACGTAAAACTCCTCTCTTTAGGATGAGTGCTCATTCTACCAGGGGTGTAAGAACCTCCTGGGCTTTTTGCCATCAGGTATCTGTGGTTAAGATTTATAAGGCTGCTACTTGGCCTTCAGTGCATACGTTCGCAAAATGTTATCAAGTGGATGTTTAAGCAGCCGAGTATTCGGCTTTCGGTCGCCGTGTACTGTGGGCTGTCGTATAAGTTCTGATGGCTATTGTTTGGCAGGGTATCTCCCTCCCCTCAAGGCTATCACTCTGTGACATCCCAGCAGATAATGAATATTAGCCTGACTGTGTCCCATGATGTATGAAAAAGAAAATAGGATTTTTTCCTCATACTTACCTGTAAAATCATTTTCTGTGAGTGCATCATGGGACACAGAGATCCCTCCCCTCTTTTTTGAGGATTTAGTGCTTGCTACAAAACTGAAGTGCTTCCTGTATGGGAGGGGTTATATAGGGGATTACTTCCTGTCTAAAGACCTTTGGTCTACCAGTGTCCATTCACCTGGATATGAACTATAACCCAGCAGATAATAAATATTAGCCTGACTCTGTGTCCCATGATGTACTCAAAGAAAAGGATTTTACAGGTAAGTGACAAAAAAATCCTATTTTTCATTCTGGTATTTCCCTACATCTGTCCGCCTTGCCAGACAAATGCTCATAGATGACAATCTTTATCTTTTTTTTTAATGATCTGGAATATGAACCTCACTGAATGCATGTAAGGGCTTGTATCAATGAGCTTTTGTTCTTCTCAGAACGGCTTCTCTCCTCATACAAATCAATGGGAATGCAAAAGTGACTTGTAGCAAGTTGATGCAGAAGGACATAAAATGCAGGTCAGAAAGTCAACTGCAGGTCAGAAAGTCAATGAATTTTGAAATATTTTTAAAGTGGATCTAAACTTTCTTAATCAACATTAGCTATTTTGAATCCTTATGCTGTTAGCATTAGTAAATATATAGCGCTACCCCTGCAGGCGCCGTTAGGGTCTGTACTCATAAGGCTTCTGAAGCACCAACGGCAGCCTTCCTCTGTGATACCAGTCAGGATCCATGGACGTTCTCCCTTGGTCAGCTCTCAGCACAACCCTGGGTTTCAGCCCCTTTTGTTCAGGCCCTCAGGCCGCCCACCTGAGGCGACATGGCAGCCTGTGCTGAGGAGGGGCAGCAGGCCCCTGCCCGCCTGGACCTCTCTTTTTCTGGAGGAAGACCCAGAGCCCATGTGAGATATAAATACAGACACTCAGCATGCCCAGGGGCACCTCCCCTTATAATTGACCAGGAGTTAATGAATATTCCCATTTGCATGGTTTCCGACTACTGTCCAGCACTTTACATAGTTGCTAGGACACAGGGAAACTTCAAGACAGCATGGGCAGCATCAGAGCACACTGAGCAGACTACACTAAATGATCACAGCTCTCTGTTAAGCAGACAGCGCATACATTTACCTTCTTTTCCTCTGTTAAGCAGAGAAACCAAAAACTAAAATACACTCATCCTAGCACCTACTTAGGAGGGTGCTACAAATAGATAGGAAGGTATATTATATTTACTTGTTTTAACTTTTTTCTACACTTAGGCTAAAATTATATCTTCATGGGCAGTTTTTTCTGTGATTTGGAGGAGGGGCTTTCTTAGATAAGCGCACCCTCCTGTCTGCATGCCTGAGCTAAGGGCAGATGGATTTCAGGAAGCAAATGCTACATAAATCATCTGCCCTTACTCAAGATGGCCATGGCAAGTAATGCTAGGGGGTGTTTTTCAAAGTAATTTCTCACTTGAAGCATGGAGACTTAAATGGATGGGTGAATTTGCTTTGAATGTTAAAAATGAATTAAATAGCGTTTTCAGTTTAGAGTTCAGTTCCACTTTAAATTGATTGCAATGCAAGTGGAATGCACCTGAAAGAAAGCTGCATTTGCCTATCAACAAATACCCAATGCCTGTAGACGCAGGCCTTTCATGTGTTATGTAGTTACAGCAGGTAATCTGGATTCATTGTAACCTTGCTAACATACACTGAAAATTTAAAACACCACACACACCACAGAGTCAAGTGACAGGTGCCTGCAGCACCGCCCTAAATTAGGTTGCAAGGCTCTTGATCATTTGACATCAGCACAGGTTTATTAATGATGTTAATCAGGGCCGGTGCAAGAATTTTTGTCTACATAGGTGAAAGTGCATTCTGCCCCCCCCCCCTTTCTCCAGTTATCCCACCCTGTTACTGCTAGCCCACTTCCCCATCCTCCAGCCACCCCACACAGGTACTGCTAGACCACCCCTGACTCCCCCCGGCTCCATGCTGCCCTGCACTGGTACTGCTTTACCCCCCCTTCCTCCAGCCACCCCACGCTGGTACTGCTAGAACACCCCTTCATCCCCCCGCTCCATGCCACCCCACGCTGGTACTGCTAGAACACCCCTTCATCCTCCCACTCCATGCCATCCCACACTGGTACTGCTAAACTAAAACACACCTTCACCCCCCGTTCCATGCCACCCAACACTGGTACTGCTAAAACACACCTTCATCCCCCCCGCTCCATGCCACCCCACACTGGTACTGCTAGCTCCCCCACCACCATTTTCCTGCCACTCCACACTGGTACTGTTATACCCCCCACCCCGTCCTCCAGCCACCCCATGCTGGTACTGCTAGACTACCACCAGTATCCTAGCACCCCACGCTGGTACTACTAGGCCACCTCCCCGTCCTCCAGCCACCCCGCACTGGTACTGCATCAGAGGGCTCTGCACACGGGGAGGGTTGGAGGGGACGCCGGGGGTCCCGAGATTCTGGGTGGGGGTTTGGATTTTGTTACCCCCCCATCCTAGCGTCCTAAGGTAGCTGCCTTGCAGGCACCGGTCCTGTTGTTAATTGTTGGCCAGAGTTGCCCTTTAATTGAGAACTGGCTTGCTTCCTATGAATCGATGATCAGGTATAAGGGCTGCAGGGTTTTCAGGTATGTTTCAGTTCTTTGTGTGTCAAAACTGGTAACAAGCTGGAGATGAGTAGATTATTGTATTGGGCATAACAATTTGGATACGCGGCCCCAGCCTGCATGCATGTCCCTGGGTGGTAGCCTGGGATCAGACCACACACAGACTACAAGTCAGTCACCTAATTATACGCTCTCTGTTCATGAAATACCAGGCTATAGAACCACAGAGACTCAGCGTGTGCTAATGAGCTGACTGGACGCACATTACTTTAAATTATCGAGGATGCCATGGGATTACAGGCGGCGTAAGAGCACACAACAACTATAATACAAAATACATTTCAAATTAAAAAATAAAGGCAACGGAACTTAGAAATGTATATGGCTGCGTCACTTTATTTGATCAGAAACAAATTAAATAAATCTGTAAACAAAACTTTATTAAACAATACTTAACAAAATTGCTGAGACATTAGGATTGCGAGTCTAGGATTATGCACCCAGAAGGGCTTTGAAAAGGTACTCTTCTATCTGCCATATCCATGAGACAGGTAATTCCTACTAACCCTAAAGACATACAGTAGAGGTGCTCCAGAACGACCACTGCAAAGCCATGGTGGTTGGGAGCACCCATCATTTGTACAGATACCTTTAACAGGGTATATTTGATTTGGGAGCTCGTCCTAGATAATTTGTTGGAAAATGTGACATTTGTGCAAATGTGCTCCAAAAACTCAAATCAGCTATTGGATAAATTTAGTGTTAGAGGCTAGTTTAAAGGAAACCTGTATTGATGTAGATATGTAAGCTGCCATTGCTTATCTCCTTTTTTTAAAATGTTTTATTTATTGCAAAACAAGAAAGGAGCAGACAATATTGGCAATAAGCAAAATATGACATAAGCATCTGAAATGATCATATCGTATCCTGGCTACTCTTGAAATAACAATCAACAGTCAACCAGCTGAATGATGATGTCTTGTTTTGTATATGCGTGATATACCAAGATATTTCCAAAGGAGGTTTGTAAGGCAAAAGGGAAAAGTTGGAAATGTGGGTGAGGTATAAGGTTACTTTATTTAATGGAAACGAAAGTAATTATTTTTGCATTCTCCAATTGTGAGGCTAGTCAGAGATGCAGAAAAAAGGTACAAAAATAAAAAAAGTGGTGTGTGCAGGGGAGTACAAAGTGAGAGCAGAGTGAGTGAGTCGCTTGTTATGAACCAGAGGAGAGTTGGAAGGGAAAATAGAGGGAAGGGAATAGAAGGTAAACATTTTAACTGATAAATCTAAAGTCTATCAGGTAGGAATGAAACTCTTTGGGCAAATAAGAATGATAAAGGGAAATACCAAAAAGGCAAAAAAAAAGAAAAAAATATATAGATATATATACAACCCCTGGCAAAAATTATGGAATCACCAGTCCCTGAGGATGTTCCTTCAGTTGTTTATTGTTGTAGAAAAAAAGCAGATCACAGACTTGGCCAAAAACTAAAGGCATTTCAAATGGAAACTTTCTGGCTTTAAGAAACACTAAAAGAAATCAAGAAAAATAACTGTGGTGGCCAGTAACAGTTAGATTTATAGAACAAGCACAGGGAATAAATTATGGAATCACTCAATTCTGAGGAAAAAATTATGGAATCATGAAAAACAAACAAACAAAATAACACTCCAACACATCACTAGTACTTTGTTGCACCACCTCTGGCTTTTATAACTGCTTGCAGTCTCTGAGGCATTGACTTAATGAGTGATAAACAGTACTCTTCATCAATCTGGCTCCAGCCTTCTCTGATTGCTGTTGCCAAATCATCTTTGCAGGTTGGAGCCTTGTCATGGACCATTTTCTTTAACTTCCACCACAGATTTTCAATTGGATTGAGATCCGTACTGTTTGCAGGCCATGACATTGACCTTATGTGTCTTTCTTCAAGGAATTTTTTCACAGTTTTTGCTCTATGGCAAGATGCATTATCATCTTGATAAATGATTTCATCATCCCCAAACATCCTTTCAATAAATGGGATAAGAACAGTGTCCAAAATTTCAATGTAAACCTGTGCATTTATTGAAGATTTAATGACAGCCATCTCCCCAGTGCCTTTACCTGACATGCAGCCCCATTTCATAATTGACTGTGGAAATTTGCATGTTTTCTTCAGACAGTCGTCTGCATAAATCTCATTGGAACGGCACCAAACAAATGTTCCAGCATCATCACCTTGCCCAATGCAGATTCGAGATTCATCACTGAATATGACTTTCATCCAATCATCCACAGTCCACGATTGCCTTTCCTTAGCCCATTGTAACCTTGTTTTTTTGTGTTTAGGTGTTAGAGATGGCTTTCTCTTAGCTTTTCTGTATGTAAATCCCATTTCCTTTATGCAGTTTTTTACAGTTCGGTCACAGATGTTGACTCCAGTTTCCTCCCATTTGTTCCTCATTTGTTTTGTTGTACATTTTCTGTTTTCAAGGCATATTGCTTTAAGTTTTCTGTCTTGACACTTTGATGTCTTCCTTGGTCTACCAGTATGCTTGCCTTTAACCACCTTCCCATGTTGTTTGTATTTGGTCCATGTTTTAGACACAGCCGACTGTGAACAACCAACATCTTGTGCAACACTGCGTGATGATTTACCCTCTTTACCTACATACTAACAAGCAGATTTAATCTGATGCAGGTGTTAGTGTTTGTAATGAAAATTTACAGGGTGATTCCATAATTTATTCCCTGTGCTTGTTCTATAAATCTAACTGTTACTGGCCACCACAATTATTTTTCTTGATTTCTTTTAGAGTTTCTTAAAGCCAGAAAGTTTCCATTTGAAATGCCTTTAGTTTTTGGCCATGTCTGTGATCTGCTTTTTTTCTACAACAATAAACAACTGAAGGAACATCCTCAGGGACTGGTGATTCCATAATTTTTGCCAGGGGTTGTGTATATATATATACAGTATCTCACAAAAGTGAGTACAGCCCTCACATTTTTGTAAATATTTTATTCTATCTTTTGATGTGACAACCCTGAAGAACTGACACTTTGTTACAATGTAAAGTAGTGAGTGTACAGCTTGTATAACAATATAAATTTGCTGTCCCCTCAAAATAACTCAACACACAGCCATTAATGTCCAAACTGCTGGCAACAAAAGTGAGTACACATCTAAGTGAAAATGTCCAAATTGAGCCCAATTAGCCATTTTTCCCCTCCAGTGCCAAGGTTCGCCATCACTGGCCTAGGCTATAAGAAGATTGCCAAGACTCTGAAACTGAGGTGCAGCACAGTGGCCAAACCATACAGGGTTTAACACGACAGGTTCCACTCAGAATAGGCCTCGCTATGGTCGACCAAAGAAGTTGAGTGCACATGCTCAGCGTCATATCCAGAGGTTGTCTTAGTATGAGTATTGCTGCAGAGGTTGAAGGAGTGGGGGGGGGGGGGGGTCAGCATGTCAGTGCTCAGACCATATGCCGCACGCTGCATCAAATTGGTCTGCATTGCTGTCATACCAGAAGGAAGCCTCTTCTGAAGATGATGCACAAGAAAGCCCGCAAACAGTTTGCTGAAGACAAGCAGACTAAGGACATGGATTACTGGAACTGGAAGATAAACTTATTTGGTTCAGATGGTGTCGTGTGTGTGGCGGCAACCAGGTGAGGAGTACAAAGACAAGTATGTCTTGCCTACAGTCAAGCATGGTGGTTGCAGTGTCATGGTCTGGGGCTGCATGAGTGCTGCCGGCACTGGGGAGCTACAGTTCATTGAGGGAACCATGAATGCCAACATGTACTGTGACATACTGAAGCAGAGCATGATCCCCTCACTTTGGAGACTGGGCCACAGGTTAGTATTCCAACATGATATCGACCCCAAACACACCTCCAAGACGACCACTGCCCTGCTAAAGAAGCTGAGAGTAAAGGTGATGGACTGGCCAAGCATTTCTCCAGACCTAAATCCTATTAAGCATCTGTGGGGCATCCTCAAACGGAGGGTGGAGGAGCACAAGGTCTCTAATATCCACCAGATGATGTTGTCATGGAGGAGTGGAAGAGGACTTCAGTGGCAACCTGAGAAGCTCAGGTTGCCCAATTCCATGCCCAAGAGGATTAAGGCAGTGCTAGAAAATAATGGTGGCCACACAAAATATTGACACTTTGGGTCCAATTTGGACATTTTCACTTAGGGGTGTACTCACTTTTGTTGCCAGCGGTTTAGACATTAATGGCTGTGTGTTGAGTTATTTTGAGGTGTTGTGAAAATTTTTATTAATGTATGTTGTCAGATGTACCCAGTGTCAATTTTGCTGTAATACGCTCATGTGAGGGTATTCGCACATACAGACGTTGATAGAAGACCATTGGCTGCGGAAACCTTTCCGTGGGCACGACAGATCTGTTTGATCTGTTTGCTCTTTTAAGGATGTTTGTTTATGACTCACCAAGGGACTGGCCACTCCATGGTAAGTAAGCAGATTTGCGTACATGGGAACCATAGCATACCCATACAAAATTATGGCCCACTGAGCCATGATGGAGTATGGCTCGCATCATTGGTAGCAGTGGGAATGTGCACACGATCGTATTCAGAGCCATGCAAGTAATGTTCAAATTGTGAGTCCTTTGTGTCTCACAAAGAACTTGCTGCATGGCCCTGAACATGACCATCTGCACACGTTACTACTGTATTTCTATTTGAATATATACATGTGTGCGATTGGTTCTTTTGAAAGAATACAAGTGTCTGATTGGCTGATTCTGAAGCCACCACCTTTCTTTGTTATTCATGTTTATAGTATAAATAAAAGGAGCTGG